>NC_088362.1:32615089-32627589 GCF_034508935.2 Berghia stephanieae
TTCACCTCTTAGCACCTACAAATGGTCTTGACATTTATAACCGTTTTGAGGCAACAGGTTACATTCGACGTGTAAATATTTGCAGGTCTAATAACCCAAATTGTTATGGGCTCATTGTTGTACTGGAAATACTTTTAAACCAAAGCAAAATATTGTCCAATACAACAATTTCATAACCTAGAGGTGCCTAAATGGGTCAATACAATGCATAGTTAAATAAAGGGAGTGTAAAAATGAGTCTAATAAAAGATACAAAACAAAGTAAACGACGTTTCGGCCTTTGGCCTTTGACCTTCTTCCGGTAAACAAGAAAAGGAATAATGTTATATTACATTGGAATTATAGTTAAAACATTATAGGTAAAAATGAGTTTGTGTGTGTGCATGTGTGTGTGCGTGTGTGCAAAGGAAGGAGAGGGAGCGAGAGAGATAGAAAGAGAGAGAGAGAGAGATAGATAGATAGAGAGAGAGAGAGAGAGAGAGAGAGATATGAAATGATGAGATGAAATGTAAACCAAGATTAAAACTATAAATCAATCATAAGATAGGGGGACGGGAGGGGACCGGTGTTATTGAAAAATTCTAGACGAATCCTAGGCCAAAACGTCGTTTACTTTGTTTTATACATTTTATAAGAGTCAGTTTTAATCCCTTTATTTCACTATTTCAAAACAAGCCGAAAGTTAGCGTCCTGTTATCAGACCTTCAAATAAATATACGTCCGTACCATTTAATCTTCAATCAAATCACAGGTAATATTTTATCAAAGGTACATACTAAAACAATCGAAGCAAAATTTTCAGGACATGAGAATTAATTTATTTCGCTGTTCGTATTGGCATTCATTCGCATTTCATATTATCTATAATATGCGAGGGGAAAACATAACTGGAAAAAAATATGACAATCTTTTAACTCTCTCCTTACCAGCCATTTTCAGGATTGTCCCCAAAACTTCACAACCAACTATCACAAAAATATATGTTTTATCACTCAAACACAATTGCAGTAAAGTTCTTGCGATACATAATTTCTTTAGCAAAACATGCTCTACAACACACTGCTCATTTTCTTTAAATTTCTGATGTACAAGAGAAATTTGAATAAGAAAAATGTTGGTTGTATGGTAACGAATGTGACGATTTTCCTATAGTTAGTAAGGAGAGGGTTAATATGGGGTAGAGATGAGAAACATTAGAAAATTTATAAGAACAAGACCTTAAGTTAATCCTTGGCAAATTTTAGTAAAAATGCACTAGCCTGTTGACCAAGAAACCATGCCGGTTATTCCAAAGTCGTATATAAAAACGATATCGAAAGTTTACAAACTTGTTTCTTGTTTTTCTGAACAAGTGTGTATAAAAGGTGTCAGGCGAATCGGGAAAGAAAAATACAAGAAAAAAAAGACCCCTCCCCCCCCCCCCCCCACCCCCCGGCCAAAAAAAAAAATAAATAAAAAAATCAGTCTACCTCGGGGATCGAATTTCAGACCTTGTAATTAGTGGTCAGCCGTGCACCACACAGGCTCCCGATAGTTGGGACAATTTTAATACCTATTTTCTTCACAAGGGTGCGCTTTTTACACCTGTGAACCCTCGCTTGCTTCAAACAACACGAGAGGGCGAGGACGAAGACGTTTGAGTTGCTCCATTTTTATTTTGATAAATATCAAATTAGGTAACTAGGGAGCAGGCACCGGTGTAAGATAAAGATCTGAACAAGCATGTATGAAAGGTGTCAGACAGAGCAAGAAAGAAAAATCCATGAAAAATAATCATCTCAAAAAAACAGTCTACCACGACTGGGGATTAAACTCAGACTTTCTGATTACCGACCAGACGTGCTATCATTACCGGTGCCTGGTCCTTAGTTTCTTGGGGTTTTTTTTTAAAGCTTTTAAATAGCGCAATATACACTAAACGTGCTCCAAGCGCTTACAAAGGGTCCTTGGCCAACAGCAACACGTAACATGTAGAACGAGACATGGCAAGTTTTTCACAATAGTGTATGACTAGTTTAGAAGGTTGACCCCGTCTTGCGGTAAAACAAATGACCGATCGGGACAGGGCGGGTCTGGAATAATCTTTTTTCTAACTTGAGCTTTTAATTATTTTTTTTTAACTTCAGCTTTTATATAGAGCAATATCCACTAAATGTGCTTATAGCGCTTTACAAAGGGTCCCTGACCAACAGCAACACGTAACATGTAGAACGAGACATGACGCCTATTAGGCAATATTACAATTTTTTTTCGAGACAACGCTGTTAACGGCCAGGTAATCATTTTACACCTGATTACGATGAGAGAATGTGAGTAAAGGGCAATTTCCAAGGACTCAACTATGCTCCGAGTGAGGCTCGAACCCAGGACCTTCCGAGCGAGTGTGACACAACTAGATCACATAGCCGCAATATTTCATAATGTTCAATGCAAAGCAGGAATCACTTCAGATTTATTTCTAACGATAAACGCCCCCAATGAGCTCTGACTTGAACCAGAGACTACAGCATTTGGACAATGGTGTCCATGAAAGTTATAGTCTGGAAATTTTGGCTTCTAAACTTTTCCAGCATATTTTTTTCATGTCACCCGTCATATCAAGACTATTATTTAAATTTGTAAAATGTTTCCCCATCCTTCAATCTGCATTAAGTCGGGTAGAAACCAAATGACGAAAAGTTCATTTCAATTGACAATGATAAAAATTGAAACTTTGGTCTTCTGTACGTCAACTCTGTAGTACTAGAGAAAAATACGTTCAAAATTTTGGCCAGATAATTCGTCCTTCGAATATGAATCGATTAAGATGACCCTCATCTAAATTCGTTCATCATAAGATAAAACCAAAACGCCTGCAGGCCTCACAATTCTATGGATTATTATTTTGTTTCAATGGCTAAACGAAGTTTTGAAACGGTGACATTATCAGTTGTTCAGCAGAGAAGGGAACTAACTCAATTAATAGGAATGTTAGTTATTTTTATGTATTAACTCTTACTTCCCTTTGAGATCAATCGAAAGGATAATATCAAAGATGATGATGATGATGATGATGATGATGATAATGATGATGATGATGATGATGAGGAGGAGGAGGAGGAGGAGGAGGAGGAGGAGGAAGAGGAGGCGGAAGAGGAGGATGAAGACGAAGAAGAAGAAGAAGAAGAAGAAGAAGAAGAAGAAGAAGAAGAAGAAGAAGAAGAAGAAGAAGAAGAAGAAGAGGATGAGCAGAGGGAGTGAATGAAAATGAGGAAGAGAGAATTATACCATATTATTTTGCCGACCATGGATACCTGAATGCGTCATTGTCTGATTGTCACAACTGAGACGGTGTACAATAATATTTACAGTCCATGTCATCTTACAAGTAAGGTATTCTCTATTCCAGTCGTCTTCTTACAACATGGTTATAGTTCAAGACAACCGTATAGGCAGAAAATAACAGGGGACAAACACGGGTTGTAACAATATTATCATAAAAGTATTCATATTATTCTGCCAGCACTTTTAGAATAGAATAGAGTAGAATATTCATGCCATAGGGAAAATTTGTCTTTGAAGACTAGAATAACCCAGGCGTCAGCCGCAGTGCAGCGTCGCAAATTGAGCTGGGGCGAGGTGACTTTCTCAAGGACACACAAAAAGCGGTGGGTTATGGAACTATGTACCTTTTTAGCAAAGACCGAACCGTTGAGCCACGCTGCCCCCTTTTAGTGTTGACTCAATGACTGCAACGACGAATGGGATTATGTGGTAGTGGCGTTGTTAAGATCTTAACAACGCCACTACCACATTATCTCATTCGTCTTCAGTGTTTCGTTCATCTTGTTTTGTTGAGAAAGGGGAACCCCGAAACGTCCATTATATCTGTTTTCGTATATTAGATTGAAGCTTACATTCAATTTCACATTGTTATGTGACAGTGGCACGCCAAGCTTAGCGAAAAATACAATATAAAAAAATAAACATCCCAAAAACATCAGCCTGCCTCGACTGGGGATCGAACCTCAGACCTCCTGACTCACCGCAGGAGTTCCCAGGTACGTTCCTCAGTCGAGGAAGCCTAGATCCTTTTTTTTCTCTTGTATTTTTCTCTCTGCTTTGACTGGCACTGTTTCATACATGCTTTGTTTTTAGAACTATATCTTGTGTCATCAGTTATGTGCGGAATATTAATATTATAGTAAACTCCTTTTTTTCTTTTTCAAAACTTTTTTTCCCAAAACTTCTTGATCTGTGTCAAACAATTCTACCCGGTTATCATTTGTGGTGTTTTGGGGGTTAATCGAATTTACCAAAATACAATGAAGACCTGCGATGCACATTCCTCCCACTCAAATCCAAGCATCAGTAACACACTGTATAGTAGTCACCTGGAACAACTACAATAGACGTCTAACTTCTACGTCATGGCACAAGACCGAAGGGCTAGAGCTCAAGTAGTCGCTAGTTCGGATAATTACGTAAGTAAGTAACAAAATACACAATTTGTTTTTAAAAAATAAAGAGTCACTCAAAAATGGCATGACATTCAAGACGTTAAAACTGATGGGCAAGAATGCGTTGAGTCAATCCAACGTTACCTTTGACCTTTACTAGATATCACGATCTCAACAAATCCTTAACGTCTATAGAACTACGTCTTCCCGCTGAATTCCCGTCACTTCCGCTATTTGCACCACTTCCGCTTGTGTCTTTGTTCTTGCCAAACATGGCGCCTAGTCTTTTAGACATGTTTGCAAGTGAACTTCGACGTCTTTTGAGTAGCGTACTTTTCTGGTGTTGGACAATCCTGGCCTCTCGGAGAAACGCCTGGAAAGCTAATGTGATTCCCACGATGTTTTCTGCTGCTGAAACTTCAAAATATTGACATCCGTGTTCTAATGCAACCTGAAAAAAAGAAAAGTTTGTTTAATATGATATTCTAATAAAAACGATTTTTGGGGGCAATTTTGGGTAAAATTAAGTAACACCTAATTGGGTGACATTGGCCAAATAGTCACTAGATTATTTCGGCAATGTGGCTAAATAGGCTTAGTTAGGAATATTCGACCGATGTTTTCGTAAAGATTGAATATAGAAAATAATGTAAATCATATACTTATTGGATTCCAATAATAAAAAATAACGAAAGGACGGTCCCAATGTGGCTTGTTTTAACATTGTTGAAATGGAAAATATTTTGTTTTGGTTTGAGAGTATTTAAATTTCCATTACAACAATGAGGCCAGAACAATTTGGGTTATCAGACCTGCAAATAAGTCCACGTTGGACGGTACATTGCAACAAAAATTATATTTTTTCGAGTTTCCAATAATAGTAAACCATATTTCTATAGCGCCTTTTGTCGAAATCTCAAAACCAAGTAGATGGACACTGTTTACAATTTACACAGAATACAATAATACTTCGAGACCAAATCAACCAATATCAAAATAGCAATATGCACAAGCAAGGCATCAATAAGAAGAAACGAATAAAAAACATAAATACACAAGTCACATAAAACAAACCATCAAAATTTAATCATCTGTGGTAGATACATGCCTAAAAGCTTCATCTCTTCGCCACAGGTCTACTTCTCTAATAGCAATTTTAAACTGCACCATTCTTTTTTTTAATTTTTAAATCAAACTCTTGTATAATGGAGTTTAAAATTCGGGTAGCAAGTAGCAAGTATCAAATTAAGGTGCAGGCACCTGTTTAAGATACAGAACTGAATAAGTGTGTATGAAAGGTGCCAGACAAAGCAAGAAAGAAAAATACAAGAAAAAAAAAAACATTCCCAAAAAAATCAGCCGACCTCGACTGAGGATCGAACCTCAGACCTTCTGATTATTACCGGTAATAATCAGAAGGCCTCAGGTTCGATCCCTAGTCGAGGTTGACTGATTTTTTTTGATGGTTTTTTTCTTGTATTTTCCTTTCTTGCTTTGTCTGGCACCTTTCATACACACTTATTCAGTTCTTTAATTAGCAAGTACTTAATATCTGTTTTGTGTTATCAACGCCATCACATTATGACACGTATTAATCTGGGTGACCCAATTTTCGTGGGTCTTGGTGTTAACTGAGCCGGAAAACATTACTGAACCCAGTGATTTAAAATTTAAACCAACGTGTATTTATTTGCAGGTCTGATAATTCGCATTGTTATGGGCTCATTGTTGTAATGGAAATATTCTTCAGCCAATGCAAAATAAGGTCCATAGCAACAATGTTAAAACAGTCCCATAATTGGGTATCTTCAATAACATGCACCCAGATTTAAACCATAGTTTGAGATTTGCATATTGCCCGATAGCCAGTACAATGTCTTTACACTTATTTGGGCAAGATTGCTCTATATATAAATATATATATATTATATATATATATATATATATATATAATATATATATATATATATATATTATTTATATATATATATATATATATATATATATATATATATATATATATATTACCTGATGCCCCTCTTCAACCTTGACCTCCCTGCGATGGTCAAGGTCAGACATGTTGCCCAGCAGCATCATGGGAATGTAGGCGGTGCTTCTGAGTCTGTTGATGGAGTCGATGAGGGTCTTGGCGGTGTGGAATGATGTCCTGTCGAGGATGGAATACACAACAACGAAGGCATCGGCCCATGTGAAACGAGTTTCGTCAACTCTCACTGACTGGCCCTGGGGACAATAGAAAACAACTGTCTGTAAAAACGGTAATGTACAAAATTGATTGTAATATAACAGCTTTGGGGTCCCGATAGTGGAGTTGGTAGAGCACTCGTTTCACACGCAAATGGACTAAATAACAATGTGAATTTGAATATAAGCTTCAATCTAATATATACGAAAACAGATAAAATGGACGTTTATCAAATAAACAGGATGAATGAAACACTACAGACGAATGAGATAATGTGATAATGGCGTTGTTAAGATGAATAAACAAAACATTGATGTTTGTTTTGTTTTGTTCATTCATGAGTCATATTTACTCCCTTTATCTTTATCTCCAAAACATTGATGGGCAGGAAATAGTATGCTTCTTTGTAAGGAAGCACGAATTGAAATATAACAATAGATTTTTTCTAAAAGGTGCGCAATTAATTAAGTGAAAAGAGGACAGGCGGAGAGGAACTGTGCAATGCAGTTTAGAGAGTGAAATATAAAATGGACGGAGATCGGTCCCTGGTGCGGTCGATATTTTTTTTCTTACCCCTCTGTCTAATCTTCAGGGATTGAGTAGCAAGCTGGATCCGTTCGATCTGGTAGAAAATATATTGCGATAAACCCACTAGCGTCCTACCCAAAGGGTAACAAGCAATTGAGTTGCTGAATTTCAAAACGCACTAAGTCCCATTTTCATTATTCAAAGAAAACCGCAAATTATATGTCATTTATTCATTGATTTAAACAGGAAAATACGTGTCTCGTGTGCCTCAGAGAACAATACCCTGAGTGTTTGGAAACTCCAAATTTTCTCTGGTGATTCTATGGAGTCCAAAAGACAGCTTGACATTGTTAACTCATTCAATCCAAGAGATTTTTGATACTTTTCAAAATTGGAAAAAAATGTATTAAAATAAATGAGCATGTACATAGATATTTTTATTCAACTACCAGTAACATATAAAAACTAAAAACATTAGCTTTGATACAACGCCTATAATTTGTCTCAGAAAAATGTAATAAATAGGCATGGGGTAAAAGGGTAAACTACGGATATAGTCGGTGTTAGGGTTGAGTGAGTTAACTCATTTTCTGTCAGGAAGTAATTTAGACCGTTTTGAAAGTCACCTACTCAATTGTTATTGTCCGTTTCACGCTACAGAAACCGAGACAAACTGCGGCTCCATGTCATAATGGCAATGATTGACTACTTGATAAAACATCTTTTACTGATAATAAATATGGAAAGTTTTCGGGCTTATAAACCCTTCTTCGGCCAATAGCGATAAATATATATTCACGTTGTTTGGTTATTTTTTTCCGATACACTTGTTTCTATGTGAGTGACTTATATATTTATTTTTGTATGCTCTAACCAACATTATCTAGCACTCTCGTACCTACAAGTGCTCATCGCACTGATATATATATATATATATATATATATATATATATATATATATATATATATTAATATATATTATAAAAAATTGTCACATAATCATTTACTTCCACTGCTACCCCCCCCCCACCCACCCACCTCCCACCACTGCTCCACACACACACACACACACACAGTCCACACCCACTCACCCACTCACATACTCATTTATACATTAACCCATCCACCCCCACTGCCATCCTACAGACTCACACAAAAAAGACTTAAACTTTCAGATAGCGCAATATCCACTAAATGTGCTCAAAGCGCTTTATAAACTTACAGGTCTTGTGCAAGTGTCTAACACTTCCACATCTGTTAGGAGATCTTCTTGTCGGATACTGGATCGATAGAGGAGGTCTGGGGACGAAAATCCAAATTGAAATTTTTAGAAATAAAACAAAAAATAAAAATTGAGCTTTATTTTATTTTTTTTTTTTTTGTACGGCTATGTAGTCTTGTGGTATGACAGTCGCTTTCGGATCGGAAGGTCCTGGGTTCGAGCCTCGCTAAGCGCATAGTTGAGTCCTTGGAAAAGACTCTTTACTCACATTCTCTCACCATACTCAGGTGTAAAATGAGTGGCCATTAATAGCATTGTCTCTGTCGGAAAAAATATATATATTATCACCTAACAGGCGTAATGTCTCGTGCTTTATATTACGTGTTTCTGTTGGTCAGGGACCCTTTGTAAAGCGCTTTGAACACATTTAGCGGATATTTCGCTATATAAAAACCTTCATATAACGCAATATCCACTAAACGTGCTCAAAGCGCTAGACAAAGGGTCCCTAGCCAACATATGTAAGGACGAGACATGACGCCTGTAACGCGATATTACATTTTTCCCCGATAGAGACAACACTGTTAACGGCCAGGTACTCATTTTAGACCTTAGTACGGTGAGAGGATGTTAGTATAGATATTTTTTTCCAAGGATTCTATGAGCAGGACTCAAACCCAGGACTTTCCAATCAGAAGGCGAGTGTCGTACCCTAAGACCACATAGTCGCACAAAATATGTTAGAGCACAATAATAAAAATAAAAAAAACATTATTAATATGTGTATCTACATTGGGCATTTGCACAGATTTACCATGGGGTCGAGTGGCTGAGTGGTCAATGCATTGCACTTTGATTCGAAAGATCTTGGGTTCGAGCCCCGCCTCAGGCACTTTAGTTTTTGTTTTTTTTTTCATTTTTTTTTTCATAAGCAACATTTTTAACACTTGCTCAATTTGGATTACACGAGTGATTCCTTCTGACATCAGTCGTTTGTTTGATGGAGTATCTATATTCCTTCAAGTCATACCTAGGCGACGGTATCTAATGATGCATACCAGCATGCCATAATCATCATCATTGCCTTTTTAACCCAGGTCAGGGTAGAGGCCACAGACAATTTCCATCCTTCTCTATCCTGGGCTACTTTTTTTAACTCATTCCATGTCTTATCGACTTAATCTGTTGTCCTTCATAAATTCTGTCATTGCAGAAACTCTTCGGTCGCCCAAGCTAAAAAAAAAGGATTTGATTTGTCCGTCTCTGTTTTTCTAACAATGAGTTTTACGGAAGGGGTGGGATGTAAACCCTTCGACAACCCTCAACCTGGAGGACCGGGTTTCACAAAATTTGGGGAGTCACACACCTGGCTTGGCGTTGGGCTATTCTTGCACCCTCTTAGTTGAGGGACCCCGGACACCTACATAAAATGGAGGCATAATTCCGTTTCATGTAGTACAGGTCGCTTGTTTGGCGTCCGTTTGTACTACCATTTAGACCATTTTGCAGTTATGTGGTCTAGTGGTATGACACTCGTCTTCGAATCGGAAGGTTTTGGGTCGAGTCTCGCTTTGAGCGGCGCATAGTTGAGTCCTTGGAAAAGGCTATTTACTCACATTCTCTCTATCCGAAAAAAAACTAACTGGTGTCATAATAACTCGTCCTACACGTTAAGTATTGCTGTGGCTAGGGGGACCTTGTAAAGCGCTTTAAGCAAGTTTAGTGGATATTGCACGATATAAAAACTCAAGTTAAAAAACAAACTATCCGTAACACATTATAGCCAAGTATTCACAACCAATTTATCTAGAGTAGCGTATGTTAAATGCTTTTCAAAGCTGGAAGCAGAATATTTTACTACCACTGTCATCCATACGTTCACTGACCACGATTATCATCGCTTGACTTTTGAGACAAGGCAAGATGTCATACCGCTGAGACACCGTGTCCATATTGTGATTAATGAAAGAAAAATTATTACGGGTTGTGAAAGGGGACAAAACATAGACATCGTTGGTTGATTTGAAGAAGAAGAAGAAGAAGAAGAAGAAGAAGAAGAAGAAGAAGAAGAAGAAGAAGAAGAAGAAGAAGAAGAAGAAGAAGAAGAAGAAGAAGAAGAAGGGGGAGGAGGAGGGGGAGGAGGAGGAGGAGGAGAAAAAGAAGAAGAAGAAAAGAATGGAGGAGTAGGAGGAGGAGGAGGAAGAGAGGGAGGAGGAGGGGGAGGAGGAGGAGGAAGGAGAAGAAGAGGAGGGGGAAGAAGTAGTAGTAGTAGTAGTAGTAGTAGTAGTAGTAGTAGCAGTAGTAGTAATAGTAGTAGTTGTAGTAGTAGTAGTAGTAGTAGTAGTAGTAGTAGTAGTAGTAGTAGTAGTAGTAGTAGTAGTAGTAGTAGTAGTGGGTAGTAGTAGTAGTAGTAGTAGTAGTAGTAGTAGTAGTAGTAGAAGAAGAAGAAGAAGAAGAAGAAGAAGAAGAAGCAGAAGAAGAAGAATAGGAGGAGGGTGTGTAGCCATTGAGCACCTGGTCTCAAGCCTTAGTTGGTATATTATTTTACCTATATCTGAGCTGTACTCTCCAATGAACCGTCTGGTGAGAAATCGCACCGTCACCGCTGAAAGAAAAGGCGAGAAAATATAATCAGTCACACATAATATATACATATAATGAGGAAGGACAGACAGAAAGAGTTAAACTTGAAAATTATTTATTTGAAATAGATATTATATATCACTGTACGACAATGAAGGAATATGTGACTCATTCCTTCCAATCAATAATAAAATTCGGGTTGAACCAGGTGACGAAAAGTGAATTTGAAGATCGAAACATGAAATTTTAGTCTTTGAAATTTATGATAATAATATTTTCATTCCTTTCAATAAATCAAATCAACTTGATCAAAATCTTTTATTTTAGCAAATAATTTAGTTTTTAGTATCTAAATCCGTCTCGACAAAATATCTTTATCAAATGTTGATACGATTGCTTACATGAAGAATGCATGTATTATGGGTGCACCTAGAACGGGACGGATTGTTAGACAGTAAGACACTGTGCGTGACATAGGCATGACTTAGGTGTACTGGATGTACTGTCAACGGAAGAAAACTGGCAAACACTACATGGGGAGAAGATCCAAAAACAGTCAGGACAACCGCTTTAGCCCTCTGCCATTCATCAGCCGACGCCTCACCAGTCTGAGCAAGATCTTGCCATGCCAAAAGGATTGACCCTGAGCTACATAATGCCTGCCGGATCATTACTGGTAGCTTGAAACTGTCTGCAGTTAAAGTCCTCCATCGGCTGACTGGCATTGCACCTCCCCACATTCGAAGAGCTACTGCTTCAAAAGCCCAGAAATATAAACAGGAAATGGAACCAAGGCAACCCCTCCATGACCACAACCCAACGACAAGTCAAGAAAGAGCTTCAAAACGGAAGAAAGCATCAACCCCGACCATGCAGCTGTCTACAGACATGTCACACAGAGGGAGTGGGAAAGTCACACAAATGAAGCCGTTGAACATCCAAGAGAAGAACTGCCCTAAGGAACTGAGCTCCCCAGGAAGGAATGGGTAACACTCAACAGAGCACAGGCAAAACTTGGGAGAACAATTGGAAGCATGAAAAAAGTGGTCGAGACCAGCATGTGTACACATGGATGCCCAGAGCAGACGATGGAGCACATCCTCAAAGAATGCCAGAACGGATCAGCTCAGAGTCTGCTCCCCAGATGCTGTGGAGTGGGTTCGGTGTTGGAGCGACAAGCTATGACGATGATGACTGACAACAAGACACCGTGCGTGAGATAGGCGTGACTGAGGCGTACTGGATGTACTGAAAAGAGAACGGTCAGTAAGACAAGACAATGTGTGTGAGATCGGCGTGACGGCCACCCGTTTGATTTGAATGACCAACCGTTCCCCCATTTCTTAACTACGGCCATTCACAGGGTGGATATCTGATTACATCATTTTGGAATTTATCGTTAGCTGCTCAATGTTTGATCTAATTCTGCTATCTGGTATTACGTAAAAAAAAAGAACCGTGTGTGAAAAGGTTAATTTAAAGTAGAAAAGATCAAAGTAGGAACTCGAAGTTGATCGTAACC
>NC_088362.1:32630089-32632589 GCF_034508935.2 Berghia stephanieae
GAGGATAACAATCCTGACGGTGGACATGTCCTACTGCAGGTGGAACACCAAAACTACAGGTAGATGTTATCTATCAAATCTATTCAACTACAACGGGGGACCACCACCACCTCAGTCAGTTAGTCCTTTGATGACGCCGCCGTCCCCGTCGCCGTCGCCGTCGACAACAGGTAAAACTAAATACATCCAGAAACCTCAACTAAAAACTTTTATTTACACGAGCAGAAGTCGTTGTCATGTCACATCTTGACTAACCTCCACTTCATAATAATAACAATAGAGCGTTTACATTGCACCATAACAAACACATTGCGGCGTCTATTTGAAGATCTTCCCTTGGAAGTAATCAAACATCTAATCACCGAAGGCGCACCGTGTCACATGGTTAGAACAAGGTGAAGAAATGTCACCCTTACGAATTCAAGTCAAATATTATGTCATTTAATGAGGGAAAACGTTAGCTAAGAGAACACAATTCTTTTGCTTAAATGTTAATAGCTTTGATGTTTTCGTGAGAGTTAATCTAAACAGCCAATGAAAAGAGACGAATGAATCACGTGACTCATTTCAAGGTCAAGTCTTAATCAAAACATCCTAGTCATGTAGGTGGTACGTCTTTTCAAATCTATAGTTTGTCAAAGTATGATAAAAAGTGACCAATTGTCTCAAACCGACGTGTATAATAATAAATATATATATATATATATATATATATATATATATATATATATATATATATATATACATACATACATATATATATATATATATATATATATATATATATATATATATATATATATATATATATGCAGGTCTGATATCCGAACTCGATTTTGAGCCGAGTCTGACATTATTGTAATGAACAATATTTTTTGTCTTTTTGTTGTTGTTGAGATTTCCATTACAACAACGAGCCCATAATGAAATGGGTTACCAGACCTGCAACTAAGTGCACGACGACTCAAGCGGTATTTAATCGGGGATGAAGAAAGTAACGAATTAAATAACAAAGAACATTCCATGTAAACTGATGTTATCTATTAGGAGATGACCTTAGAGCTTTGTGGACACATAACTATAAAGGAACCTTTTAACACATTCACCGTAGATTTACAAATAGGGAAGAAAAGTCGTGACATCAAACGCTCAACTCTTTTGGTTCCTAAATCATTGGAAGTGTGTATGTAACCAGTCCTTCGGATTATTCGTAATGAATAGGTTACATAAAGGTGGCATAATTATTTCAATAGCAGGATGTGTAGGCAAATTCTTAAGATTACAGGACGTAAAATAACAAGGATCTTTATTGACGACAAGCATTGATTTAGACTAGAAAATAATATACCAATACTCTGAAACTAGAAGATAAATTATACCAGTCAGTCTTCATCCGGAAGACTGGTTTCACACTTCCAATGAGATTGGAACCAGCTTTTCGACACCACACTTTTGTTCCCTATATCAATATTGTATCTATTTTG
Organism: Berghia stephanieae; assembly: GCF_034508935.2. Taxonomy (NCBI): domain Eukaryota; kingdom Metazoa; phylum Mollusca; class Gastropoda; order Nudibranchia; family Aeolidiidae; genus Berghia; species Berghia stephanieae. The sequence goes on from NC_088362.1 coordinate 32,631,574, forward strand.
AGATGGTATTAGAGCTTGGTTGACACAGGGGTATTCAAAAACCTTTTAACACATTCACTTGATGAGTTACGAAATAAATGACGATCATCGCATTCTGGGCTCGGGAGTTGAAGGCACCTGTTGATGAAGACAATGAATAAATATATAATTAATAAAATTCCTTTTATTCATCCCCAAGGGGAAATTTGTCTTTAGGGTCTATTCCAAGGGAGGGCTGGAATAGCCCAGGCGTCCGCCGCAGTGCAGCGCCGCAAAGTGCGAGCTAGGGCGAGGTGACTTGATCAAGGCCACACAGCGAGGCGGGTAGTCGAACTCGGTACCTTTTGGGTACGAAGCAAAGACCGTACCGCTGAGTCACGCTGTCCCATTAAAAAAAAATAGAATGATATAAAAGTTAATAAAAGAAGAAGAATGAGAGGAAGACAACAAGAAATATGGAAGAGGAGAGTAAGTTGAGAAGGGAAAAAGCAAAATGAGATTTGTATCCTGGAGGGTTCGGACATGTTAAGAGACGAGAGAGGGAGTACACGGGAAAGAAAGAATTGGATATACAATTAGCGGGGAAAAGAAAAAAAAAAAAAGGGACGCCCGAAGACTAGATGGTAGGATATTGTGCGGCTATGTGGTCTTGTGGTATGACACTCGCTTTCGGATCAGAAGTTCCTGGGTTCGACATCGCTCGGCGCATAGTTGAGTCCTTGGAAAAGGCTCTGTACTCACATTCTCTCACCGTACTCGGGTGTAAAATGAGAACCTGGCCGTTAACAGCGTTGTCTCTGTAGGAAAAAAAATCGTAATATCGGCTAACAAGCGTCATGTCTTGTACTACATGTTACGTGTTGCTGTTGGTCACGGACCCCTTGTAAAGCGCTTTGCGCACGTTTAGTGGACATTGCGCTATATAAAAGCTCAATTTAAAGAATATTATAATAGATCTTAGAACGAACGAACAACACATACCATTCAATGAAAAAATATGATAACATTTGAGAAAGATAACTAATAGGTGATGATGA
>NC_088362.1:32635089-32637589 GCF_034508935.2 Berghia stephanieae
ACTACTACTACTACTACTACTACTACTACTACTACTACTACTACTACTACTACTACTACTGTTACTACTACTACTACTACTACTACTACTACTACTACTACTACTACTGTTACTACTACTACTACTACTACTACTACTACTACTACTACTACTACTACTACTACTACTACTGTTACTACTACTACTACTACTGTTAGTACTACTACTATTACTAGTACTACTACTACTACTACTACTACTATTACTACTACTACTACTACTGCTGCTGCTACGACTACTACCACGACTAATACTACTGCTACGACGACTACTACTACTACTACTACTACTACTACTACTACTATTACTACTACTACTACAAGATATGAAGTGAGTAGAAAAGTGCCAGAAGACAATAGAGAATAAAAAATTTTTTCGCGGCGGTGGTGGGGTTCGAACCTGCGACCTTATTGGTACGACAACTCCGCCTGGCAGGTGAGAGCGTGGCTCTACCGTGTGAGCTATCCACGAACACAAAAATATTCGTTTCAAACCCAAAGTCATTTCTAGATCCTCTCTCACCCACTTCTTGAGATCGCCGATTCGTTCACCACCATCGCGAAGTAATTTTGACCAGCAGTTAAGCTTAATAGCCAATATTCTCATCACAAACATATAACATAGAAACGATTGAGACATTGAGTATGCTCCGGTGTATGGGGTGAATTTTTAATTCAGAAAAGTGAGTGGAGCAGGCACTTATGTTGTTAACAACAAGATATGAAGTGAGTAGAAAAGTGCCAGAAGACAATAGAGAATAAAAAAAAAATTTTTCGCGGCGGTGGTGGGGTTCGAACCTGCGACCTTATTGGTACGACAACTCCGCCTGGCAGGTGAGAGCGTGGCTCTACCGTGTGAGCTATCCACGAACACAAAAATATTCGTTTCAAACCCAAAGTCATTTCTAGATCCCTCTCTCACCCACTTCTTGAGATCGCCGATTCGTTCACCACCATCGCGAAGTAATTTTGACCAGCAGTTAAGCTTAATAGCCAATATTCTCATCACAAACATATAACATAGAAACGATTGAGACATTGAGTATGCTCCGGTGTATGGGGTGAATTTTTAATTCAGAAAAGTGAGTGGAGCAGGCACTTATGTTGGTAACAACAAGATATGAAGTGAGTAGAAAAGTGCCAGAAGACAATAGAGAATAAAAAATTTTTTCGCGGCGGTGGTGGGGTTCGAACCTGCGACCTTATTGGTACGACAACTCCGCCTGGCAGGTGAGAGCGTGGCTCTACCGTGTGAGCTATCCACGAACACAAAAATATTCGTTTCAAACCCAAAGTCATTTCTAGATCCCTCTCTCACCCACTTCTTGAGATCGCCGATTCGTTCACCACCATCGCGAAGTAATTTTGACCAGCAGTTAAGCTTAATAGCCAATATTCTCATCACAAACATATAACATAGAAACGATTGAGACATTGAGTATGCTCCCCACCACCGCCGCGAAAAAAATTTTTATTCTCTATTGTCTTCTGGCACTTTTCTACTCACTTCATATCTTGTTGTTACCAACATAAGTGCCTGCTCCACTCACTTTTCTGAATTAAAAATTCACCCCATACACCGGAGCATACTCAATGTCTCAATCGTTTCTATGTTATATGTTTGTGAATGAGAATATTGGCTATTAAGCTTAACTGCTGGTCAAAATTACTTCGCGATGGTGGTGAACGAATCGGCGATCTCAAGAAGTGGGTGAGAGAGGGATCTAGAAATGACTTTGGGTTTGAAACGAATATTTTTGTGTTCGTGGATAGCTCACACGGTAGAGCCACGCTCTCACCTGCCAGGCGGAGTTGTCGTACCAATAAGGTCGCAGGTTCGAACCCCACCACCGCCGCGAAAAAAAAAATTTATTCTCTATTGTCTTCTGGCACTTTTCTACTCACTTCATATCTTGTTGTTACCAACATAAGTGCCTGCTCCACTCACTTTTCTGAATTAAAAATACTACTACTACTACTACTGTTAGTCCGTTATACTTCCGGGTGGCGATGTTGTGAGCTTCTTAGCCAAGCGCATACTATCTTTGGCGCATAGAAGGAACGAAATTGATGTCACTCAGTCACTCAGCACTTTGTTATTTTTTTAGCCAGCCATTTCTATGAGTAGTTCTCACTAAATTGTATTAATCAGACTACAAACGTTTACAGATAGTTTTGTGCGTTGGCACGTTATATCCGGTGGTGGATGTTGTGGGGTTTTATTTAGCTAAATGCATAGCAGTTGACAAAGTAGAATTTTCTAACAGTAGCGCGTCCCTTAGACGAGGCAAAGTTTTGTGTGTTGGTACGTTATGTCCGGCTGGCAGATGTTATGATTTTTTTAACTATTCGCATATCATCAAAAATTATACAAAGACTGTTGGGTGTGTTATTTTTACGAAACCCGCCGATAACCATAGTCTCAGGTTCACTCCCGACTGGTGTACACTTCCCTGAGTCTC
>NC_088362.1:32642589-32697589 GCF_034508935.2 Berghia stephanieae
AAAGAGCCTTCTCCAAAGGCTCATTTATACGCCGAGCCAGACTCGAACCCAGGACCTTACGATCCGAAAGCCAGTATCATAGCACAAGACCACATAGCCCCGCACGACGATAGCAGCAACTACAAGAGGGCGACAGAATAACGGTGGTCGGCGGATCAAACCTCTGAAGTCTTCATAACGAGCTTTGCGCACCATGTTATATTTAATTTTGAGCGGAACAGACTTCTGTTATGCATGGTGCGCTTTAAAAGCTCGTATGTTAACTTCAGAGTATTGATCCGCTGATCGTGAATATCAGGACTTCAAAGGTTTGATCCTCCGACAATCGACAAACAACATAAATGACAACACCCACAAAAAGAAACATATAGAGTAAAAAAAAAAAATTAATTAAATAACAAAAATGACAATAGCACCGATGAGAAAACAACAAAAACAACAATAGCGACAACAATAACAACAAGAAGAAAACAACAAAAACAAAAAACAACAACAACGTCTAGAAAATACAACAAAGTCAACAAGAATAACAACAGCAGAAACCAAAACAACAACAACAACAACAACGAATAACAACGAGAGCTTCTACTACTACTACTACTACTACTACTACTACTACTACTACTACTACTACTACTACTACTACTACTACCAATACAACTATTTTGGACCAAAACAACAGACATCACAATTCTACCACAGTCAGCTGGTCATTCATCCATAACGACAATCAGTCAACATGTCCCATTCCGTTGTCCTTGTCAAGTCACAACGAAAGCAGTTTTACTACTTCATGTCTGAGACATCTTTTTCTCCTCCTCCTCCTCCTCCTCCTCCTCCTCCTCCTCCTCCTCCTCCTCCTCCTCCTCCTCCTCTTTTTCTTCATCTCACCTCCTCCTCCTCTTTTTCTTCATCTCACCTCCTCCTCCTCCTCCTCCTCCTCCTCCTCCTCCTCCTCCTCCTCCTCCTCTTCCTCATCCTTATCCTCCTGACATATTACGTATTGTAAATCACATATTACATAACACGTATCCCGTAGATTAGCTAATGATGTGATTCTTCTAACATAGTACGTTGTAGATAGTAGATAGTATGCAACTTAAAAACGAAACAAAACAAACACGCCCCCCCCCCCCCCCACAAAAAAAAAAAAGCAATTTAAATTTTTTAAACTATAAGTCAAACAACCATGATCTTTTATTTTGTGTAATTCCAACCAAAATGCTCGAAGTGCGTTATACAAGGGCCGGGCCAACAGCAGCAAGAAATACGAATGAGGAGACATGAATAATACAAAAATAATAACTAGAGCTTTTATATAGAGCAATATCCACTAAACCTGCTCAAAACGCTTTACAAGGGGTCCCTGACCAACAGCAACACGTAACATGTAGAACGAGACATAACGCCTGTTAGGCGATATTACAATTTATTCCGGACAGAGACAACGCTGTTAACGGCCAGGTACTCATTTTGCGCCTGAGTACGGTGAGAGAATGTGAGTAAAGAGTCTTTTCCGAGGACTCAACTATGCGCCGAGCGAGGCTCGAACCCAGGACCTTCCGATCCGAAAGCGAGTGTCATACCACATAGTCACATATTAAATACAATAAATAAAATGTATAAACAGAGAACGTGTTAATTGGCGCTTGACAAGACATAGTCGATATGAGGTCTTTTCTTTTTTAAGAAAATGTTACAAATGTAGGTCCGTTAATGACTGATGATAATAATGGAACATGGAGTACTTGATTTTGAAGCTATTGGGAAATATTCTGTCTCCAGTTTAGACTAGAATCTTTCCTTCAAGGGGGCAGCGTGGCTCAGCGGTTGGTCTTTGCTTCGTACCCGAAAGATACCGAGTTCGATCTCCCGCCGCTGCGCTGTGTGGCCTTGAGCAAGTCACCTCGCCTTAGCTAAAATTTGCGACGCTGCACTGCGGCTGACGCCTGGGTTATTCCAGTCTTCCCTTGGAATAGAGCCTAGAGACATAATTTCCCCTATGGGATGAATAAGGGGAATAAAGGGAATTTGTTGGTATAGACCGATCACTTCTACAAACCTGTCTACTTGAACGTTTAAAAATATGAAGAAAAGGAGGAGGAGAAGGAGGAGAAGATGAAGAAAAGGAGGAGGAGAAGGAGGAGCATGAGAAGGTTTAGGAGGAGGAGAAGGAGAAGGATGGAGGAGAATGAAGGAGGGGAGGAGATGAAAATGGATGAAGGAGGAGGGGAGGAGGAAGGAAGAGAGGAGGAGGAGGAGGAGGAGGAGGAGGAGGAGATGAAAAGGAGGAGCTGGAGGAGGAGGAGGAAGAAGAAGAAGAAGAAGAAGAGCAGGAGGAGGAGGAGGAGGAGGAGGAGGAGGAGGAGGAGATGAAGAAAAGGAGGAGGAGGAGGTAGAGGAGGAGGAGGATGAGGAGGAGGAGGAGAGAAAAAAAAGCAGTTGCTATAGTTAACTTTATAAATCAACAATTTACCCTCAAAATGATGATTCAACACTTCAATACGCTTAAACTTATGAACTCTCGCTTTAAATACTCATGAGATTCTAATCATGGAGATAAAATTTCGTAATTCTACGGGGTTTTTTTTTTCGTAGTGGTAGGCAGGTCAGATTTTAATATAGACCGAGAGAGAAATCCTAGATAGATGTCGCAGAGAAATTTAATGCACGTTTCCGAGAATTTTGTTGTTTCTACGACAGAGGCAACACTGTTAACGACAATGCATTCATTCATTTTACAAATGACTGAGGTGAGAAAATTTGGGTAAGAGCCTTTTCCAATGACTCAACGTTGCGCCGTTCAGAGTTGCGCACGAACCCAAGACCTACATGTCGATACAACAAGACCTCAAAAAGCACAAATATAACTGTTAACTATTGTTACATTGAGTTCTTTAACAACAAGAGATGAAGTGAGCAGGAAAGTGCCAGAAGACAATAGAGAATTAAAATTTCGCAGAGTTGTATCAGTAAGGTCGCGGGTTCAAACCCCCATCACCGCCGCGAAATTTTTATTCTCGATTGTCTTCTGGCACTTTCCTACTCACTTCATCTCTTGTGGTTATCAACATAAGTGCCCGCTCCACTCACTTTTTCTGAATTGAGTACTTTAACAACGTCGTCAACGTCCGAAAAAAAAAAACAACCCCGTAATATCGCCTGACAGACGTTATGGCTCGTCCTACATAAATATAAAGTGTTGCTGTTGGCTATGAACCCCTTGTAAATCGCTTTGAGCACGTTTAGTGGATATTGCCAGACCGGCCTATTTTAAAATTCGTAGTTTTAAGGAGATAAAAATAGAAGTCGCTATAGTTAACTTTATAGATCAACCATTTACTCTCAAAAGGGTTTAAATAACACTTCAAAATCCTTAGTATTGTACACTCTGGCATCAGCTGAAACTAGAGCCAAAATTTCGTAATTCTACGATTTTTTCGTAGTAGTAGGCAGGCCTGATATTGCTCTATGTATAGTTGCTTAAGCTAAAGTTTCGAAATGTTATGAAAATCAGTTTACATAACATTATCACTTATACAAGGGGGGACAAATCAATCAATATCCCTGGTCAGTTTGCTTATCCGATTCGGTCAATGCTCCAAGATTTACCTTATCAATTCACCTTACCCCTTACCTCTTACCCTTTCCCCCGTTCATATCCATGGAGTCATCCATTGCCTAACACATTCTATTCAATTCATGTCATCATTGCCTTTTTTCACCCTGGGTCAGGGTATAGGCCACAGACAAACAGTTTCCATCCTTCTCTATCCTGAGCCAACTTTTTTATCTCATTCCAGGTCTTACCACTTCTCTGTATATCAGCTTCTTTAATTCTTCTCCATGTTCCTCGTGGCCTTCCCCTTGATCTTCTGCCCTGAGGGTTCCAGTCCAATACTTTCTTTGTTATAGTTGAGTCATTCTTTCTAAGCGTGTGTCCAATCCACCTCCATCGTCTTCTTCCTATATCCTCTCCCACTGGTTTCTGCTGTGTTCTTTTCCATACTTCTTCATTTTTTATTCTATCCATCCATTTTATTCTGAGTAGCTTACGCATGCACCTGTTTACGAAAATCTGTACCCTCCTTATACATGCCTGTGATGCGTTCCAAGTTTCACATCCATACAGTAGGACAGACTTCACGTTTGAGTTGAAAAGTCTTAGCTTTAGTTGAAGGGAGATATCTTTAGTTCTCCAAACTCTGTTCAAAGATGTGAATGCAGCCTGTGCCTTTCCTATTCGTGCTTTCACCTCTGCTTCCGTGCCTCCATCCTTGTCAATTATACTTCCGAGATAGCAGAAAGTGTCTATATCTTCGAGTTCCTGATCTTTTACTTTGATCTGCTCCCTTTGACGCGTACCTATCCTCAAGACCTTTGACTTTGCAGGGTGAATTCTCAGACCAATTGATTCCGAGAGGCTGTTTATAATTGTGGTTTTTGCTTGCATCTGGTCCTGGGTGTGGGACAGAAGAGCCAGATCATCTGCAAAATCCAGATCATCCAACTGTGTCCAGGGGGTCCACTGTATCCATTTCTTCTCCCTTTGGAGGTTTCCTTCATTAGCCAATCAATGGCAAGGATGAACAGGAATGGTGAGAGCAAGCATCCCTGCTTGACACCAGTCTTAATTTCAAAGCGGTCAGTAAGCTGATCTTCATGTACAACCCTGCAACTTGATCCTTCATACATTTCCTTAATGAGGTTTACTATCTTTTCAGGGAGTCCATAATGTGCCAGAATTTTCCACAATGTTGCTCTGTCAATACTGTCGAAAGCCTTCTCGTAATCCAGAAAGTTGACAATAAGAGGAGAGTTCCATTCTATAGACTGTTCTACTATGACTCGCAGAGAGGCAATCTGGTCGGTGGTTGAACGGTTTTTCCGAAAACCTGCCTGTTCGTCCCGCAGTTTAGCATCTGTTGCATTCTTAATTCTCTCTAAAATAATACGGTTGAAAACCTTTCCTGGGATAGAGAGAAGAGTGATGCCTCGATAATTATTACAATTACTGAGGTCCCCTTTCTTTGGAAGCTTGATAAGATGTCCTTCCTTCCAATCCTTTGGGAATATCCCGTCATTCCAGATTCTCTCAAATAGTGGGTGCAGGGCCTCAGCATTTCTTTTCGCATCAACTTTTAGAGCCTCCGGTGGAATCTGGTCTGATTCAATTCATGTAAGCCCTTCGATAAGTCAAGTTGATAATGAATATTCATTACTTATTGGTATGTTTGCAAGACCCCGTATCCAGCCAGAGTGAAACTAAGCTGCGCTGTGAACTGTAAAAATCAATAAACAAAAATGAAAGTCCTGGGTTCGAGCCTCGCTCGGCGCATAGTTGAGTCTTTGGAAAAAAGCTCTTTACTCACATTCTCTCACCGTACTCATGTGTAAAATGAGTACATGGCCGTTAACCGCTTTGTCTCTCTGTCGGAAAAAAAATGTAATATCGCCTAACAGGCGTCATGTCTCGTTCTTCATTTTACCTGTTGATGTTGGTCAGAGACCCCTTGTAAAGCGCTTTGGGCACGTTTAGTGGATATTGCGCTATATAAAAGCTCAATTTTTAAAAATATGCTCTTACCACTTTAAAAAAAAAAAAGAACACAATATCAAACACGAAAATACTAACGAAAAGGTGAAAATGGAAAGACGTCGGATGGGAACGGTACAGACAATGGACGATTCTTTCCGCTTCGGCAAATAACGAAAACAATAAAAACATAAATATGTACTTCACTTCATACCCAGATTGACGGCAGATAAATTTTTCGACACGTCATATCTGTAAGTGATAGGATCTTGAAATCTGACGGACATGCCAAATATTCCTCTGTCGTCTTGCTAGTTTGTAAGTCAGTGAAGTAATATACGGCCAAATAACACTACGAGCTTGCGAGTATATGTTATTGCACGATAAAAGAAAATAAAGAGTTTAATAAATACAAAGAAATGAAAGAATACGTTAATTTCACCCCCTCCAAGGAAGATTATTAGATATTTCGTGACCAATTCTATTATTGTAGTACAGGATTCGCCATAATTTGTATCTTTCTTCATCTGCTGGAATGACGATTTGACCCCCCCCCCCCAAAAAAAAAAAAAAAGAAAAGAAAAGAAAAACGTTGGATTTGTATTCATGCGCACTAAACAATTATTTTTAATTGCCAATCAGCTGTTTTTTACACCAATAAAATGCGCGAAAATATTCTGCAATCGTTGAATAATTTTTAAAAATTCTAAGCGTTCAAAGCACTATTCAACAATTACGTATTTACTAAGAAATGACAGGGTTTTCCAATGGGAGGGGTGGACTAATATACGATTCTTACACTCTGGCTTTTTGGCATTCCAGACGTGTTCCCAACCGCTGCACGAGCTTGCTCACAAATTATTATTGTAAACTTGATATCATTACGCGTTACTATTTAGGGAGTGGGTTGGAATAATTACGTTATTCTTTATTTTTGTTGTTGTTGTTGTTGTTATTGGCTAAAGAAGAGTTTTGAGTCCAAAACTTTCCATGTTTTGGAGTTTGTTCTCTTTTGAAGCTGTTAGTATTATTTATTATTGTTTATTGCTTGATGCAGATATAATAAAGGTCAATGAGCCCTATCACCAATGTACGTAGGTATCATTTAGATCTACGTCTTCAGATAATTAGTTATTTAACGGACGTCATTAATTTGAAAAAGAGTCACAAGTATGTCAATGGCTTCATTTCCCGTGATAAACAATTGTCTAGCGACCGGGTTACTACATGTTTTATTATTCGTGTGTGGGCGACTTGCGTCGATGTAAATTCACTTAGAGACTTCCCTCCCAATGCGACCACTTTTTTTAATTTGGAATGGTGGAAGGCGTCGACTGAAAAGCGTCCCTCTCGCGGCCAGGCGGAGTTGTCGTATCAGTAAGGTCGTGGTTTCGAGTCTCCATCGCGGCGAAAAAAAAGTTTGTATTCTCTATGTATTGTCTTCTGGCACTTTTCTACTCACTTCATTATCAACATAAGTGCCTGCTTCACTCACTGCTCTGAATTAATTTTCATTCCTCATGTTTTGTTGACAAAAGGGAAACCAGAATTGTCCATATTTTAATTTAGATTAAAACTTCAATTCTATTTTACACTTCGTGATTCAAGCAGTAACTTTTCTATTACAAAAATGTTAAAACACGTCCGTAACTGCGAACCAGTTATCAGACCTGCAAATATATGCACGTCGCCTCATACTTATCTTGTTGGTTTAGAAGTAAAGAAATGTGCGGCTATGTGAGAGTTTAGCACTCGCCTTCGGATCGGAAGGTCCTGCATAGTCGAGTCCTTGAAAAAGGCTCTTTACTCACATTCTCTCACCCGACTCAGGTGAAAAATGAGGCATTGATCAATTCTAACGGTGGACACACAAAAAAAACTGAAGAGCGTCATGTGTGATGATTTCAATTTTGTGCTCGATTTTGCAAAATCGATTATTTAATGACTGGTTTTGAATACCTGCAACTTTTCAACTGTGAACACCAATTCAATAAATCATACACCAAAAGAAAACTTAAGTTTTGTCTAGTTTCTAAACATGAACGAGTCAGTGTATTTGTTCCAACCAGTATCAAACTATTATTTAAAATGAACTGTCTAGTTCCTTTTGTAAAAAACTGTATGTATTCTATTCAAGTTCCAGTATTTCTGTCCGATAAAATACAGTTTAGAAACGGTGAGTCACATATATATAAAAAAAAAGTAGTCCTTCAGAGCCATTAGACTCATGGAACCGGAATTTATCCCGGTTTATTTAGCGTGAAACGGACAATAGCAATCGCTTGATAGGACGCTAGTCTACGGCAAATTACTTTTCGCTAGATCTTACAGACCCCAGCTACCCATTCACTGCTGGGTAGACACAGGGGAGGGGGGGGGGTCAGAAAAAATTATTGATTTCACCCGGGATCGATCTTGATCCCCTTGCGCGTGAAGCGAGTGCTCTACGAACTAAACCAATAGGAGTCACATTTATGATAGGGTATTTAAAGGTCGTTTGAGCTAACCGTTAACCAGTAACTGCCGTAATCTGGAAAAACTCGTATGTAAAAATTTGTCAAAAGAAAAAAACAACAACTCGTCCTTCAAATATCGATCGATTTGAACTGAACGACCTTCATCTTGGTTCTTAAGCCCCAAGTTTGAGAGGTTGTTTTGTGTGTTGTTGTTTTTTGTTTTTGTTTTTTGTTTTTTTTGTTTTGTTTGTTTTGTTTTGTTTTGTTTTTTGTTTTTGTTTCTGGTTTGTTTATTTGTTTGTTTGTTTGTTTGTTGTTTTTTTTTGGGGGGAGGGGGGGTTGTTTGTTTGTTTTTTTTTGTTTTTGTTTATTTTGTTTGGGTTTTTTTCAAAGATGGGGGTCATTTAAATCGATCAATATTTTTGATGGACAAGTTTTCTGGACAAATTCTTAAATTATACGAGTTTTCACAGAGCACGTCAATAACTGGCACATTATCAAGTCTATGATTATTGCAATAAATTGCCTCACAAAATTAGTTTCAAATAATTTATATTGACAGGCGATAAACATCATGTTATAAAGTCTGAGAGATTTTAAACTTGATTGTCTTGGTCTGTCTGTCTGTCTGTTTGTCTGTCTGCCTCTCTGTAATTGACTAAATTATATAAAACTGAAATAGATGGGGAAAGTAATCCTTTAGAGCTATTAGGCCCATGGATTCGGAGTTTATCTGGTTTAATAGCGTGAAATTAACAATAGCAATTACCTGCTGCTATTAAGAGAGGACGCTAGTATATTATTGCAATGTATGTACTTTCCGACAGATCTGACAGAAACAGCTACTAAATCCTTGCCAGGTGGACGAGGAGGGGAGCAAGGAAGGGGTGGTAGAAAACAATCTCTATTTCACCCGAAATCAAACTTGGTCCCTTTGCGTGTGAAGCGAGTGCTCTACCAACTGAGCTATCGGGACACCCAGATGAAGATGAAGATAACTGAGGTCAAGTTCAACATTGTCAGGATTTGAAATTTTAATTCTTTTGAAGTTTAAGAAACAAAACTCATTTCCTCAATAAGGGCAATTTATGTTGGGTTTTTAAAACAAAAACTTTGTAAATTAAGCTTAAAACCAGGCCTCCAAAGCCTACCAAAAAAAACAAAACAAACAACAACAACAAACAAATAAAAACAACAAAGAACAATCATGGTTTGTATTCTTTTTCGGCTGACTGGGGCTCTGGTGTTGTGCTCAAAATCTGTGGTGTTTTTCTCTACACCATCAAGTTAAATAAATAATTAACAATTATTAATCCATTTTAACTCTTTTAGCGCTAAGGCTGGATTCGCATTTCCGCCACAAAATGGCTGACACCTGATTAAGGCAGCACGAGAATGACAAGCAAAGACAAAGCGACATTCGAATTCGGCGTAAAATCTCAATTAAAATACCCACCCTATGGCCTATTGAATGTTCTGGTGGTCCTGACTGGGAGTGTCACAGTAAAGGTTGTTCACAATTATCTTATTAAATTTTATTTTATTAAGAACTGAATTCATCTCACTCCAGTTATATTTCGGTAGGCTTAGATAAACTTTACCTTCTAATATTAGATCGTCTTTCCTTTTATAGCCTTCCCTCGAATTAATTTCTAATTAGTGAATACTTTTCGTTCTACATTCTGTCACGTAGCCACTTATTATAAAAGCTGATAGGTCTAACATTTGACACTCACTTTCTCTCCACAATCTATGCCGGACGGCCAGTCGCTCTATTCCTATATATATACTGGAAGATTTTTATCTTTTGGGACTTTGTAGATATTATATCTACACCATTAAGACGCCGGAGCTTTTAACTTTGATTGTATAATCTTCAAGGATCAAACCCAAGCCCGCTGTCAAAGGACTACACAATAACCTCTTACCAATTGCCTGGAAGTGGAATTTTACGAGTCCAATCCTGTTATCAGAGGAATAGATCATCCAAGCCCATCAACTGCCTGGAAACGTAAACTTATGAACCTGACATATTATCATAAGTTACGTAAAATATTCATATCTCTATTTGTAACTGCCACGATCACTGTTTATCTCTTTTAATTAAATTTCATCATTATTTTTATTTCATTGTAAACAAATCGTTAATTGTTTTTCATTTATAGTAACTAGTAAATTCTGGGGCCTCATTCTACATATATCTTTATGCATAGTCGAGTAGCTCTTTACTCACTTGAGACCATGACATTTTGGAGGGGACACATATAAAGAATTGAATTTATTTAGTTACATATATCTATTTCATCTAACTTTAAAGTTTAAATTGTAAAACTCTTAATTGCCCCACTTGATCATATTTTAATTGAACTCCCTATTTACAGGATTAATTTTTTTTCTTTTTCATTTCTTCATTTAAATGGAATAGCAATTTATCCATTCATTCTTTCATTCAAATTGAATAGCATTTTATTGATTCATTCCTTCATTCATTTATTCATTTATAAATTATTCATTCATTCATTGTTCATTCATTTATTTATTCATTCATTCATTCATCCATTCATTCGTTTATTCACTCATTTATCCAATCATTCATACATTTATTCCTCCCTTCATTCTTTCATTCATACATTATCCATTCATTCATTCATTTATTCACTCAGTTTTTCATTCATTCATTCATTCCTTGTCCACTTTGTTATTATATCACTCATTTCATTTTGTTGTTTGCCTCATTCATGAATTGTTTTCAATATGTTTACATTCCATAACGATTCATTCACCTATCATCCAATCACTCAGTGTTGTGAACACATTTTGTAACTATTGTAAATCTTACGATATTTTATTGTTTTGTATTTCAGACATCACTGTTAAACACTCTTCAATGCCTAATTACAATTGTTGAACAACCATTGAACAAGAGAGAGGTCCCAGCCACGAACTGAGTTGGTAAATATATCCTTCATTATTCTCTTTTACATGAGTTGGGCATCACATAGTAACTATAGACATCGTGATTTGTTTTGCATAGTGATTTGTTTTAAATACATTTTTGGCATACTACTGTTACCGAAAACCACTTATATATTATGTTCTGAAAAGTGAGTCTTTAAAAACTAAATAATAATAAAAGGAGTCTACTAACCGTCGTGTTATATTTAGTGATAGATAACTTGGGATTATTTTGGCATCCTATTATTGTTATCACACTCTAGTATATTAGCGTCATTGCGAAAAAATTGTACACAAACTAACGACGAGTCACACACATTGGTGATACATTTTTCGTAGTAACATAGTTTAGAGTACACGCGATTGACACATTGTTATGGACTCAAGTCATAACTCCGCATTGTATTGACACATTGCTTTATAAGATATAACGACAAAAGGCATCAAATTCAACATACATAATAAGTTGAAATAAGAGAGAGAGCTTTCTAAAAATAGAACAGTTCATTCCAGTAAGTGTAAATAAATAAAACAGTCAGTAACAGTATCCTGTCAATATAATATATATAAAATATCGTAAGTAATTTATTGCAAAAATGGAAGCATATAAAAGATACTTAAGTCTCGCAAAGGACTTAGAGATACCCCAGGAAAGAATATTTTCATGGTGCGAAGAGAAAATAAAAGAAGAAAAAGAAGAAAGAATTCGTAGAGAAGAAAATGAAGAAAGAATTCGTAGAGAAGAAAATGAAGAAAGAATTCGTAGAGAAGAAAAAGAACACGAAGAAAGAATTCGTAGAGAAGAAAATGAAGAAAGAATTCGTAGAGAAGAAAAAGAACACGAAGAAAGAATACGTAGAGAAGAACGAGAAGAAAGAGTCCAAGAAAGGGAACTAAAAAGACAAATAGCTTTAGCAGAAGAAGAAACCAAAAGGACCCAAATGATGCTGGAAATTGAAAAAACAAAAACCGGTCATGAAAGAAAACATAATAATAGTGATGAATTTTTCGTGAAACTTCCACGCATGCCAACATACGATGAACGCTCAGACTGTCTAGAATCCTTCTTACACCGATTCGAAGTTCAGGCTAAAGGTTATCGTTGGCCAGAAAGCAAATGGGCCACAGCCTTGATTAACTGCTTATCTGGAGAACCGCTAAAAGTTTTCTATACCTTAACAACTGAAGATGCAGATGATTATGGTAAAATCAAAGACGCTCTACTAAAAAGATTTAGATTAACGGAAGATGGTTACCAGGAAAGGTTTCACACTGCAAAACCGGAAAGTGGAGAAGACTTTAATACATTCGTGAACCGAATTACTCAATTTCTAAATCGGTGGCTTGAGTTGGCAAACGTAAAACAAGACGACTTTGCAGGCCTTTACTATCTCACGCTGAAGAATCGAATCTATCAAGCTTGCAACCCAGATTTAGTCGCATTCTTTAAAGAGAGAAAGCCAGAAAACTTGGACAAATTAAAAATCTACGCAGAAAACTTTAACAGCGCACATCCATTGACACCCCTTAGCAGAACATTGAAGGAACCATACTACGCTGCCGCTGCTCAGAGTCCATGTACACCTAAAGTTCAAAACTCAAATAGAACGAGCCGATCAATCACTCGGAACACGCAAGTGAAACAAGATGATCATAGTAACAAACCATGGAACAAACAGTTCAATAGAGACCATAGCCGACCCTATCAAAACAAAACAAGAAATAGCACTGACAATAATACTGAGTATAAGAAAACCAACAAACCTATAGTTAAATGTCAATATTGTGGAATGAAAGGCCACACAGCAGACAAATGTTACAAAATCGTGGGATATCCAAAAGAAACTGCAAATGCATCACTCCAAACCAGTGTAAATAATCAGACACGAGTAATGTCAGGAGAAAATATAAATGTGTATTGCGTGAAAGGTATGTCACTTTTAACACAAACTCACAAGTCAGGATCGCTATTTTTTTGTGAAGGCAAAGCTAATGGAACTGATTGCAAAATATTGAGAGACACAGGATGCAGTACAGTAGGAATAAAAGCATCTTTGATCAATGACGAAGACAAAACTGGAAAAACGGTACAATGCATCACATTCAGTGGCACAGTCGAAACCTTTGAAACAGCTAATGTGTACATAGAAACCCCATACTATACAGGAATAGTGGAATGCTGTATACTTCCCAACCCCGTCGCTGATGTTATTGTTGGCAATATAAAAGGTCTTAAAGACAACCCAACAGATGTAAAAGAATGGTCATTAACCCAAGAAACAGCTTGTCTAGCAGAAACAAGAAAGATGACTAAGACAACAGAGAAGCCAATGACTATTTCTCTTGAACCACAACAATTTGACAGGAACACGTTCATTGAAGAACAGAAAAAGGACCCGACTTTAACATCATATTTCAATATCGCAAACAAAGGGACGAAATCAAAAGTTGAATACATCATTGAAAAAGATATTCTGTTCAGGTTACATAGGAAAAGAAACAAAATAGCTAAACAACTGGTCACGCCGAGTATTTACAGAAACAAAATCCTTGGAATAGCGCACGATTCAATAACTTCTGGACATCTTGGGAGCTCTTCCACATTGAAGAGAATATCCGAGAATTTCACATGGCCTGGAATTACTAAAGACGTCCGAGAATATGTGAAATCGTGTGACACATGCCAAAGAAGAGTCGCAAAAGGCAGAATACCGAGATTGCCATTAGAGACAACCCCAGTTATTGAAAAAGTTTTTCAAAAAGTTGCAATTGACATTATAGGCCCTTTAACAAAATCAGATAGAAACCATACACACATACTAACACTAGTCGATTACGCAACCAGGTGGCCAGAAGCGATAGCATTGAAATCAACTACATCGGATCACATAGCTGAAGCATTGATGACAATTTTTACTAGAATAGGCATACCAAATGAGATACTGTCGGACAATGGACCCCAATTTACATCACATATGATGCATGAAACCATGAAACTCATGGGAATCCAACACTCATTCACAACTCCCTACCACCCCCAAGCAAATGGTCTTTGTGAAAGATTTAATGGCACTCTAAAGAATATGTTAAGAAAAGTGTCAGCAGAAAAACCAGATGATTGGGACAGATACTTACCAGCAATCCTATTTGCATATAGAGAAATACCCCAAGAATCTACAGGCTACTCCCCATTTGAGTTGATGTATGGACGATCACCTCGCGGCCCGATCACTATAGTAGCCGACATTTGTAAAGGGAATGAGGAGGACAATAACGAAATTATGTTTGCTTACGAATATGTAAGAAACCTGAAAGACAGAATAGAGGACACGTGTAAGCTAGCACAGGAATCCGTCACTAAAAAAGCAGAGAAATACAAGGAATACTCTGATCGCAAAAGCAAATCAAGAAAATTTGAGATTGGTGACAAAGTACTAATACTCTTACCCGATGACTCGAGTAAACTTTTAGCTACATGGAAAGGACCATTCAAAATAACAGCAGTAAAATCTAATGTTAATTACGAGATTCAAATTAACAACACAACAAAGACATTCCATGCAAATATGCTAAAAAGATATTTTGATAGAGACACAGTGTCGCAACCTATGTTTACTAATATCGAAGCTTCAAATGCAGGATTAATCATACCGTTGGTCATGGGACACAGACACCCGAGACAGAAAAACAAACAAAAATCGCACAATTGCAACCACCTAAGACAAAAAAAGAAGTACGCAAAGTACTTGGGCTCCTAAATATTTACAGGAAATACATTTACAACTTCGCGCACATCGCGACACCGCTAACAAATCTGACAAAGAATGGGTCACCGAACAAAATTGTTTGGACAGAAGTGTGTCAGAATAGCTTTAACCAATTAAAGGCATTACTCTGTTCAGAACCAATTCTTAAATTACCCGACATATCAAAAGAATTTGTTGTAAGAACGGACGCGTCTGATAAGGGCATCGCAGGTGTACTATTACAGGAACATGAGGGAACTCTAATGCCTTGCTTATATGCAAGCAGAAAATTATTGGACAGAGAATCACGATACTCTGTAATAGAGCGTGAAGGACTGGCCATCGTCTTTGCTTTAAAGACATTCAGCAGATATCTACTGCTAAAAGAGTTTGTGGTCGAAACGGACCATAAACCACTCACGTACATAAGAAATAACAAAATGAATAATAGTAGAGTACTAAGGTGGAGTCTATTTTTGCAAAATTACTCTTTCAGTATCTCTCACATACCAGGCTGTGAAAATATTCACGCCGACCTACTTTCTCGATTAGTGTAAACACGTGAGAAGGGTATAACTGAACCTCCCATGCATACTGTTAGTTACCTCGCAAATTATGCCAAATCAGAACGCACAATTTCGATAATTTTATTTGTAAACATGATGACCCAACTTAATGTAACATTGAGTATTGTTTGGGATATATATACCATACCCATTCATGATTTGGGAAATCTTCTCTTTATCTATTATTGTCATGAATTTTCACTCATTTATGATTAATAATTAAAATGTCAATATTCCATTTACATTTTCATTCATTTCATTCAGTAAATTACCTTCATATCATCGACTTAAATCATGCTTCATTGCCATCACTATTGTTTATCACAATGATTTGTAATCACATTGCCATCGTGTTGTTCATCACAATGATTTGGAATCACAATCTTTCATTGTTATTGTCACCCATTCATATACCTACGTTAATATAAACATTTCCATGTCTAGTTAATAAATAATTTAATTGTAGCACAAATCATAACAATGGATTAATGCTAGAGTATCATGATAGTAAATTTACTTCCGTTTGTAAAATCTATCTTTCCCATAATGGTTAAAGAGTATATTTTAAACGTGGGTGGGGGGTGTCACAGTAAAGGTTGTTCACAATTATCTTATTAAATTTTATTTTATTAAGAACTGAATTCATCTCACTCCAGTTATATTTCGGTAGGCTTAGATAAACTTTACCTTCTAATATTAGATCGTCTTTCCTTTTATAGCCTTCCCTCGAATTAATTTCTAATTAGTGAATACTTTTCGTTCTACATTCTGTCACGTAGCCACTTATTATAAAAGCTGATAGGTCTAACATTTGACACTCACTTTCTCTCCACAATCTATGCCGGACGGCCAGTCGCTCTATTCCTATATATATACTGGAAGATTTTTATCTTTTGGGACTTTGTAGATATTATATCTACACCATTAAGACGCCGGAGCTTTTAACTTTGATTGTATAATCTTCAAGGATCAAACCCAAGCCCGCTGTCAAAGGACTACACAATAACCTCTTACCAATTGCCTGGAAGTGGAATTTTACGAGTCCAATCCTGTTATCAGAGGAATAGATCATCCAAGCCCATCAACTGCCTGGAAACGTAAACTTATGAACCTGACATATTATCATAAGTTACGTAAAATATTCATATCTCTATTTGTAACTGCCACGATCACTGTTTATCTCTTTTAATTAAATTTCATCATTATTTTTATTTCATTGTAAACAAATCGTTAATTGTTTTTCATTTATAGTAACTAGTAAATTCTGGGGCCTCATTCTACATATATCTTTATGCATAGTCGAGTAGCTCTTTACTCACTTGAGACCATGACAGGGAGAACAGTTGATCCTCTTGAAGATGTCGTTGGGGCAGAGGGATTCATTTTGTATATTCATGTATATGCGGCAGTGCCAAAATTATACCAAGTTATTTTAGCTAAATATTGAAAAACAAACCAATAACCGGCAATCTAGCATCAACATTTATAGCTTTTTAAATTGTCGAAAAAGTATGGAGATAATAATTGATACTGTGTCCACAATGTTTAAAACCTTTTAGAAACTATTTCTGCTTTTCTATTGGAGCTAAATCGCCAGTTATTGGTTTATTTTACATTATTCAATCGATAAAAACTGAAGAAACCAAAATTTTTCTTAGTTTCTCAAAATAACCTGTTATTTGAATATGTTTGTGGCGAACGTTACAAAAATCACAATTGGCAGAGCCTCGTATAAATGTTTATAGCGCAAGTAATTAAGTGCGGCGATGTGGTCATGTGGTATGACACTCGCTTTCGGATCGGAAGGTCTGGGTTCTAGCCTCGCTCGGCGCATAGTTGAGTCCTTGGAAAAGGCTCTTTGCTCACATTCTCTCACCGTCCTCAGGTGTAAAATGAGTGTCTGCCATTAACAGCGTTGTCTCTGTCGGTAAAAAAAAAAATGTAATAGGCGTCATGTTTCGTCCTACATGTTAAATGTTGCTGTTGACCAGGGACCCCCTGTAAAGCGCATTGAGCACGTTTAGTGGATACTGCCCAATATAAAAGCTCATCTTTTTTTTATATCGCCTTACAAGCCACATGTCTGGTTCTGGATTATAAATGTTACTGTTTTCTCAGAACCCTTGTCAAGTGAACTGAAAACATGTTAGCGAATAATAGCGCACGTTTGACAAAAATGTTTCAGATAGCAATGATAAATATTTTACCTTGGGAATTTACATTATAAACATTTATATACCGTACTCATTTATCTAGTAATATATTATTTTTATTATTGATTTTTAACGTTAAAAAATAGCGTATTTTTATTGTTTTCTGGCGACCACATGAAAGGGGAGATAATCTTTTAAAGCTCTAAGCAAAATGGATTTATTCATTGGTTGTGTCCCTTGATGAATACAGTAAAATCAAGGGGAAGCAACAGAACTGGTTTAGTTTGACGACTGTGCCTAATATATTAACCAGTAGCTGTTATGACCAATCAAAACGGTTTTTGTGACACATCCTCAAGCTCGCTCGGACAAACATTGAAATGAAAGTGAAAATTATGGTCATTCTAACAGAGAATAGATGTTAAAGATGACACATGTTCTGGCAGGTAGAACTGATGAGTATGAGTATTTTACTTAAACGCATATCCTAAACAGACAATCTGATTCAAGAGGGGGAAAAAATTCTGGAATAGGTTACCAAGTAAAAGACCTTTGCGATAATGTGGAAAGACTTGATTCAAAGAATGTCTGCCAACAACAAAAGCCCTCTCTCTCTCTCTCTCTCTCTCTCTCTCTCTCTCTCTCTCTCTCTCTCTCTCTCCCTCTCTCTCTCTCCCCCCCCTCTCTCTCTCTCTCTCTCTCTCTCTTTCTCTCTCTCTATCGCTCCTCCCTCTCTCTCTCTCTCTCTCTCTCACCCTCCGTCTCTCTGGCACACACACATACACACACAAACATAAACACACACACACACACACACACACACACACTCACCATAAACACATTTAAAAACAAAATAAAAGACATTATCCAATTGCTTTTTGTAGTTTATTTTTAGAACAGTAAAATAACAATTTTTACAACAAGGATACCATTTTTCTCAAAAATAAACGCAAAACAGGTCAATGTAGATATATAAATAAATAAATAAATAAAAACATAAATAAATAAATAAATAAATAAATAAATAATAAGACCCTATTGTCAGTATATTGTTCATCCCGATAAAATACTGGATTGAGACTAACATTAACACACGCAGGATTGTTCGATTTTTGGCGAAGGATTCCAGACAGGCCCTGGACAAAATGACAGTTTTATAATTTCTAGGAGAAGTATAAAGCCACATTAATGGGAAGAGTAGTAAAAAAATATGGTAGGAAATAAGATATAGAAGCTAAGAAAGGACAGTGGTTTCTGATCGCTAGTTGGCAGAGCATGGGCTTCATAAGTGAAGGAGTCGGTATCTATCCCGTGAGAGGTTTTACAATCCAACTGTGTACGGGAAGCTGAGTCAGTTAAATTTGACAAATAGTACTTTGAGATAAACTCGCGTCTTATCCAAAGAATAGTAAGCAATTGCTATTGGCCATTTATTAACAGTATAGAGACTGGGATATAGTCCGGCTCCGCGGCCCTTGTGGCTCTGAAGGATTACTTATTTTTTCAAGGGTGGACATGATCTTATTTCGGACACCCATATTGTATGTCATTATTTAGTTTCATCTTGCGTCGAGAAGACAACACCCTAGCCCAAACTGCAATGACAGAATATTTCCTTCATGGTCACAAATATGTAGGGAGACCACCAACATTAATAGTGACTAATCTGAACCAGGATCACCCTACATATCAGAAATTTCTAGATTCAGATGAGGCCGAATTAATCCCTGAAGAACTAAGAAATACTGCAGTGCCCTCCATGCACAACAAGATCTTGACAGCCTCAAAACTCTGGCCCAGGACCGTGACCAATGGAAAAAATTAACAACTTGGATGGTGAGAGCAGCTATACTCATCGAGATTTTTTAAAATCTGTGAATGAATCACACAATTCTCAGCAAGCGTCATTTGGACAGCGAGGCTTACTACCACTACTACTACTATTGTATGTACACAACAAAGGGTTGCGAACCACAGGCAGTGTAGTCTTAACTCACTCAACCCTAACACCAATCCGTAGTTTACCCGGGTTACTTTGACTCCATGCCTATATATTACATTTTTCTCAGACAAATTATAGGCGTATCAGTATCAAAGTTAATGTTTTTAGTTTTTACATGTTAATGATAGTTGATTAAAAATATCTATGCACATGCTCATTTTTAATACATTTGTTTCAAATTTTGAAAAGTAGCAAAAATCTCTAGGATTGAGTGAGTTAAAGCAACAAAGTATGATAAAGCACACATGGCATGACATATGAAGAAATAACGTGAAGGAAGATTGGTAAATTTACAATTCATTAACTCTCTCCTTACCAGCCATTTTCAGGATTTTCCCCAAAATTTCACGCCCAACTACCAACATTATATCTAATTTTTTTCTCACTCAAACACAATAGCAGTAATTTCTTTTGCAAAACATGCTCTACAACACACTGTTCATCTTCTTTTAAATTTTAGGATGTACAAAAGATATTTGAATAAGAAAAAGGCTGGTTGTATCGTAACAAATGTGACGATTTTCCTATGCGTGGTAAGGAGAGGGTCAAATTAATAATTACAAGTCTTTATTTATTAGTCTCTCTCTCTCTCTCTCTCTCTCTCTCTCTCTCTCTCTCTCTCTCTCTCTCTACCTCTCTCTCTCTCTCTCTCTCTCTCTCTCTCTCTCTCACCCCGCCCCCCTCTCAATGACATCTGATTCCCCCTCCCCCATCTCCCCGACATTATTATTAATATTTGAGACATAAATATTGTAGTCGCTGTAGTAAACTTTGAAAAACAAACAATTCCCCCTCACATGGATTAATTAATAATTCAAAATCCATCAAACTATGTAGTCTAGCATCAACTTCCATTTTCAACCATAATTTAGAGATGCTCATGAAGTTTTGAAATTGGGGGCAAAAATTCGTAATTATACGAATTATAGTCACGTCTGATAACCCGTAAAGTTTGACCAACGCTTCTGCTTCTTTGCGTTGATTCTCAGCAACTGAAGTCCCAGGTTTAAGTGTTGTTGCCAACATGAGAGTCATTGCAACCGATCGTATTATGATAAATGGGCGTAAGCGCCATGGTGTTAATTTTAAACTGAGTCGGAAAGTTGTTCAAAATTTTAAGGATTTGTTTCATATTTCCAATTTAATATTTTGTATTTTTGATATTGTTATAATATTACTACACGACCTAGATAGTATTTCTCCTCTGGATACACCTCTATGCTCGTCGGAGAAGTATTTCATAAAGGCGTCCGCCCCTGTTCCGATAGTTTAGAACCAGTTACTAAGTTACTACGCGTTATTACGAGGGAAGTGACGTCACGACTGTTGAAGCCTATTGTCATGACATATAATATCAAACATTGTGTAATCCGAGGTAAGATAAATTAACTAGATAACTAGACGTGAGTATTAATATTGATGTAGCAAGGTGTAGAGAAGGCGCTGTCGGCAAGGGCTACAATGGCTGAGTAGGTAGATGAAATTCCCGATACAACTCCCAAGGTGATGATTTGAACACAAGCTACTTTAATGTAGAGTGGAACCTCTCTGTGGATGACAATGTAATATTTTATGATGGACTGTTATATATAAAATATAGGTAATAATGATGGTGATGATGATGATGATGATGATGATGATGATGATGATGATGATGATGATGATTGATGATTGATGATGATGATTGATGATGATGATGATGATGATGATGATGATGATGATGATGATGATGATGATGATGATGATGATGATGATGATGATGATGATGATGACAAAAATGATAATTCTGTTTTTCTCAAATTGGAATTATGTTATACAAATGAAAATAATGAAAAGATAATATTATGCTTACTGCACTGCCCAATCTCCCTCCATGTAACATAGACGGAGGTAAAACAGGGGAGGTAAGATATAAGCCAGAAGGTTGACCATGGATCCTCCTATGAGGGACAAGATGGCCCCGAAGTGAGGGATGGACTCGGCCACGAACAGGACCAGTAGCATCATCACGGTTCGGAATAGGGCTCTTCTTATGGTGAACTCTGTAGGATGGAAGATGGAGGTTGGAGGGGGGATGGGAGGTGGAAGGGGGGGTATATGTTTTTAGGTGGAGGTGGGGGTGATGAGGATGATGATGGTGGTTGTAGTGTTTGCGATGTCGTCTAGAAAATAACAATGGTTATATATTATGATAATGATTATATATATTATATATATATATATATATATATATATATATATATATATATATATATATGGCAAAAGAAAACGACTAAGCATCTCTTCAATCATATCATCATCATCATCATCATCATCATCATCATAATCATCATCATCAACATCGTCAAAAACAACGCCATCACTAGTACCACCACCAGCACCACCACCACCACCACCAACAACAACAAGAACAAAATCAAAACAAAAAAAACACCTTCAGTGGCGGTATCCAAAGCAAATCATTAAATTCCTGATATACGGGTTGATCACGATAACGAAATGACAAGATCATCATCAACAACAACAATCCCACCACCACCAACAACAACAACAACAACAACAATCCCACCACCACCACCACCACCAACAACAACAACAACAACAACAACAATCCCACCACCACCACCACCAACAACAACAACAACAATCCCACCACCACCACCACCACCAACGACAACAACAATCCCACCACCACCACCAACAACAACAACAATCCCACCACCACCACCAACAACAACAACAACAACAATCCCACCACCACCACCAACAACAACAACAACAATCCCACCACCACCACCAACAACAACAACTACAATCCCACCACCACCAACAACAACAACAACAACAACAACAATCCCACCACCACCACCACCAACAACAACAACAACAACAAGAATCCCACCACAACCAACAACAACAACAACAACAATTCAACAACCACCAACAACAATGAATACAAAAACGACAGATTTGTTGACGACAATTCAAGACTTCTCTTCATACTTCATATACTTTTACCTTTTGGTATCCTAAGCATCTCTTCAAATTCCTGACAAACGGGATTGATGACAATGACGAAGCCACAGATGAGATGAAGGGTGATGAGGATGCTGACGATGATGAGCACTGGACCATTGGTCACCGATTCCAGGATGTTGTCTTTGGCGTCACCGCCGTAAGTGTAGTAGCCAGAGATGGTCACTGGTAGGTACATGGCGAGCACAACTGGTAATGGATAGGCAGAGATGGACATTGGTCAGTACGGGATTTGGAGTGAATTATATTGGGGTTTTGATACTGTTTTTCTGTTTGTTCTTGTTTTGTTTTTCTATTTCTTCTTTTTTAAAAAAAAAGGAATTCCTCTTTGTATAATTATGATAAGCAGAAGTATTCGCAATGGTGTTTGTTGTAGTAGTTGCAGTAGTTGTTGTAGTAGTTTTAGTAGTAGTAGTAGTAGTAGTAGTAGTAGTAGTAGTAGTAGTAGTAGTAGTAGTAGTAGCAGTAGTAGTAGTGGTAGTGGTAGTTGTTGTTGTTGATGTAGAGTAGTAGAAGTGGCAGGTGTAGTAGCAGTAGTGGTGGAGGTGGCGGTGGTGTTGGTGTTGGTGGTAGTGGTGGCGTGGTGGTGGTGTTGGTGGTGGTGGTAGTGGTAATGGTAGTAGTACCATCACCAGCAGCAGTAGTTACCAAAAACAAAAACAATGTAAACGTTAAAACACGACAGTATACACGGGATCTGAAATTATGAGAGCAGGAGACATAAATAATTATTATATAAGATTGTTCATTTCGATGGTGTTTTATTCATGGAAATGGTGATGGGGGTCACAACCTTGAGAGGAACAAGGAGTAACGTGAGGCTATGTGGTCTTGTGGTATGACACTCGATTTCGGATCGAAAGGTCCTGGGTTCGAGCCTCGCATAGTTGAGTCCTTGGAAAAGGCTCTATACTCACATTCTCTCAACGTATTCGGGTGTAAAATGAGTACCTGGTCGTTAACAGCGCTGTCTCTGTCAGAAAAATAAACGGTTATATCGCTTAACAGGCGTCATGTCTTGTTCTACAAGTTACGTGTTGCTATTGGTCAGGGACGCCTTGTAAAACGCTTTGAGCATATTTAGTGGATGTTGCGCTATATAAAAGCTCAAGTTCATTTTTTTAAACGCCGCCTGTCAGTCCCTTGATCGGCACCCCAAAGAAGGGACACGAAAGGCTGGGCGTGCGAAGGAGACATGGAAACACGAACTGTTGAAAGTGCCAAATCTCACCTAGGAAGCTGCCAAGAATATAACCAAGGATAGAAACAAATGGTGGACGCTTGTGGAGGTCCTATATTCCGCAAGGAGCGAAGGGGATTAAGTAAGTAGGTAAATAGATAAGTAAGTAAGAAAGTAAGTAAGGATGAAGTAAGTTTATTCATTTTTGTTTAATATGTACTTTTAAAGTGATGGGCTTCGGCCAGCTCAGACCTGCCAACCCTTCACATTCCAAAAGTGGAACCAGAACGCCTGAAAATAGGAATTTTTTTAAAATCCTTACCATTATCATCATTTTTGGAATTCGGAATTTTACAGACAATGGCGGAATAGTCCAAAAAGGAAGTGTGAAAATAGGAATGATTCCGCCAAAAGCTGAAGGGTTGGCAGGTATGCCAACTAAGGATCCGGTGTTTTCACAACAACGACAATAACAACAATAAAAAAAAACTTACTCAAATAGGAAAGAGTAATGGCTTTGCCAAAATTTTCTGGTTTCTTCATGTCTGCTTGAAATGTTGGAAAAGCTGGGTGTCCACCGTAGGCAAAACAGATAGTGCCGAAAGCTGTGAAGAAGTCCTGAAAGAATGGGGGATTTACACGTTGTGATGAAATGTCCTTTATTTATGATATTGTGACATTACCCAACGTCTCAAAAAGGTATTAAGTCGGGATGAACCAGATGCTAAAAAGTCAAATTAAAGATGAACTGGTCAAAAATATGAAATATTGCTATTTAGCACTCTAAAATATGATATTCATTCTCCTCAATATAAACTCAACGCAAGTCTGATTTTTCTGGCTACAAATTCAGTTTTCAGCATCTTATTCATCCCGACTTAATACAGTTTTGAGACATTGGGTCACAAATAATGATTTTATGGGAGTCGAGGCAGACTGATTTTTGGGGTGGGTTTTTTTTTCTTGTATTTTTCTTTCTTGCTTTGTCTGGCACCGATTCATACACACTTATACAGATCTTTATCTTACACCGATGCCTGATCCCTTATGCCTCAATTTGATATTTTAAAAAGCTTTTACTTGCCCCGATCAACATCGGAAGTTGTATGGCACAGAGGCGTAGTCTTTGCTTCGTACCTAGAAAGTCTTGAGTTTGGAGGGTTTCAGATTTTTTCCCCACTGACACAGAGCAGGTAGGTGACTCCCAAATGGCCTATTAATGCTGCTTAATCCAGCTTATGGTGTGGTGTGCTTAGAACCCTGGAGTGAGCTGTGGAAAAATGTCCCGAGGAATGTCTAGTCGGGTTTGTACTTGTCAACATTCTTAGAATTAAACCTGATTTCTTTCCCTAACCAGGGCACTCTATCTAAACATCGTATTAAGTTGCAAGGACTTTTTTGTGGATATGTTCCTCACACCCCCTTGTCCGTTAGGGAAGCCAACGCTATCATGCTGGAGACAAGCGCTGCGCGCCGTGTTGTACCGTAGCCATCGGTTGTACGCACTCAGAACGGTCAGGAATAGGATTCAATAGTCTAATGTCACGTCCGCCCAGCACCGAGCAGATTGGTTCGAAGCAAAGAAAATCTGTACTTTTTATTCTTCGTGTTGGCTAGAACTTTTTAACATGTTGTGTGATCAGAATGTATAAAAGTCAAAGATTTATAATGTTTTTCTCCTCTGGATACACTTTTATGCTCGTCAGAAAAGTATGTCATAAGGGCGTCCGCCATTGTTCCGATAGTTGAGAACCAGTTACTAAGTTACGATGCGTCATTTCGAGGGAAGTGACGTCACGACTGTTGAAGCCTATTGGAATCACCCATGTTGTCCAAGTGAGCAAATTGGGGGTTAAAATAATCTTGCCCAAGGAATAAGAACGAAAGTGCCTCAAGCGGGGCTCGAACCAGGGACCTTCCGGGTCACAGCGCAATGCCCTAATCACTCTTCCACTTCGCCCCCTCATAAAAATAGCTGGCCAAAAAAAAAACCAATAACAAAGACCTGAGTGAAGTCAACTTCGTTCAATCTATAAACGGTCATGTTTAAAACCGCACAGTTGTGTATGTTGATACGTTATATCCGGCTGGCGGATGATACGAGTTTGTTTTTTTTTTCTGTTTTGTATTGTTTTTGTTGTTTTGTTTTTGTT
The DNA here is from genome assembly GCF_034508935.2 of Berghia stephanieae. Taxonomy (NCBI): domain Eukaryota; kingdom Metazoa; phylum Mollusca; class Gastropoda; order Nudibranchia; family Aeolidiidae; genus Berghia; species Berghia stephanieae. Next base: position 32,668,373 of record NC_088362.1, read on the forward strand.
ACAATGCGTCACTACGAGAGAAGTGACGTTACGACTGGCAGCAGCTTCTTATGGTTCACACTATTATGTTATGACGATCGACCCAATCAGCAAAGTCCGGTCCGCATTCGTGCACCGTCGCGAACCCGCCTGGTAGCATCGTCACAACACACCTTTCGACTAGATGCTCTGCCGTTTCGGGTTCTTGTCCACAGCGTGGACATATTGGGCAGGAAGTTAGACCCCACTGATGTAACGCACCGGCCGTTAGGCAGCTCCTCGACCGAAGCCGATTCGCAGCTACCCAGTGTCTCCTCTTACTGGTATCAAAGCCTGGCAACTTCTCACCAAGCTTAGAGGAGTGTAGGTCCCCGCCCCCACGAGGGATTGAATTCGTCCAAACCGACTTCCATCTCGTATGTGCAGCTCTGTCCGTAGTCAGGGATTCTGCGTACAAGGGTTGCCGGGACTTATTTCGGCTCGAAACGGGGGCACCGTTCATTATGCGCATGAGAGGGGTATCCCCATTCCCTCTCTCTTTGATCTTTCTCAGCCAGTTTCCCGTAATGGTCTCCCTCCGGACATCGGGGGGCTGGATCGCTGCCATTATCGGGCCCCATTCTCTAGGGGTTGTTGCTAGCGTTCCCGACACTATGTGCATCGACTTGCGAAGTTTTACATCCACCTTCTCAACGTTTCTGCTTCTACCCCACACTGGAGCGCAATACTCCGCGGTGGAATAGCATAGTGCCAGGGCGGATGTTCTCAGGAGCGCTTGGCTAGCGCCCCAAGTCGATCCCGCCAGCTTCCTCAGAAGACTGTTGCGTTTCTCTATCTTCCGGGCAACCCCTTCGAGATGAACCCGATAGGTAAGGCTGCGATCCAACGTCACCCCTAAATATTTTGGACGCGGCTCATATGGGAGTGGCTGGTCCCCGACTAGGACATTCAGTTTACGGGTGTGCCAACCACTGCATAAGTGAAATGCAGTGGCCACGGTTTTTGAAGTGTTCATCTTCAGGTACCACTTGTCAAAGTAGGATTTGAGTCTGGTGACGTCCTCGCTGAGTACGCTCTCGAGACGGGTTCACACTTTACTCTGAGTAACGAGTGCCCAGTCGTCTGCGTATCCCAGCCTCAGGGAGGAAGTGTTCGGCATATCGCTAATGTAGACGTTAAACAACATTGGCGCAAGTACCGACCCCTGAGGGACCCCATTCTTCAATTTCCTTACTTTGCTTGTGACGTCTCCCAGCGCGACGTGGAATTGCCTTTCCCCTAAGATCGAAGAGAACAACTTCAAGGTCTTTTTGCACCTTATGATTTTTGCAAGTTTGAGCATTAACCCATCGCACCAGACCGTATCGTACGCCGCTGATAGGTCTATAAACACAGCACCTGTTTGCTGTTTTCTCTCGAACCCGTGCTCAATATGCTCTGTAAGGGCAATGACCTGCTCCGTGGTGCACCTCCCTTCCCTGAAGCCTGCCTGCTCAGGTGGCAGGGCAGCGTCTAGGACCGGCCCCCATCGGTTTAATAGAACACGCTCCAACAATTTGTAAAGACAGCTCAGCAGCGATATGGGTCTGTAACTGTCTGCCTCCTTCGCCGGCTTCCCTGGCTTCAGGATGGCAACTATCTTCGCGTGCTTCCACACTTGTGGAAGCTTTCCTTTTGCAAGGACGTCAGACATTGCCTCTGCTAGCCAGGCCCGTGCCCTGGGGCCCAGATGCGTCACCATATCGGGATATACACCATCTATCCCTGCTGCTTTGCCGTTCTTTACTTCGCTAATGGCTGCACCCACTTCTCGGGGACTGAACGGGGCCGTCCAGTCCGACTCCTCCGCAGGTAGCGAGTCCATAATCGTACGGTACACCTTGCGGACACCGCGCTCAAAAGCCTGATTAGGGACCCGGTTACTACGGTTCTTAATATTCTTGGCAATTGTGTCTGCCTCGCATTCCGGTGCAGCCTTCGCGAAATTCCGATCTGGGTCCAATTTCTTTATCAAACGCCAAGCGTGGGGGCTGGAGTGTGTAAAGTCGAGACTTTCCACGGTCTCCTGCCACCGTTGCTTCCTTCCCTCTGCCAGAGACTGAAGTAGTCTATCGGCTGTGTCCTGGGACTGGGTCTGCTGGTACTCTCGGTACAGCTCTTCCGACTCTGCTGTCCAGCAAGGGGTGTAGAATTTCCGTTTGCCCCGTGGAATAGAGCGTTGAGCGCTCTTAACCAGTAGCCTACTAAATCTGGTTATATTCTTGGACTTGGGAGGAATGGCAGGGCAGACCTGCTCGATATAGGAACTGAATTCCTCCCAGTCAGCCTTCCTGAAATTCCATCTGCAAAGTGGGAGAGACTGCACCCTCGGTATTGTCACCCCAGCTGTGACAAGAACCGGCCTGTGTTGGCTATGCGGAAAGTCCCCGAGGACTGTCCGCTTCACCTGCAGCGGTTCACCGTTCGCGCCTTTCGTTACGAGGGTGAGGTCTGGAGTATACTCCTTCTTATGGCGGGTACCCCGGAAGGTACCCTTGGCTGTAGGATCGTACACTAGGTGTAGATCATTACAGTCCATCCATGAGCGGAGTTGTCTTCCTGCCTCGTTGCAGTCTCGGTAGCCCCATTCGTGATGGTGGCTATTAAAGTCTCCCAGACAGATGGAAGGATGGCTGACCACCGGTATCGGTGGTGTAGTCCAAGTCGCTCTAGGTGGTTTGTAAATATTATGCAAACACAGTCCACCTACTTCCACGGAAATTCGGTTCACCCCATTGCTGTCCGTTACGCTCTCAATGACCCTTACCTTCGATGGCTCTTTAGCGTAAACGCTAACCCCTCCTTTGAGCCTCGAGGTGTCCTCGCGTTGGACCACCGTATAGCCTGGGATCTGGAATCGGGAAGATTGCGCGCCTGAATAAAGGTGGGTCTCCTGTAACAGGAGGATATCTACGCAATGAACGGCCAATAGCTTTGATAAAAGCTCATTTTTTGCCATACTCTGGCTCTCGACGTTCAGGGACAATATACGCGTCAGCTCGCCATCCCCGCCGTCGCATTTTCCGATCGGCAGGCCGCGAATCGATTGATGCGTGGGACGTTTGCTTTTTTCTCGGACGTGCCGACGACCCTGGCGACACGAACGCGGTATTATTTGGCTAGGCGGCAGACCGCTTCGCCATTGACGGGACTGATTGGGACTCGACATAAGGATAATAGTGTGGCGCCCGGGATAGGGCTGCTATTCGGGCACCGGGTTTGGATCAAATTTAGTCACACACGGGGCGAGCAGCTCATGTGGCTCGTTGGCTCGATACCCGGGATGGTCTCGTGACGGTCGACCGGGATTTACACCTTTGCCCTCCCGTGTGCCTCAAGCCCCCTCACCAACTGCAAGGTAAAGATCCACGAGGGGGACTGGCGAACCCTATTGCTCATGACTTTTCTGCTGCCACCATTTCTCCAGGCAGATTGTTCCATTCCTTTGTTGTTCGTGGGAGGAAAAAAAGCTCTGTTGCCTCTATGTCGTGCTTGATCTGGTGATTGTGTATGTCAAAGAGTGGATGATATGAGTGCACTACTTGAATGTTGACAATTTTAGACTGTTCTTTGTTGAAATTCTAATTTATTACCCTTGGCGGTATTTGTCGAGGGCAGACAATCATGATATTGTTTTCAACGACTGGCCAATGTAGGCAAATCAAGTGATCTAATTGGCTAAAAAATAACTTATATTTTATCAAAATGGAATAATAATCCACTGCTTATTTTTGAAGACATTTCCAGAGAAAGGAAAATATATATAGAAATATGATGCAAGGCGACAAGCGAATCGGAGACATACCTTAAAGTTGATGGGCGGTGATAATGGAACTTGTTCCTCTTCGATGTTGTCTTTGATGATTTCACTGAATATGAGGACACAGGCAATGCTTGTGGCGATCACTGCACCGACTGCTATAGGCCTGGAGGAGTAGAAAAAGATTTAAATGGTGTGGTGGAATTTGATCATGATGAAGATGATTATGATTATGCTGATGACAACGAAGATGATGATAATGAATATTATCGAACAGAATATTACTTATACATTTCTGAAGTGCTTGCGTTATATCTATTAGGCCAATGCGTTTATCAAAGATTCTCTCCCTTAGTTGTGTCGAAAACATTAAACACTATTGAGAGGTCATCACAAATTTAAACACTATTTTTGAGAGACGGACTGTCGGTTTCTACAAGTGAACAAACCTCACAAAAACCACTCAAAATTTATTACAACAACAAGCTTCAACACTGAGTTACCGCGTGTAGGCCTTGGTAATCGAGAGACTGTATTTGGTAGATCATGCACTCACTTAATACAGATTTAATTTCTATGTTATCAATTCTGTAACGACCTCTCTGGATTCCAAGGTGATACAACCTAGATTTCAAACAGATAAGAATAGTTTTTTTCAGTTTATTTTTGTTTTGGATTGTTTTTATTTGTTTCAGGATTTTTTTTTTTTTAATTTTTTTTTTGTACACTTTAATGGCAAGCCTACTATATATTTACCAGAAATCCTTGGGTGTTCCCAACCACGTGATCGGGCACAAGATTCCCGCTACAATGATTAGCCAATAGCAAAACGAGATGTTCTTTCCCGCATCATGGACCAGAGTCTGAATGTTGCCAGATGCAATCAGTAGAAACACGACGGCCACGCCAAATAAATTGAAGTTGATGGAAATGGACACGAGGTATCTGAGAGAATAAAATAATAAGATTAATTAATAACCAAAAAAAAAAAAAAAAGAATAGGGCAATATCCAATAAACGTACTGAAGGCGCTTTACCCAGGGGGCCTTAACTAATAGCAACAATTAACATAAATACAGGACGAAATATGAGGTGATATCACAGGGGAGGGGGGGGGGTGGGGGTTCGGACAGAGACAAAGCTGTTAACGGCCAGGTACTCATTTTACACCTGAGTACGATGAGAGAATGTAGCTTAAGAGCTGTCTCCAAGGACTCAACTATGCGCCGAGCGAGGCTCGAACACAGGACCTTCCGATCTGAAGTTGAGTGTCATACCACAAGACCACATAGTCGCACAATAACAACACAAAGTCGACATCGAATACATCAATGACTGTGTGTAGTGAGCCTTACAGGCAGCTGTGTTTACAATATTATATATGGTCATTTTAATCTGTGACTGTTCTCTGTTTTGATTGGACTGTAAGTGAACATTTATTTGTGGAGATGGGCCCATGAGGTCTTTTGCAAATACAAGCCATTGAAGATTGTCTTGTGTTATTATTTGCTTGCGTGTAAATAACAAGAAATGAAGTGAGTAGGAAAGTACCAGAAGTCAACTCTTACGGTAGAGTCACGATCTCCCCGGCCAGGTGGAGTTGTCGTACCAGTAAGGTCGCCGGTTCGAGCCCCCATCGCCGCCGCGAAGTTTTTTATATCTGTTGTCTTCCGGCACTTAATCTACTCCCTTCATTTCTTGTTATTATCAACATAAGTGCCTGCTCCACTCACTTTTTCTTGCGTGTAAAAATCTATACATGGAATTTGTGAATGTAATCTAAGACCTAATCGAATATGCTTTGAACGTTTTACCATAATGAAGGATGATATTAAGTTGCCATTTTGGTCCTCTTATCTATTTGTATTTCCTGCTTGTTAGTTACTGGGGGAGAGTTTTTTGATCAGATGTTTTCTTTCTTGGGAGGGCGAGGGGGAGTTGCAGAAGGAGGGCTGTGTTTTCCTTTTTCTTTATAAGGTTTTTGTTGTATTTTTCATATACTGATCGTTTATATAGAGCAATATCCATTAAACGTGCTCAAAACGTTTTTCAAGAGATCCCTGGCCAACAGCAACATTTAATATTTTGGACGGGACATGACGCCTATCAGGCGATATTACAATTTTTCCTGACAGAGACAAAGCTGTTAACGCCAAGGTACTCATTTTACACCTGAGTACGATGAGAGAATGTAGCTTAAGAGCTGTCTCCAAGGACTCAGCTATGCGCCGAGCGAGGCTCGAACACAGGACCTTCCGATCTGAAGTTGAGTGTCATACCACAAGACCACATAGTCGCACAATAACAACACAAAGTCGACATCGAATACATCAATGACTGTGTGTAGTGAGCCTTACAGGCAGCTGTGTTTACAATATTATATATGGTCATTTTAATCTGTGACTGTTCTCTGTTTTGATTGGACTGTAAGTGAACATTTATTTGTGGAGATGGGCCCATGAGGTCTTTTGCAAATACAAGCCATTGAAGATTGTCTTGTGTTATTATTTGCTTGCGTGTAAATAACAAGAAATGAAGTGAGTAGGAAAGTACCAGAAGTCAACTCTTACGGTAGAGTCACGATCTCCCCGGCCAGGTGGAGTTGTCGTACCAGTAAGGTCGCCGGTTCGAGCCCCCATCGCCGCCGCGAAGTTTTTTATTATCTGTTGTCTTCCGGCACTTAATCTACTCCCTTCATTTCTTGTTATTATCAACATAAGTGCCTGCTCCACTCACTTTTTCTTGCGTGTAAAAATCTATACATGGAATTTGTGAATGTAATCTAAGACCTAATCGAATATGCTTTGAACGTTTTACCATAATGAAGGATGATATTAAGTTGCCATTTTGGTCCTCTTATCTATTTGTATTTCCTGCTTGTTAGTTACTGGGGAGAGTTTTTTGATCAGATGTTTTCTTTCTTGGGAGGGCGAGGGGGGAGTTGCAGAAGGAGGGCTGTGTTTTCCTTTTTCTTTATAAGGTTTTTGTTGTATTTTTCATATACTGATCGTTTATATAGAGCAATATCCATTAAACGTGCTCAAAACGCTTTTCAAGAGATCCCTGGCCAACAGCAACATTTAATATTTTGGACGGGACATGACGCCTATCAGGCGATATTACAATTTTTCCTGACAGAGACAAAGCTGTTAACGCCAAGGTACTCATTTTACACCTGGGTACGATGAGAGAATGTGGATAAAGAGCTATCTCCAAGGACTCAACTATGCGCCGAGTAAGGTTCGAACCCAGGACCTTCCGATCCGTAAAAGGTGGTTGTAATCATACAGACTACTTAAGTGTCTTATTCATTATATATTTGTTGACAAAGTGGAAACTCGAAACGCCCAAATTGTTTTCTTTATTGCCGTTAGTTTGGACCAGACAAACAATGGCCCTCTTACCTATTTTTGGGTGTACAAAGCATAGAAAAAACTATCATACAACAATGATGATACTGGCTACACTATGTGGTCTTGTGCTATGACACTCATTTTCGGATTGGAAGGTCCAGGGTTCGAACAAAAGGCTCATTACTCACATTCTCTCACCGTACTCAGGTGTAAAATGAGTACCTGGCCGTTAACAGCTTTGTCTCTGTCGAATAAAAATTGGAACATCGCCTTACAGACGTAATGTCTCGTTCCACATGTTACATGTTGCTGTTGTAAAGCGCTTTGAGCACATTTAGTGGAGATTGCGCTATATAAAAGCTCAAGTTTTATATATATATATATATATATATATATATATATATATATATATATATATATATATATATATATATATATATATATAATATATATATATATATAGCGGAGTCAAATGGCGTGTTTTTATTACCTTCCAAACTTTCCAGCCGCGATCTGCCCAATCACTGTGTACGGGTTCCTGACTTGCTCCCGATACTCTTCGTATCGATCCAATATCATAATCCAACATTTACCCAGCAGTGCCCCAGTAAAAGCTGACACTATCGCACACATGACGTTCAGCAGAATTCCGATACTACCTGCAAAAGATAACGCAAATAAATGGTGCTGCTTGAAGCTCGACGGAAAAAAATAACGATAAATATTGAACTGTCAGCTTCAATTTATTAAACAAAGACTGTCTGCAAGAATAACCCAACGCCAAGCCAGCGTGTCGTAAAAGGCGACCAATGTTGTGTGACTCCCCCCTTCTGAGTCACCATGGTCCTCCAGGTTGGGGGTTGTCTATGGGTTAACACCCCTTCCGTATAACTCAAATGGTTACAGAAACACAGACGGAAAAATCAAATCCTTTTTTTTTTTAGCTTGGGCGACCGAAGAGTTACTGCAATTTTCTAGTAGGTTCCTGTTCCGTCACACGCTGACCTCTCTTGCCACCCCAATCACTCCCCTGGGACACCCTACCCACTACCCAAGCCACGCTAACTTTTCATTCATACTGCAACCATCATTGAGTACAGACGATACACGTTATTTTGCATTTTATTTTATTTGTTTTCCACATTAATTTGTAAATTGTTGTGCTGAAGAAGGGTGTGTAGCTGAAACGTCCATTTTCTGTATCGTTCCTATACGAAGCCTCTCTATTTTCACTCTTTCGTTAGTATTTTCACGATCACAGGCTTCAGGCAGCCCCAGCCGTTTTCTACCATGCAGGAAAAAACGCTGCAGAATCGGACTGGTGTTCCGCTATCATCACTAATAAAGGTAAATAAATAATTAAATTTCACCGGAAGCGCAGACGAGAGACGCATGCGCAAAAGCTATGTTGACGTTCCCTCTGTAAGGGCATGCAATTTAAACTGATATACAGAGAAGTGATAAGACGTGGAACGAGATAAAAAATCAAAAGCTCAAGATAGTGAGGGATGGAAACTATTTGTCTGTGGCCTATACCCTGAGCCAGGGTGAAAAGGGCAATGATGATGATAATGATGACTGAAAATAAATGTTGAAAAGTAAAATGGTTGAATGAACAAAGTAAATTTTAGAAAAAAAAATTTAGAACAAATTTATTTTTAGAACTGTCTACTTCTGGAACAAACTAAAACTTGACATTAAAAAACTTAGAAAAAGTCAATTCTTTTACAAATGACGTTGACAAAGAACTGTACTATCTATTAGATGGTTGAATGTAATGAATGACTTGTAAATAGCGTTGTTGTTTTTTTCTTGTTTTTTTTTTTTTTTTTTTTTTTTTTTGTAACATTTGAAATCGTTGGCGTCGGCATCTGTATACTATAATTTTTTTAATGTTTTGTTAAGTTTGTCTTGTTTTTTTTGTTTTTTTTTTTTTATTCTTTCTTTCTTTCTTTTTTCTTTTTTTTTTTTTTTGCGAGGATCAAACTACCAATTGACGTTTGATTATGATGAATAACTTACATATTTTATATTCTCAAATTTTATATATAAACCTAATTATCATTTGATTGTGTTTGCATTTGTTAGTGTCAATGCATTGCTAAATAAATGTAATGTTTCGATTATGTGGTATTTAATATGCCTCGCACTTTTTTTATATAGATCCGTTGGCGTGACTGCTGGGCAAAATCAAATCAATATTAAATTTAAAATGTTCATGGCTAAAATTTGGAATTGATTTGCTGTGCTGACATGCTAACGGGTCATTGACATTTAATGACCTTAGCCTATATTGGACCATTACAATTCATATCAGTAAAAAAAAAAAAAAAAAAAAAAAAAATATATATATATATATATATATATATGTAATATGTATATATATATATATATATATATATATATTATATATATATATATATATATATATATATATATTATGTTATATATATATATATGTATATAATATATATATATATATATATATATATATATATATATATATATATGTGTGTGTGTGTGTGTATATATATATATATATATATATATTATATATGTTATATATATATATATATATATATATATATATATATATATATATATCACATAGATGTGTTATCTCATTGTATGCATGGTTTGATTAGCAATAACATGATATTGATACAGCATCAAATAAACTAGAGTTGGTTGAGTTACTTGTGCAGCTTTGTGGTCTTGTGGTATGAAACTCATTTTCGAATTGAAAGGTCCCTAGCTCGGTGCATAGTTGAGTCCTTGGAAAAGGCTCTTTATTTACAATCTCGAACCGTAATCTTGTGTAAAACCAGTACCTGGCTGTTAACAGCGTTGTCTCTGTCGGGAAAAAAAAAATGTAATATCGCATAACAGAAGGCATGTCTCGTTCTACATGTTACGCGTTGCTGTTGGCCAGGGACCCCTTGTAAAGCGCTTTGAGCACGTTTAGTGGATATTGCACTATATAGAAGCTCAAATTAAGTGTCTTAACTTTGTGTCATCCAAACCGGAGACATACAGGTCCGTAGGCGAGTGTTATTCCACAAGACTACAGAACTGAGCAAACATATTTAATAGTAAGGAGAAAATGAGCTTACCAGTGCCTATCAGTGCCGCCGGAAGTGCCAGAACGCCAGTTCCCGCCATTTCTCCAACAGCAAACACTGCGGTTGTAAGGATTGTGAGACCCCCATGGCCCCCACCTCCAACTGGAATGTCCTCATAGCTGTCACTGGCCTGCTGACATAGAATATTATTATAGGTTATGTTTAGTTGGGTGTTGGAGGTAGTGTTAATGGTGATGACGACGATGAATAGGACGATGATAGTGATTATGATGATGATGGTGATGATGATGATGATGATGATGATGATGATGATGATGATGATGATGATGATGATGATGATGATGATAATGATGCTATTGATGACGACGATGACGATGATAATGACGGCGATGATGACGATGACGACGACGACGACGACGATGATGATGATGATGATGATGATGATGATGATGATGATGATGACGTATTTATTTTTCGAGTCTTGGTTAGTAGGCTATCCCACAAAATTAGTGTTGATAAGAAAAATTAATTTCTCATATTCTTTCTATTTTACAATGATTTCATTTTAACATCTAAAACATACCGACATGACATCGTATTAAAACGATACGTCACAAACAGCAGACCTGCCAACTGAAAATTACAAAATTCGTAGTTTTTAAGAGTTAATAATTGTAATGACTATACTTGGTGAACTTCCGTGATTTGGAGTTCGGTCGACTCCTTGTCGATAAAACAATCTACAAGAGAATTGTGTGAATCTGCCAACGATTCTGTTTATTCACTAATTTATTTTTTATTAAATGTGTTTTCTATGTAAATCTAATAACGGTTTGACAAGGTACTGTGTGAAATTTGTAAATGTATGACCATGTTATCGGGGCCGCTTCAACAACCTATTATCGATAATTAAAATTTAAAGGAAGCAACATCTAATTAAGTTTCTTGCCTACGGAATTAGTTTTCGACTAATGATGACGCAATCATGAATTAGGAATAAAGATCGCATCATTCAATGTCCGCGGTATCTCCTCAAAATTAAAAAATAAATCAACCTGATTGAGGACCTATTTACTTAGAAATTAGACGTAGTAAGCATACAGGAGACCAAAGACAAGGCCAATGATGAAATAATACGAGGTTGCTGTCTCATTACATTTGAACTTGAAAATATCCAGGGAGGGCTCGGTTTTCTAATATCAAACCGTCTAACATCTTATTATTTAAACTCATATTGGTCTATAAACGAAAGAATATCTGTTTTGAGCTTTAAAACCAGTCCATGCTTTCTAAACAACAAAGCTACACTTTTCAACAACACCCACCATCCTTCTTCGGGGACATCCAAAAAAGATTCAACAGTAAGAGATAGATTATACAATGAAATTGAAATGATAATCCGAGATCATGTAAATGACAACATTATAATCACGGGCGATTTCAAATAGGAACAAGGAAAGACAACAACATGCCTTGGTGCTTATTCCAAAGGTCTGCGTAATGAAAATGGCCAGTTTTTTTTTGTTGATTTTTGCTGCGAACATAAATTATTCATATGTAATACTGCCTTTACCCACCCTTCCCGACATATTACCACATGGCAAGGAACATGGAAAAATTATGATGATAAGATTATCAATACTTACAATCAGATAGACTTTATCATAAATTCGGACCATTACAAACGCATTCTCAATGATTCACGAACATATGCAGGAATGGAGACATCCACAGACCATAGACTCTTAGTTTCAAAGTTCAGGCCAACAGAAAATGAAAATAAGCGAAGGCACAAGCATTGCAAACAAAATAGAAAACCGATCAAAGACTGCAGCAGTCTAAGAAATGACCTAGTCAAAGAAAATTTCAGAAACACACTCGCTTCGAATCTTTCGTCAAAGAATTTAAGGGAGGCCTCCAACCCAGCTGAAATTCAACAACACCGTGTCCAAAGCGTGCTGCTGAGCAGGGAAACAACACTGCCTGAGAGAATACACAAAATACAAGGTTGAATACTGCATGACTTATCACAGCAACAGAAACAACTGAGACTTGACATCAACAGCTGCTCAATTACGGATGCGAAATGAAGAGACAATCTCAATCAATAGATAATCACAAAAAGATAATAGATGAGATTGTGACATAAATAAATAGTTAGAGTGACAGTATGTAAATGTTCAAAGCGATGAATACAATCAAACGACAAAAAAACACATAAGACTTATAATCAAAGATAAATTTAATAAGACCTTATGTAATGATAAAGAAATTATAAACACTATAAGCGTGTACTACACTGAGAATACAAGGGTATTCAAGAAGTGGAACCATTCGAGTCTACCAATTCAGAGCTTGAAACGCCTATAACGCCCCAAGAAATAAGTGAAGCTTTTATTATTGTACTTAGGCATTGGACCCTGGTTTTTTTCATAGAGATCAGTATTTGTAATTGTCTCTGGCCAATAAATTCCGATTACGTGACGTAATTGTTTGCGGTGGTATGAAACGAGACTTTCAAAGTTCTTTTTTTGTGAGGCCCCAGGTTCCACAGTAACTACTACTACTACTATAGTTAACTTTAAAAATAAATAACACTTCAAAATACTTAAAAGTCAGTATTATTATCATCAAATTTCAATTTGAGTAAGTTTTAATGGCTTAAAAGAGATACTCATGAATTTCTGAATTTGGAGTCAAAATATCGTAATCTCTGATAGTTCTCGTAAAAGTAGACAGGTCTGCAAAGAGGCTTAAAATCTATTCCACTCTACCTGAATTAGCGCCGATTTCATGTCAACTGAGCTCCTCGTCCAGTCAGTTGTCAGTGTGTGGGTGTTTTATCTCTACTTCTAGTCCTTAGGCAAGAGATGACAACGGCTAGATATGGGCGAGCCCTGTGCTGTTTTCTTAAATCAGGACGCTCTGTGGTTGATACAGATTATAATATTTGAAAGTCTTACAACATTATCTAATCTCATTCTGACGTATTCGGAACAAAAAAAAAAAGATAATTTTCGCCAAAACACATTATAACGATCATAACATCTTTGTCAAAAGTCTCAATCGTTAGGCAATAGATAACAAGGGCTAGATATGGGTGTTTTCTTAATCAGGATGCTCTGTGATTGATACAGATTAAATTTGTAAGTCTTGCATCACTATCATTATCAAATCACATTCTGCGACGTATCAGATCCCCCCAAAAAAATTTTAAGTTTATTTTATTTTATTTTTATTTTTATTTTTTTTTTTTTGGGGGGGGGGGGGGGGGGGGTTCTTGGCATTTTGTCCAAAACATTCGTCCTTCACATTATAACGATCATAAAAATGATTCTCGTTTTGTCAAAAGTCTTAATCAATCCTTAGACAAGAGATGACAACGGCTAGATATGGGCGAGCCCTTTGCTGTTTTCTGATCAGGACGCTCTGTGATTGATACAGATTAAATGTGAAAGTCTTACATAATCATCAAATCGCATTCTGACGTATTCTCATTGCTGAAGTCCATTGAAAAAACATTATGTATTTACTATTTTTTTTTTCCATTTAGCAAGTGATTGGAAAATATACTGTAATTACGGAAAATTGGCAACCTTGGTTTGTTTTGTTTCAGAGTGCAGCAGTATGGTCCTTCTCTCATCCCCCCTCCCCCAACGCCATCGCAGCAATGGAATTTTTAAATATTCTTTTCAAAAGTATAATTTAAATCTGGTTTTCCAAAACTCGTAAAGTCGATTTTTCTACTTTTTGAGATTTTCCATCCATGATGAGATAAATTGAAATGTAAATTTTATTGTAAGCATCAATTGGCACAAGAATGTCCTTAGATTTGTGTGAATTTGAAGTTTAAATGTGATAAAATAACAAATTGAATGAGAAAGTTTAGGGAAAATAATCTTCAATATCTCAAAATGGGGTAAAACGGAGTTAGGGAGTTTTGGGAAACCACTCTTCAATTGTAACCTATTATGTTAAAATGGTACAGTTAGTATTATGTCTGGATGAGTAGTAACTAGTCCTTCAGAGTTATTAGACTCATGGAATCGGAGTTTATCCCGGTTTTATAGCGTGAAACGGACAATAGCAATTGCTGGCTACGGTTTTGAATAGATGCATGTCTATCGCAAAGTACTTTCCGCGAGATCTAACAGACCCAGCAACCCAATTACTGTTGGGTGGACAGGGCGTCCGTGGTGGCGGGGGGGGGGGAGGGTAGAAAAAATAACCTTCGCCTTCACCCATATCAATCTTTGTCCCTTTATACATGAAGGAGGTGCTCTGTCAACTGAGCTATATCTGGATTAACCTGATTCTTAAGGTTTAAAGTTTAACTTAAAACATAAATTTCCAAATTCCGATTACATTGATTCAAAGCAATTTTCTTCAACGGCTTAGTTCCGGCATAATAGTATTCGTACAAAAAGGACGCCTAACAGGTGATTGATACTGTATTGCATGGAGATATTGATCTATATAGAGGGAACTAAATTAACGTCACTCAGCTCTTTATCATTGAGTTTAGACAGCCATTTTGGTGATTAGTTCCCACTAAATTATATCAACCAGACTATAAACGTTCAAGGTTACACACACAGTTTTGTGTCTTGGTACGTTATATCGAACTGGTAAGTCCTGTGAGTATTTTAACTAAACGCATAGCACAAATTATGTCCTAATTGGAGTCTGACGTCCACAGCTTTCGAACAGTCGCATTTCCCTATAGATAGAATAAAGGCGATGTCACTCGGATCTTTGTTATTGTTTTTTTTTGCCATCCACGTTTATGAGTAATTCTCACTTAACTGTATTATCCAGACAATAAAAGTTCATGGTTACACAGAGTTTTGTGTGTTGGTCCGTTATACGTCCGGATGGCAATGTTGTGAGCTTCTTAGCCAAGCGCATACTATCTATTGTCATACGCACAAATATGGATAAGAGTTTTATGTCACGGGGAAGAAGGCGTTGGTACTTAGATAAGAAAGAAGGTCGCATAATATATAACACAGTGATAATGGCCGATCTCACTGGCCGGATGAATAAGCTAGAGAACGGTTTGTGGTTTTCGTGGATAGAGAATGATATGGATTTGATGATGGATGATGATGATGTTGATGATGATGATGATGATTATGATGATGATGATGATGGTGATGATGATGATGATGATGATGATGATGATGATGATGATGATGATGATGATGATGATGATGATGATGATGATAGTGAAGCTGATGATGATGATGATGATGATGATGATGATGATGATGATGATGATGATGATGATGATGATGATGATAATGATGATGATATACAACCAACGCTGATGACAATTTAAAAAAACAAATCGAAGAAGAAAAATAAAAGTCAAGAAGGCAGATATGCTAATTTGTTACCAAGAATCTCAAAACGGTATTTAGTGAGAGTCATTTCACAAAATTGATAGAAACCTGGGTAAAGTTGATAACATGTTGTATAGATAGAACGAAGATGCCATCCGCGTTTATGAGTAATGCTCACTGAACTGTATTAACCTGACTATAAACGTTCATGGATACACACAGTTTTGTGTGTTGATCCGTTACACTTCCGGATGTCAATGTTATGAGCTTCTTAGCCAAGCGCATACTATCTATATCAATCAGACAAAAAACATTTAAGGTTACACATAGTTTTGTGTGTTGGTACTTTTATATCCAGCTGACGATTGTTGTGAGCATTTTAACTAAGCGCATAGTATAGCGCAATATATACACTAATAGCGCTCAAAGCACTTTACAGGGGGTCCCTAGAGACAGCAGTAGTTTATATGTAAGATTAGACATGACGCTTGTTAGGCGATAGAACATTTTTTTTTCGACAGAGACAACGCTGTTAACGGCTCGGTACTCATTTTACACCCTAAGTACGGTGAGAGAACGTGAATAAAGAGTCTTCTCCAAGGACTCAACTATGCACCGCTCAGAGCGGGACTCGAACCCAGAACCTTCCTATACAAAAGTAGTGCCATAACATAAGAAGACCACATAACCTCACGTTTGTAACTTTTTAAAAATTAACTATTTCGAACATTTAACTTAGTTCACCCCAACATAATACCGTCGAGAGAAAGTTGGTTCCAAAACCAAAATTGTGTTATAAGAGAAAGAGATTTAGCTACCTTGTTGTGAGAAATGAGTTTACTCCACGCTTTCATTGTGACGAGATTCACAAATATTATATGAATAATGAATATACACTACGGTGTTGCTTTCCTCGGATTAGCGTACTTGAGAAAATCCATAACTGGACTATCTACTATTAGCTATATTATTTTTTTGTATGTTCGGAATAGTAATAATAATAATAATAATAATAATAATAATAATAATAATAATAATAATAATAATAATAATAATAATAATAATAATATACAATATACTTTCCACGTGAGGACTCTTTTCCATTTGGATTATTATTGAATTAAAGTCACATCCTCACCTTAGAAAAAACACATTTTTGAAGTAATAAATTCTACCATGAATAACAATAGATATTATCATTTCCACCGTGATGATACGGATTTGAAAAAACGTATTTATTAAAGTTATCAAAGCAGGCCACAATCGTTGTATATATATATGTGTGTGTGTGTGTGTGTGTGTGTGTGTGTGTGTGTAAAAGTGTTACGAATATCTGTTTGTCAGTCTGTTTGTGTTTGTTAATTTTAAACCAGGTTTCGTAGCTCTCAAATACATGGGTGTCAATCTAGGTATAGATGTCACTGGTGTCAATCTGTTTGTGGGTGAGTTGATTTTAACTCACTCTCTCTCTCTCTCTTTCCCTTTCTCTCTCTCTCTCTCTCTCTCTCTCTCTCTCTCTCTCTCTCTCTCTCTCTCTCTCTCTCTCCCTCTCTCTCCCTGTCTATCTATCCACCTGTCTATTTACCTATTCATATATCTATCTATATCTATCTGCTTGTTGGGTTATGTACTATTTGATTGATTTTTGTTGTAGGGATAAAATAAGATGTTAGCGAATACTAGCACATACAAATGTATTCATTTTTCATTATTTTACAATCTTTTGATATGTATTGTTTCAAAGGTATGACAGTCTTCTTCTTCTAGGTTCCATGCCTGGTCCAGGCTTCGGATACTGCATGATTTATCTCTCCATTCTCTCCATTCCTCCCTGTCTCTTGCTTTTTCAAACAGCTCTTGGATTGTTAGGTTGGTGAAGCCCTTCAGTTGGTCTATGAGTGTTTTTCTTTGTCTCCCCCGGGCGCGTTTACCGGGTATTTTTCCACAACTTGCCAGGTATTCATTCTTATCTTTCCTTACTATGTGTCCGAAAAAGGATAGTTGTCGATCCACTATTAAGGGCATTAGTTTCCTTTGTTGGTATGTTTGTTTTAGCACTTCTTCGTTCGTTTTGTGTGCAGTATACGATATTCTCTGCATCCTTCTCAAGCACCACATTTCAAAAGCTTCAATGTTCTTTTGTGTTTCTGCATTTGTAGTCCAGCTTTCGCATCCGTATAACAAGATTGGCCACACGTAGCACTTCAAGACTCGGAATCTAATCCCGAACGACATCTGTTTGTTTTTCAAAATGTTTCCCAGGTCCATGAAGGCCTGTTTGGCTTGAGTTATTCTTGCTCGTATGTCTCGGTTACATCTTCCATCTGTTGTCACTATTGAACCTAGGTATTTAAAACTTTCTACGTTGGTAAGTTGCTCGCCGTGAATCGTTATATTGCAGGTGTTGTTGTTTTCTGGGTTTTTCTGTATTACCATGCATTCCGTTTTGGTGATATTCACTTCCATTCCCTTGGCTTCACTATCTACTACCACTTTGTCAACAATCTTTTGAAGTTGGATTTCTGATGTTGCAATGAGTACCGTATCGTCTGCGTATCTTATATTATTTATGTTGTGACCTCCTACTTTTATTCCCTCCATATTATTTATGCCCCTCATGATTGTTTCTTGGTATAGATTAAACAGATCTGGTGAGGCAACACACCCTTTACGGATTCCTTTCTTAATAGGAATGGAATTTCCTGTAGAGTTTCCGATTTTGATAGATGCCTGCTGGGTGTAGTATAATGTTTGCATGAGTCTGAGGTCTTTCTCATCAGCGCCAATGGAGTGCAGTTGTTTTAGTATTTCTTCGTGGCGTACTCTATCAAAAGCTTTTTTGTAGTCGACAAAACAGAGGTATAGTGGGGTCTGAACCTGTATAGCTCTTTCACTTAAAACACGGAGGAGGTATATTGCGTTCCTTGAATAGGCAATGGCAAACCATTCTTGTAACTTTGCCGAGTTAACTGCATGAATAAGTCCAAGAAGTATGACAGTATTGTATTTAGTAATTCTAAATTACTGAATAATCATTGTTGTTTATGATTATTGATTGTTCGCAGTTGTGAATGTATTTGATTGATATCTTCTTCTTCTTCCAGTGTCATCTCATGGGTTGAGGTCGACTTGAAATGACACGCCAATTTTCCCTGTTGACAGCTTGCTGACTGCATTCGGCTGCCGACAATCATGTCCATGTCCTCACATCATCTATCCAAGTTCTTGCTGGCCTGCCTCTTCCTCTTTTCCCCTCAACTCTACCCTCAAGAATGTCCTTGTTGACAGTTTGATGGCGTCTTAGGTGTCCAAAATACTTAAGTTTTCTTGTTTTTATTACTTTCATTAGGGTCGGTCTGATATCAAGGATGTCACAGACTTCTTGATTTGTTTTCTTTTCTTTCCAACTGATTTTTCCAAGGCGACGGAAAGTCCACATTTCAAAGGCCTCAATTCTTTTCTCTATTTGTTTGTTCAAGGTCCATGTTTCTGAGCCGTAGAGAAGTGTTGAGTGGACATAACATTTGAGTATTCTTATTCTCGTTTTCATCTGCGTTTGTTGCGAAGTTAAAATGTTATTCAGTTGACTGAACCTCGACTTAGCTATAGCAATCCTGTTTTTCACTTCCAGCTCATTCTTTCCGTTGTTGGTCATTGTCTGTCCAAGATATTTAAAAGAATCTACTTGTTCGATGTTTTGATTATTAATTTGGATTTTTGCGCTTTTTTCAGGCTTCTTTGACATGACCATTACCTTCGTCTTTTGAACATTCATCTCTAGACCCTTTGCTGTACTGTTCAGGTTTACTTGATTTACAAGGATCTGTAGATTTGTCTCGTTCGATGCCAACAATACTGTATCATCTGCATATCTCAGATTATTTATCCTCCTACCTCCAATAACAATACCTGGAATGTGCTCGGTTTTACGGAAGATAAACTCTGTGTACAGGTTAAATAGATATGGAGAGAGGATACATCCTTGACGAACTCCTCTTTTAATTGGTGTGAAAGGTGACAGATCGCCCTGAATCATGATGGCTGCTTTTTGATGCCAATATAGATTGGTGATTAGCCGTATATTTTTGCCATCAATGCCTGCCTTTTCCAGACATGTCATTAATTCTCCATGCTGTACCCTGGCAAATGCTTTTGCGTAATCGATAAAGCATGCATAGATTTCTTTTTGATGATCAAGGTATTTTTGTGTGATATTATTTAAACAGAAAATTGCTTCTCTTGTCCCATTATTTTTTCTAAAGCCAAACTGTACATCGCCAACTTCATTATCGATGGCAGACCTGATTCTTTCTAGGATGATCTTCAATAATAATTTAGTTACATGGGGCATCAGACTTATTGTGCGGAAATCACTGCAAGTTGTCGCCTTTGGTTTTTTCGGTAGGGTGATGTAAACCGATTTGGCAAGTTCATCTGGAATATAGCCTGTATTGTAAATACTATTAAAGAGATCTGTTAGTTTCACAATTGAGAATTCTTTCAAAATTTTTAGCATTTCTGTTACAATGCCATCTTCCCCTCAGCCTTGCCATCTTTCATATTTTTCAATGCATTTTCTATCTCACATGCGAGTATTGGAGGACCTTCAGTGTTGCTTGGCAAAGGTATTTGGTGCCTGTCATCATCAAATAACTCGCCAATGTATTGACACCATCTTTCCTTTATATCCTCCTTCTCAAATAATATTTTACCATTCTTGTCTTTAATACAGTTATTGTTGTTAGTGGTGCGTTTTTTGCCCGAAATTTGTCTTATTTCCTCGTGGGCTGCTTTTCCATCTAGGCCAAATATTTCGATCATCCTGCATTTGTGGTTAAGCCAATTTTCTTTTGCTATGCGACATTTGTGTTGGATTTTCTTATTCAGCGCTTCATACTCTGGTTTGTTCTTCATTTGTTTACGTTCTGACATGAGATCCAAAATTTCTGGTGTCATCCATTGCTTTCTTGTTCTTTTCTCCTTCTCTGGAATATCCTTATTACCGAAATTTATGCTGTCTTTGAATATGTTCCATTTTATATCAATTTCTTCAATTGCATTTGCTTGTGAGAATTGTTCTTATGATTCAAAATAAGTAGTTCATCATATCTGTTCGAAACAGAGACATTATATTTCTCCTGCAATTCTGATGACCATTTTAGACGATCGATGTCCAATTTTTCTAATAACTTTGGTTTTTTAATTTTCTTTAGCTTTAACGTTAGCTTAGCAATAAGTGGGTTATGGTCAGAATTGATATCAGCTCCCGGGTATGTTTGGCATGATTTTACACTGTTGCGAAACCTTTTCCTGATCATAATGTAATCTATTTGATTCTACAACCAGTCCCCTGGGCTTTTCCATGTGTATAATTTTCTCTTTGGTTTCTGGAAAAAGGTGTTGGTAACAATCAGCTCATTTTCAATGCAGAATTGAACTAGTCTGTCTCCGCGCTCATTTCTAACCCCAAGTCCATATTGGCCAACCACGTCACTCTCCTTCCCGTTCCCAATTTTAGCATTTAGGTCACCCATGACAATTAACACATCCGTTGATTTTACGTGTTTCAACATACTTTGTAATTCTTCGTAGTATATTTCAATGTCCTCATCCGAATAATCACTTGTGGGTGCATATGTCTGGATGATTGACATGTCAAAAGGTCTGGCTCTCAATTTTATCATCATGTTTCTGGAACTTACAGCATATATACCTATAATATATTTGAGAATGTTAGATTTCACCAGCACACCCACACCATGTTGATGTTCACTACCTCCAGAATAGATAAATGTGTGAGTGTCTCTTTTTACAGTACCCTCTTCTGTCCATCTGTGCTCAGACACTCCTAGGATGTCCACCTTCATCTCATCCGTCTCCTTAATCAAGTTGTCCAGTTTACCTAGTGTATATAATGTCCGGACATTCCATGTTCCAATGCGTAGACATTTCCCTGCATATTTCATACATACATTATCGGACTCCAATCCTCCCGCAGGCTTTAGATTGACGTCGTCATCCTCGTTTGTACTACTCCCTGAAGAGATTGTCTCTTCCCTGTTAATATTTACAACAGGTATCACACCCGCAGGGGGCTCAGGGGTACCTGTATAACTTCCATAAACTTTACGTGGCATGATTCATTTCAATACAATGGGATAATACATAGTAGGGCCCCAATCCTTTCTACGATGGCCGACCGCAATCATTTAACGTCTTTGACGCGCTCCATGTGTACCATACACCTTGCTGTAACGCCATCAAGTCCATTGTCCATGTTGCTGGATCATCTGCACTCTCCGCCATAACAGTCTTCATGCACATAAAGGAAAGACGACTCCTTACCCTCCGGCAGAGCCTTTGGGTTCCCTCGTATAGTTTAGCCGGTCAGTCAAAACCGTTGCCCGGGGTGTGGCCACTGAGTGCACATCAGTTACTTGGAGCCATATACGAGTTAGACACATGAGGTGGAGACCAAATAAGTTACTAAGCCACTTCTCAGGATCACCAAGAAGCGTGACTGCCTTTCACCGTGAGGTACTACTCCTCCCTCTCATGCCCTACACCCCTTGATTGATATCATGAGTATTTTTATTATGAATATTAATCGATGAAAGTTGAATATTAATATTTGATGTTGGATTTGACTTGCTGATTATTCCTCTCTCTCTCTCTCTCTCTCTCTCTCTCTCTCTCTCTCTCTCTCTCTCTCTCTCTCTCTCTCTCTCTCTTTCTCTCTCTCTCTGAGCCATACCTACAAACCTGAGACTTTGATTTTGATGTTATCTTCTTTGTGGTACATCCCTGTGCTCTCATTGGTGAGAGCATGTATTGAATATTCATGCTTGGCAAAAGCTAACACGGCATGTGTGTCTTTTATGTATTGGTATATTTGTGAGTAGAATGTGTGTTTATCATTTCCCCTCATTCCCCATCTCACCCCTTTGTAAGTTGGAGCGATTGGTGGAGAGCGAAGTTACCTTATATATGGACATAGTCATCCCGTTTGGGTGTAAAGCTTGATTTTGACAGAATTGGCTACAGTTTCAACATTTTCTTTATATATATATATAACGACTCTTTTCCATTAAGACTTTTACTTTCACTGGATTTAAGCCAAATCTTCAACTAACAAATCCGTTCATTTTGACAAGAATTTGAAACCACTTATTAGAAGTTACAAAAATCCACTAGATGTACTCACAACGTGAGTCAAAACGGTATAATTTCCACACTGGTCACATGTTTCCACAGACTACTTTTACACCATTTTTTTTTTCGTTACTTTATAAATCCGTCCATTTTGACATAAATTTGAAACAGCCTATTTGAAGCTTCGGTAAAAATCCATTATGTACTAACTACAAACAACTCGAGTAAAATCCACTCTGACTGACGACTCTTTTAACGACTCTTTTCCACTTGGAGTTTTACTGCATAATGAAAAGACTTCTCAATGACAACGAACAATCATACAATTAGTATGACTAACCCAACACAACTCGCCTGGTCTCGTGTGAGACAAACATTATAAACAAACCATAAACACGCACACACAACACACACTCTCTTTCTCACACATACACACAACATACACACACACACACACACACACACACACACACACACAACGCACACACTCTTCTCAAGGTCTGGCTTTGGTTATGCTTACGTAGGTTGTCGATTACGATTCTGTTACTTATTTCCGTGTAACATCAATTTTAGCCCAATAATACCAGCACAGCCAGCTCCTCTGATAAACTACATCCTTTTACGGTTATAATGCCTTTGGCTTTGGACGCTGAATAAAGATAAAGGGCCACACGGGGTGGGGGGGGGGGGGGGTTGGATTCAAACAGCTATATCATAAGCCTATAAGGTTACACTATAGTTTAGTGTGTTGGTACAATTGATCTGGCGTGCAGAACTTGTGAGCATTTTTTGTGAGAATGTATCGTTCTACATTTAACGTGTTGCAGGGGGGGGGGGGGGGGGGGGTAGGCGCTGTGAAACTACAGAAGTCCTTTCTTTCAAAGTTCGTAAAGCTGAAGAAATTTGGTCAATACCGACTGCCGACTCAGAAAAAAAAAAAAAAAAAAAACACGTCTTAAAAATTTTGACCAGAAAACGTGTGCTTCAAATATCGATCCATTCGATCCAAATAACCTTTATCTTGTCAAAAACTCTCAATCCTGGGATAATTGAAGGAGGATCTGTATGACCAAAATCGTAAATCGGTGTTTCTTACGGACACGGCAGAATACATGTAAACACCGTGTTAAAATGAAACAGATTCAAAGAAAAACAACCTGTTTTTTTTTTTTTTTTTTTTTTTTTGGGGGGGGGGGGGGGTACTCGAGACCATTTCGGGCGAACAAAAAGAATATCCAAACACCATATGAAAAACAAACACAAACGAACACACGATGATCTATTATTTATTAACCAGTAGATATTTGACCAATCAAACTATATAATTTGTGACACACCTTCACGCATACTTGGACAAACATAGTTGTTTGTTTATAAACAATAACGTGAATGAGATCGACCTCTCTCTCTGATCATTGTTGTTGTTTTTTTTATACCGCTAAATGGGTGACTAGTTATCACACGATTTTCTCGATCAAACTATAGATAGAATGCTCTTGGCCAAGGAGTTCACAACATTGCCATCCGGAAGTATAACGGACCAACACACAAACTCTGTGTAACCATGAACTTTTATAGTCTGGTTAATACTGTTTAGTGAGAACAACTCACAAACGCGGATGGCAAAAACAATAACAAAGGCCTGAGTGACGTCATCTTCGAACTATCTATAAACGTTTCAGTTTACACATAGTTTTCTGTGTTGGTTCTAATGATCAAGCGGTAGAACAGAGGGTATTTTACTAAGACACACATAACAACGATAGTAAAACTTGCGTAGTTCGCAATGTTCACCATTCACTGTCATTGTTTACATTATGACGACTGTCCGAGAGGCGTGGTTATCTAAGTGTCTATTGTTTAATCAAAGTCACACAAAATACAGGACCAAAAAAAAAACAAAAAAAAAACACAAATGCATAATAAAAAAGAAAACAAAAAAAAAACACAAAAAAAACAAAAACAATACAAAACAAACACACACACTCACACACACACAAACACACAAACACACACACACAGAGAGAGAGAGAGAGAGAGAGAGAGAGAGAGAGAGAGAGAGAGAGAGAGAGAGAGAGAGAGAGAGAGAGAGACGGTTTTTATAGTTAAGACGCCGTGTTATTCATTTTGTT
Source organism: Berghia stephanieae (assembly GCF_034508935.2). Classification (NCBI taxonomy): domain Eukaryota; kingdom Metazoa; phylum Mollusca; class Gastropoda; order Nudibranchia; family Aeolidiidae; genus Berghia; species Berghia stephanieae. The sequence continues at coordinate 32,693,216 of NC_088362.1, forward strand.
GTTTACAGGTTGTGCTCGACTGAAATGAGGTCACCATATTGTTATCTTTTTTTTTTTTTTTCTTTTTCTTTTTTTTTTTTTGGTTACAGTATTGTTACAGTATTGTTCGACGTGAACATTTATAATCCGGTACCCACATGTGACCTACATTGATGTAAACACTGATCATTGCATAATATTATTATTTTTTAAAAATATATATGCCTTTCCGCCACGACATCAAAGGACACCGTCGCCTTGGCATTCCCATAGATAACACAGCTGTGGGCATTCCACGAAGGAATATAGATAATTCATCAAACGAGATTTCTGATGTCAACAGGAATCAGCCATGCTGTCCAAGTGAACAACTTGGGGGTTAAAATAATCTTGCTCAAGGAAAAAAATGAAAGTGCCTAAAGCGGGGCTCGAACCAGGGACCTTCCGGATCACAGTGCAATACCTTAACCACTCGGCCACTTCGCCCAATTTATATTATTATAAAATCATAAAAACAAAAACCAGGAAATGATAAATAGTGCTCAACTTTTTGATAAAAGAAGGAACGAAATTAACGTCACTTAGCTCTTTGTTATTGTTTTTAGTCAGCCATTTATTTATGAGTAGTCTCACCAGAAGAATTTGAGAATGCACTCATGATACAAAGCCAAAGTGAACCTGATAACGAAAAATGTGAAAAACAATTTGATATATTCCAAAAGTGTGTCAAAGCAACTGCAGAAAAGCATTTACCAATAGCTCAAATAAACAGCAAAAAGGAATGGATGACAAATGAAATTCTAAACCTATTTGAAGAAAGACGAAAATGCAACAGAGGGTCTGCAGAATACCAAACATTGAACAACCACATTAAATCCAAATGCATCGAGGCACACGAGAACTATCTAGACTGGAAATGCTGCGAAATCGAAAGAGAATACAAACCCAACCCCCAACAAGCTCACCAAAGAATAAAAGAACTATCAGGGAAAAGGAAAAGCAAAGCAGCAGGAAGTTGTATCCAAAACAAACAAGGGGAACTGCTATTTGAAGAACAACATATAGAAAGCCGATGGGTAGAATACATAGGCGAACTGTACAATGATCCAAATAGAAATGAACCACCACTGAAATTCAAAGAACCATTAAGCGGACCAAACATCACCAAAAGTGAAATTGAACATGCCATGGAACGAATGAGGGATGGTAAAGCAACAGGCCCTGATGAAATATCTGTAGAGGTATTAAAAAGCCTAGGAGATCTAGCAATTGATGAACTTCACATATTATTCAACAATATATACAATACTGGGAAAATTCCAGAAGATCTCTGTAACTCTATTTTCATAGCAATACCAAAGAAAGCAGGTGCAGTCAGATGCGAAAATTTTAGAACTATAAGTTTAATAAGCCACATCAACAAAATACTGTTGCGTATAATTATCAACAGGCTAAGGAATAAGATTAACCCCGAAATCGCAGAAGAACAATATGGATTCCAACCTGACAGAGGGACAAGGAACGCAATATACCTCCTCCGTGTTTTAAGTGAAAGAGCTATACAGGTTCAGACCCCACTATACCTCTGTTTTGTCGACTACAAAAAAGCTTTTGATAGAGTACGCCACGAAGAAATACTAAAACAACTGCACTCCATTGGCGCTGATGAGAAAGACCTCAGACTCATGCAAACATTATACTACACCCAGCAGGCATCTATCAAAATCGGAAACTCTACAGGAAATTCCATTCCTATTAAGAAAGGAATCCGTAAAGGGTGTGTTGCCTCACCAGATCTGTTTAATCTATACCAAGAAACAATCATGAGGGGCATAAATAATATGGAGGGAATAAAAGTAGGAGGTCACAACATAAATAATATAAGATACGCAGACGATACGGTACTCATTGCAACATCAGAAATCCAACTTCAAAAGATTGTTGACAAAGTGGTAGTAGATAGTGAAGCCAAGGGAATGGAAGTGAATATCACCAAAACGGAATGCATGGTAATACAGAAAAACCCCGAAAACAACAACACCTGCAATATAACGATTCACGGCGAGCAACTTACCAACGTAGAAAGTTTTAAATACCTAGGTTCAATAGTGACAACAGATGGAAGATGTAACCGAGACATACGAGCAAGAATAACTCAAGCCAAACAGGCCTTCATGGACCTGGGAAACATTTTGAAAAACAAACAGATGTCGTTCGGGATTAGATTCCGAGTCTTGAAGTGCTACGTGTGGCCAATCTTGTTATACGGATGCGAAAGCTGGACTACAAATGCAGAAACACAAAAGAACATTGAAGCTTTTGAAATGTGGTGCTTGAGAAGGATGCAGAGAATATCGTATACTGCACACAAAACGAACGAAGAAGTGCTAAAACAAACATACCAACAAAGGAAACTAATGCCCTTAATAGTGGATCGACAACTATCCTTTTTCGGACACATAGTAAGGAAAGATAAGAATGAATACCTGGCAAGTTGTGGAAAAATACCTGGTAAACGCGCCCGGGGGAGACAAAGAAAAACACTCATAGACCAACTGAAGGGCTTCACCAACCTAACAATCCAAGAGCTGTTTGAAAAAGCAAGAGACAGGGAGGAATGGAGAGAGATAATTCATGCAGTATCCGAAGCCTGGACCAGGCATGGAACCTAGAAGAAGAAGAAGTCTCACCAATGATCAAGATAGAATGAAGTTGACGCCACTCAGGTCTTTGTTATTGCTTTTTGCCATCCGCGTTTATGAGTAATTCTCATTCAACTGTATTAACCAGACTATAAACGTTCAAGGTTACACATAGTTTTGTGTGTTGGCCCGTTATACTTCCGGATCACAATGTTATGAGCTTTTTAGCCAAGCGCATAATATCGATACTCATTGTTCTCGTTTAATCGGCTAGCAAATGTTGTTCTTTTTTTTTTTTTTTTTTTTGTTTTTTGTTTTTGTTTGTTTGTTTGTTTTGTTTTGTTTTTTTTTTTTTTTTTGGGGGGGGGGGGGTTTGTTTGTTTGTTTTTTGGTTGTTGCTTTTTTTTAAACTAAACACACAGCATCAATAGTATGGTAGAAAACAAGAGTTCATATTTTGATTAGTTTGTCTTTGATTTGTCTTTTCAGCATGTGGCTCATCCCCTTAATTAAATAACGTGTTAAAAATAATAATAATAATAATAATAATAATAATAATAATAATAATAATAATAATAATAATAATAATAATAATAATAATAATAATAATAATAATAACAATAAATAATAATAATAATAATAATAATAATAATAATAATAATAATAATAATAATAATAATAATAATGATGATGATGCTGATGATGATGATGATGATGATGATAATAATAATAATAATAATAATAATAATAATAATACATTAAATAAATAAATAAATAATGAGAATAATAATAATGATAATAATAATAATAATAATAATAATAATAATAATAATAATAATAATAATAATAATAATAATAATAATAATAATAATAATAATAATAATAATAATAATAATAATACATGACATTTACAGGGTTGCCAGATTATTTTTCAACAAAATGCCAGGGGAAGACTCAAAAAATGCCAAAACACTCAAAAAGATGCCAAAGTCTGTTGACTCCCACCCCACTAAGAAAACTACTCACTTTGATAGACAATTTACTATCATATCCTGGTGGCTTGCGTGTTTTCTTTTCTTTTTCTTTTCTTTTTTTTTTTTTTGTTTTTTTTTTTTTTTTTTTTTTTGAATTATACTAAATTTCCTGTTGGGGTAATTATTTACCTACTGACTACTAAGTGGAGTGCTAAACCACTACACCACGGTTGGATTTTAAGAATGAAAAATAAATGTGAAGATGTTTGTTTTTACGCGTTTAGAAATAATTAAGAAAAGGTGTCATTTGAAGTATAATATACAAGAAAAGAAAATGCCAAATGAAAATGCCAAATGCCAAATGATTTTTCTAATGCCAAACGGTTTTCAAAAATGCCAGATTTTTGGAATCTGGCATTTAAAATGCCAAACTGGCAACCCTGGACATTTATATCGCGCGTTTTCATCACTGTGTGATGCTCGATGCAGGTTACAAAAGATATACAAAAATTACATATATAAAACGTATACCAAAATTATATTAATAGCAGCAATGTATGTAATATCGTATCAATATCATGAAAATATAACGGTAAAAAGGTAGTGCTTTAACAACGATTTAAAACTATCAATAGATTTTGCTTCTCTTATCCTTCTGGGCAGGTCATTCCACACAAGGGATCCAGTGTGGCTAAAGAAACGGCCTCCATAAAACTTATAATTATAATTATTTATAAGAGTTAAACTTTGTTTTGTCTGTCGAGGATCGTAAGTTCCTA
>NC_088362.1:32702589-32772589 GCF_034508935.2 Berghia stephanieae
TGTTGTAGCGGTATTGGTGGTGTGGTCATGGTAATGAAAGAAAACATTTTCATTTGTGATGCTTCCCGTCAGCTCTGACAAGACTGTTTTACGATTTTACGAACGACAAATCTTCATGATCAATATTTAAAAGTGAAAAAACACAGTATTGTCCCTTTGACAAGCTCTTTTATATATTGAGGTAAAATTCATAGGCTATCAATGAAGTAAGGCCAAGTCAAATCGTCTTGTGTAGTGTCTTGCTGCGAATAGAAGGCTGTGCGTTGTTTTTCGCCGGCCGAAGGCTGTGAACGACGTTGTTATCTCAGGTGATAAGTTGGATACCCTGGATTTCTCATCGAAGGTGAGTAGGTACATTGGTATATGCGCCCGATCAAGGAAGTATTTGCTGGCAAAAAATCTCTTTTCTTCTTAGACTATGATTATGATATATGTGGTTAGTGGTGGGACCTAGCCTAACTCTAAGCCTAAATCTAAACTCTAACCTAACACTAACACTCACTAACACTAGAGTTGTTATTGTTATCGGGAGGCCTTCCGAAAGCCCCTACATCCCCAGTATTCTTGTTAATTTATAATGTTCTAGCAGGGGGTTTGGGAGGGGGGAGACTTTTTTATAATGTTCTAGTATGGGGGGGGGGGGGGGGGTACTTAAAACATTTATCACAACGAGAACAGTTTCATTTTCTACACTTTTTGCGCAACTTGAGCCTTGTGGAGAGAGGGCGATTGGGATGGAGACAAAAATTAAAATCAGCAGAATACCTATCTCCATCATATATTAAATATTGTTTACAATTTCCCATTCCCATTCATATCATCATTCATATAGACATGACCCACATTCACGTAGTGATAAGGCCAGGTCAAAGTCAAGGTATCTAGTAAAAGTAAAAGTAAAAGAAGATTTAAAAGCTGATTCCCTTTCTGCTTACTTTGAAAATGAAGTACAGAAGTTCAAGTTCAAATCCTGTGAAACCTGACTCACTCCCCATACACATAGACTACTGACATCTTGGTCTTGAGAGTACGAGAGCAAATTAAGTTCTTTAGTGAGTTTCTTATTCTTGTTACTTATCTTTGTCTCGTTTGGAGACAGAAGTGACATGATTTTATACAATTTTATTGTCTCTAAAGCTTTGGAATTATTCAATAAGGACACAGTAGGGCTACCAGTACTGCTGGCGATACACTTTTGAAGGAAATTCAGACAAAATTCATAAATGATCCTTTAACCTTTCATGCACATGTTAAAAATTTAGTTGATAAATTTTGAAAACATATTGCATTGCACAACCTTTCGTCTTATCCACATCATACAGTATGCCTAGCTGTGACAATGATCAACTTTCAAGTGACTGCTGTTGTTGTATTGTACTCCTCCTCTGCAGAGGGTAATGCATATTAAATTGACTTTGTATCAACAATGGAATTAAAATGTTTATGGGGAGAATTAGAATTCCGTACTTTGTGGCAATATTACCAGGGGATTACTTCAACAGGCATGTTGGGTCCTCTCCTGCTCATTATATTTATGAAGATCTACGCCTACCTGATAAAAAAAGACTAAAATTCCTTTTATTTATCCCAAAGGGAAATTTATCTTTAATTCTAAGGGAAGACTGGAATAACCCAGGCACCAGCCTCAGTGCAGTGCAGCAAACTGAAACTATGGCGAGGTGACTTGCTTAATGACATTAAAAAGCACAAGTATTTGAACCCAGTACCATTCGGGTACGAAGCAAAGGCCGTACCACAGAACCAGACTGCACCATTCAATCATGATATTATGTCTGAATGTAAGTTATTAGTGGATTATACAAAAGAAACAAAAATGTGCAATTTTGATTTTGTACCAGTACCAGTAACTAGTCCTACTAGTAGTGGTGATACAATGAAATGTTGCTAACTGGTCTACTTCATATACCCAGGCCCTAGGCTAATGGCAGGCAGTTTTATTTCAATGAATTGAAAGCTAGTACATTATTTTCATTTTGGACATTCCAACCCTGAATTCAGTTACAGTCCAAACCGCTTTATTGGGACGATTCCTTGGGAACGGATTTTTTTCTCTATAAAAAGTCATACTCTTTCCAATTCCCAGCCGCTTAATTGGGATGGCCCATCACTTATTGAGGATGCAATTTGACAATGGCCGTCTCCATTAAAGAGCTTTTTCATTGTCTCCAATTTAAAACGATGGTTCATAAAATGCAAATTAGTCTAATGGGATGATCAACTGGATGTATAGTCGTATCGTTCATCACAGAGATGGGAACAATAGAATTTACCTGTATTCCTTGGCAGCAGCATCAACATGGTCTTAGGTCAACTGACCAATGGTGCGATGGGTAATGAGTGATAGCTTTGTTTGCTCAAGGCTTTCACCCCCAAATGTTTGTTTGTTCAATGAGACGAATGGGTAAACAGCACATTATTAATCCATAGCTTACTTATGCAACTGTTGTGAGTGGCATATTCATTCGTATTGTTTTGTGCAGTTAGATTTGTCTCTCATCATATGATCAAATTAACAGTCAAGTGGTGGCTAAAGTAAACCAAATTAGACGCCAAACAAGTTTCCCTGATTATTATGTTGACTTAAATCTGAAAAATTGTCCAATTTCATGCCCGCTGCTTAATTGGGACGATTTGTCGGCAACCAAGCTGTCCCAATAAACTGGCTTGGACTTTATATATGTATATGTATATATATGTACCCAGACACATTGTGTATGAACCTGGTTACACTTCATTGAAGTAATTTTTAAACATGTAAATCTTCAATTTGGTTGATAGGCACTGTACCATAAAACTTGTGGAAAGTCACTCACCACCATCATTTATCCTGACTGGGCACATCTAATCAGGATTTTATGTGAAATGTTAAACTGTTTTCATTGTATTTCATCTTGACTGGAGAGAAGTTTTAAGCCGGAAAAGCTTTGCAATTGACTAGCGTCCTATCCTAAAGGAATGCAATCAATTGCTATAGTACATTTTATGTTATAGAAACCAGGATAAACTCTGGCTCCATTGGCCGAATGGCTCTAAAGGACTTTTTTTCTTCTATTTGATGTTGACCCTAGAAGGGTTTTAAGCCGGAAATGTTCTTGTTCAGCTTTTGTTTTGTATTTTGGGGGTTTTTTGTTGTTTTGTTTTTTTTAAGTTGATAATCATGTGTTCATATTTATTCCTTGTTTTTATATTCCACAAATTCTGAGAGCTGTTTATTCAATCATAGAAATGATGATGAGAAATTGTTTTTTGACAATAGTTGTCAGTTAATGAAGGGTCAATCATTATTGTGTTGGTAATTTTTATTTATTTTTTTCTTTCTATTATTTTCAAAAGCAATGCTTGGTGATATTTTACAAGGGTGAAAAAAATACCAAAAATAAAACTGATAAAAAGATAGCTTAAAAATTGCAAAGTGATGAGATCACTTGGTTTTTCTACAAGATTGAATGCACTTGAGTAGAGTTGTGCTGACTTGACAATTATAAACTGCCGTGTTATCATCTTTCTTCTTTTTTTTTGGTGACATTTGAACACTTAAGATGCCCTGAGGTGACCCTGGTAGGCTTTTTGAGATCACAGTTTTGTTTGACTTTGATGTTTTTGAAATTGTTTTAAAAACTTCCTCTTCAGCTGAATGGCACTGTGTTCACAAGAGGGAACTAGATAAACTTCTTATGCTGAGTTTTAAAGTCAACCGACTTGTTGACTTGTACAGAAAACAGACATTTTATTCTTCTTTATTTATAAACTTTCTGGATATGAATTGCGGGAGAATTTATTATTCATTACGAAATGGCGAGCAAATTAAAATAAATATGAATATTTATATAGTGATTCTCCATTGCTTTACCATGCTTATTGCTCTTCACAAAGTTTTAGTTATTTCTCTAGCAGGCTATATGGAATCGTGATTCCATTTCATACCGAACCAGTCACCTGTTAGGCATCCTAATTGTACCAACACTTTTTCAACATCCGTCACTGCCTGTAGCTAAGCACACATTCACTCTTAAGTCGAGTGGGATAATGTGTGTAGAGGACCTTACACTTCTTCTTCCTCCTCCTCCTCCACTCTGAATCTATACGTTCCTTGGTTAAAGTAAAGGCACCCACAATTTCAGTGGCATTTCAAACCGATACTGTTATCTCTAAATTGAACAAAAGAATGTATTTTGTTCGGAAACTTTCAGAATTTGACATAGACAAACAAAACGTTATGCACCCTTTTTTATAGATTACTTTTTGTATTACAGCATGGTGTGGAAATGCCAGTATTTGCGACATTAAGAAAATTGATCGGAAAATTGATAAAGCCAGGAGTTATACTCACCCAATTTCCAATGTTGAACAACTGTTCAAGAGATTTTATCTAAGTAAAATGGAGAAAGTTATGAAGGATGGCGATCACCCCCTTCACAGATATATTAAGTTCTCCATGAGCAGTCGCCTTATATCTATAAAAACAGAGACAACACGTCACCTTAATTCATTTTTGCCACATGGTGTTTGAATTTTTAATGCGCAACTGATTTAAATTAAATACTATCTTTTAAATATACACACACAAGTGCGGACTAAAGGCCAGAGGTATGGCCTATATAAAGTGTTGCTATTGGTTCTTGGTTGTATATTTTACATTTTTGTGCATTTATTTATATATATATATATATATATATATTATATATATATATTATATACTATATATTATATTATATATATATTATTATATAATTATATATATATTGTCGCCATGTTGTAACTTGTGTTTGTACATTTATGCATGCCGTTTAAACGATTCATTTTTTTTTTTTTTGATGAATAAAGTATGTTATTATTATTATTATTATTGACTTACTTGACTTAGATGCCTTTCGCGTCTCGACCGAAAGATCGGGTCGCCTTGGCTGTTTCCAGTATTTCCTGTGTGAGGTGTCTCCAATATTGCCGGTCCTCTGCTAGGGTTCTCAGATTTTCAAGGTCCCCTGCCGTTGTGAGACTAATGCTTTGTCCAAGTGTTGTGAGGTTTTTTTTTATGATCACAGGGAGTGTTGTGATCGGTTTTCCTCTGAAAAGGTTCCCGTGTTTTTGGAAGTATCCCGACATGGCTTGGTTAGCTGGTATGTTTTTGTCCCTGCGTAGTATGTGACCGAAAAGTTGCCATCGTTGTTGTAAAATGTCAAGGGAGATTGGTCTTTCTTTTGTGATCTTATAGAGTGATTCATTTGAGATCTTTTTTGGGTATTTGTTGTCCAGTACCCTTCTTAGCTGTGTGCGATGGAAGGCATCCAGATGTTCTTCTTCGGATTTTGTCAACGCCCAAGTGCCGCGGTTATACAGAAGTACCGGTTTTACAAGAGCATGGTACGGTTTCAGTTTGGTTTTTCTCTTTATTTTGTCACCTCTAATCCATACATTGGTGAGTTTACTGAGTGCGGTGTTTGATAGCTGTTTTCTTCTTTGTACATCCTCGGTGTCTCCAATTAGTGAGCCGACTTTCTTTGTTCTTTTCCATTCCTCTTTGTTCCTCGATATTGTTGTAAATTCGGTTTTATTGGCATTGACTTGGAGGTTATATTTTATGAGGGTATTTTGTATGATGTCTATATTTGCTGGTGTTGATCCAATAAAATCGACATCATCTGCATAGGCGATTTCTCTAGGGATTGCATTCTCAATATGAGTCATTGATTTTGGAATGACTTTTCGAACTTCTTTCAGAGCGTGTTCTAAGTATATTGTGAACAGAATCGGGCTCAGATTATCTCCTTGGGGGATCCCGATGTTACTTTCGAACTGCGTCTGTTTTGTGGCCCCGTATATCCTTGGTTGTATCTTTGTGTTGCTGAGGAGAAATCGGATTATTCGGAGCTCGTCTTCGTCTACTATTTCTGTTAATATCTCCAAAAGTTTTCCTCTGTCGATCGTATCAAAGGCTGCGGACATATCGATTCCGGTTATTGTTATGGATATGTTTTCTTTGAGTGCCTTTGCTGCCGACCATTTATGTGGCCATACAACGTCGGATGTGCTTCGGTCTTGGCGAAACCCGCTTTGGCTATGTGGTAGATATTTTTCTATTTTCGGTCTAATTCTGTTGAGGACAATAGTTGACAGTGTTTTTCTTATGGTATTCAGTAATGTTATTGGGTGCAGGTTGTTTACGGGTCCTTTCGTTTTTCCTGGTTTTTGTATTGTAATTAGGACACAGCTGTTTATGTCCCAGTCTTTGTGTGTTGAGAATGTTTTGTTCATTATGTTTGCAATGCTCAGATCCAGGGAGAGGGTACCGCATTTCAGCAATTCAGCGGGAATTTCATCTTCGCCTGGGGATCTGTTATTGTTTAGGCACTTTATGCTATTTCTAACTTCAGTTGTTGTGATGCGGTTGTTTAGGTCTCTAGGGTTTCCTGAGAAGGGCGATATTTGTGAGACTTGTTTGTGAAATTTCTGCTGGAAGTGGTCAGTTACAATGTCAAGGATATCGTTGGGATTTGTTGTCTGTTTGCCAAATTTATCCTTATTATTATTATTATTATTATTATTAATTCTTTAATATTCTGTTCTATTGGATGATAATCATTCCACACGCACCACACAATTGGACAACTAGCGTTACACAAACACATCCACCCAATTATTTACTTTCCACACTTTCCGCAAGGCTACATAAACGTGTCGGAGCCATTGTAGTCGCTTCAACTGGCCACGATTAGAAGGGAATGTGGATTATAGCAATTTTGTCATATTATTATATTGTTCTTGCTTTTTATTCGATTAAAGCACACTTCACTGACTGTGACTGTGAACTTCAGTTCCTTGCAATTCGAGAGAGAAAACAATATGCTTTTGATGATAGTAAAAATAATAATGATGATGATGATAATAATGATAATTCTGATAACGCTACTATTACTTCTTCTGCTACTATTGCCACTATTACTTCTACTACTACTATTGCCACTACTACAACAACAACAACTACAACTTCTACTACTATTACCGGGGGGGGGGGGGGGGGGGGGGGTCTGAGCTCTTCTGAGCCTCATTCAAATAAGGAAATTCCTTACTCATAGTAACTCATCCATAAAACATGCTCGTCCTTACCCCCCCCCCCCCCCCCCACCCTCCTCTCTCTCTCTCTCTCTCTCTCTCTCTCTCTCTCTCTCTCTCTCTCTCTCTCTCTCTCTCTCTCTCTCTCTCTCCCTCTCTCCCCCTTACACACACACACACATATAATTTTTTTAAAAATACACTCGCTGACACAAACACTCAGACACCCGCGCACACACAATTTAGTTTTTTTTTTTTAAAACACTCACTGACACAAACACACATACACACACACACACACACACACACACACACACGTTAACGTACATAACCAGGCATAATGACACATTCCTTTATTCATATCTTTACCACTCAACCAAGACTCAGGTGAAAAGTAGTCTTGAGATACACAGTAATTCAACAAAAAAAAAAAAAGAAGACAAATCTATCCTGGTTTCACACACGGGCCCTACTACCACTTCACCAGGGGGAGCAGCCGGTGTTATCAAAGAAGATTAGTCAAATAGAATTATTTTCTGAATGAAACGCTTACAATTACAAACGTAGAACAAACCCTAACGGTTTGTAAGCGTTGTGAGTTGGTGATTCAGAATTAGAAAAGAGTACTGTTCCTCCTGTGTTACATTTTGTGGATTACTCAATGGTTTCCTCTTCTCTAAAGTGATCTTTCCAGAAGTAGTATACTCAGTCTTGTTTATTGGGATTATATAATAGAGGTATACACTGGGAATTCTGTAAAGATAGAATGAAGTTGACGTCACCCGGGCCTTTGTTATTGGTCTTTTGTTTTTTCATTGTTGTTATTTTTGTTTTTTTTTTTGTTTTTTTGCCAGCCACGTGTATGAGTAATTCTCACTTAAATGTATTATCCAGACTACACATTTTTTTTTTGTGTTGGTCCGTTATACTTCCGGATGATAATGTTGTGAGCTTTTTAGCCAAGTACATACTATCTATAAGATCATCTCAGTCCAATGCCCTCTGATTGCTATGTGTCAGTCCCGGGTTCTAAAGGTTACCACCTCAAAATCCAATTTAAAAAAAAATTTTTTAAAGCCTTTTCATCCATTACTCCGCCCCTATGGAACACTCTCGGTCCTCGGACTAAGTCCTGTGAAATTTTATCATCTTTCAGGAGATGTCTGAAGACTGAGTTGTTCCAAAAATGAAATAGATGTTGCTTGGATTTCGTTTCTGTATTTATGCTTGGTATGTAGTGTCGTGATTTAAAAAAATACAGCAAACAACTATTGTGTAAAGCGCCGCAGAGCACAATTACGTGGATGTTTAGGCGCTATATAATTTCATTATATATATATATATATTTTATTTTATTTATTTATTATAATATGTATGGATATGCACTATGTAAGTACCATGCTCAGTGTGCGTCTCAGTGTTTCATTTAGTTCCCCCCCCCCCCCCCTGTAGACCATGTGCAAACCATGTTTCCATTTTATACTACAGCACCAGTCGCCTGTTATCACTTTTGTAATATCCGTCACTGCCTATAGGCAGGTCATCATTTACACCTGTGACGAGTGGTACTAGCAGGCCAGTTTCAGGCTGAATTAGTCAAATAGATAGAGGACACCCTAAGCCTAAAATCTCATTGTTGTTTTTGTTGTATTATTAAAGTGAGCCATCAGTACATACTGTATTACCTATCTTCGCATTGTCATTCAGTTTGCAAGACGAAGGAGAGAGAAGCTTCCATTTAATATGCGATTAGAGAATGTTATATATAATAATTGTTTTAAAATAATTAAATATCTCTTTATTCATTTCACATGGGGAAAATATAATTTGTCGTTATAGATTATTGGCATGGTAATAGTTTGTATGTAGGTCAAGGCATACGTGACCTACTCTCACAATCAATGATAGTGTAAAGATAGAGAGAAATATTCCTTAGTCTTAATTCCTATTGTCTTTGTCTTGATCCCGCACTTATTACAGAGTTAACGACTCCGTTAGTCGACTGGTGCGAACGCGTCAAAAAAATCAAAATTTAGGTCACACACGCGCACTCATTTGAGGAGACGTCATGATCGGCGCAGAACGAAAATGGAGCCTTCGTTCTACGTCGCTTCTGCGATTGACTTGTTCTAAATGATATGGCCAGATGGGGGTCTTCCAGTGAGTACTATAAGTAGACTCATCACGTCTTGTCGCGATTGTAGTGTAATGGAGAAAAGTGAATCAGTAATAAATTCCAGTAGGGAATTAGAGATGCACATGTTTCTGTTGTAGACCGAAGTACAGATTTAAGCCCGAAACTTTCCTTGTGTGTGTGTGTGTTTTGTTTTTTGTTTGTTTTTGTTTTTGTTTTTTTTTAATGCTGTGTATTACTACATACATATTATATTTATATTGATATGTTTTTCACTTTTAATTTATCGAATGCCTCGAACCCACCGGTTTCTTGTCGCAGACACAGTTGCAAGTGGAGACGTTTTTCTTTCTTTTCTTTTCTTTTGTATTTTTTTTTTTAAGAAAAAGAAAAGTCAAAATGACATTACCAATACGTATTTCGCGGTTTCAAATCAAATCATTTAATCTCGTAGACACAAAAATCCCACCTCTTGGACTATGCAACGGGTGCGTAGGTGTAGATATTCAAGTTGAAGGTTCAGTCGTTTTGTCTATGTTATAATATAATAATAATATGTAAAATAATGCATTTCTGGTTCTGATTACTTCCTTTCGTCAAAACCATTCACGCATGTCTAGAAATATCTATTGCGGTTTTATTTTATTTTGTCTTCGCCCCTCCACCCTCCTCTTGATTTACAAAGACTCCATTCTGTTGAATGCTTGCTATTGTTTAATATATAATATTGCAAGCTCCACGCGTTTAAAACGAACTGGCCTACTCTATCAACTTGTATATATATATATATATATATTATATATATATATAATATATATATATATATATATAATATATTATATATATATATATATGAGTCATTGAAATTAAGTTCCCAAAGCCCTGAAATGCCGTACTGTGGGAATATAAAACACATTATTTTATTTTAAAGTTTGGCCATAGAACTCGTCCTTTAAATGTAGACTGATTAAAATGACCCTTATTTTGTCAAAAACTCTTAAACCTGAGTCTTCAAGTGAGTACCAGATTGGAGAGTTTTTCTTTTTTGACAAGATGAGGTCATTATAATCGATGGATATTTGAGGACGAGTTTTCTTGCCAAATTGTTTTAAAATATATTTTTTTTAATTTTTAGAATAGGAGAGTATAGTCGTGTAACAGGTGAAGGGTATGGAGTGGTCCGGGTTATATTTTTAGAGAGTCTTTCCTAACAAAGGGGGAGGGGAAAATACAAATCACGTTTTATGAGGTTTTTGTTTGTTTTGTGTTTGTTTTTGTAGCTGTCTTGTGACTGGTCTGATCCCTGATCTGTCTTTTGCTTATGAATAGCTTTGATTTGAATAAATGGTGTGCATGCTATGGATAAACAGTGGTATACAAAGCAGAAAGAAAAAGGAAATACGCTAGAATGTCAGTCTGTCCTTGAGTAACCTTCCTGTGGCGTAAAGGTATTCATTTTGACACTGAATCAGAGGTTCTGAGGTTTAGATCCTATGTCAAATAAATAGGCTGATTATTCGAAGTGATTATTTTTCATGTTGATATTTTCATTTTGCTTTGTCTAGCAAGGTTTTATACAATATTAATTAATTTTTTTGTTTTATGCTAGTGCCTAGGTCACAATTTTTCACCCGCAAGAAATAAAATAATATCGCCTTACAGTTGTCCAGCATTAAATACACTATTGCAGTCGGCTTTGAATCCCATGTAAAGCGCTTTGATCACTCTTTAATGTATATCACGCTCAATTTTTTAATTTTTTTTTTTGCTCATCATTCGATTGGGCCTGTTATTGCTATTAGCAGTTTTAAATAAGTGATATTCAATATCATATTATTATGGTATGTCTTCATAAATCTTCTCTTTTCAATGGCGGATTTCTGTTATATGGTCGAACAATGAAATTGTTATTATAGCTGTTCGACCTCCATCGGAACAGTATTATTATTCAATGGAAATTTGATACGTGATATGAGCTGTAACTTGTTATTTCTTGCTTTCATTGTAGCCTTGTTGCGATATCAGAATTCAAACTGTGTGTGTGTGTATGTGTGTGTGTGTGTGTGTGTATATATATATATATATATATATATATATATATATATATATATGTGTGTGTGTGTGTGTGTGTATGTGTGGTTAGATGTGGAAGGCATCTCTCTCTCTCTCTCTCTCTCTCTCTCTCTCTCTCTCTCTCTCTCTCTCTCTTGTCTATATATTCTGTTTATCTATCCTTCTCTCTGAAAACCAGTCCTCTCCTGTCTGTAATACGGTAGTTATTCATTATCAAGTAGTAATTAGAGCAACTAATTTATACCCCAATCTGTCTAACGCTAAAAGGACGCCAACAATTGCTCTTTACCCTTTAGTAATGGTTTTAAAAAAAGATGTGATGTTGATAATTAAATAATGTTCTATTTCTATTGCACATTGGTGTCCCACATGCATAATGGATTTTAAACATTGTATTTTATTTCTAAAAGAAATGGATTTAGAAAAATAAAAGAAAATTCCTCCATATTTACACGTTTGGATAATGAGATAATGTCGTGGTCAATGTGTGGTCATTGAGTTGCTGTTACTTTTTGTAACGGTCCAGTCTGTGAGGTGGGTCATTGTGACCGATGGACGTCCCAGATCGATGAGTCAAGGATGATAATGATAATAATAATAATATTGATGATGATAATGTCAGGTCTGTTGCTTTGGTCGTCATGGTAATCGGTCGTGTACGTAGCGGTAGCTGTATTAATGCCTATTGGATGGTGGTTGTAAGTAGGGATGATGTAGTCTTAGCATTATAGCGATCTATCCCCCCCCCCCTCCCCCATTCTCTCTCTCTTCTATCTATCTATCTCACTCTCTCAGACCCCCCCCCCCCCCCCCCCCCCTTCAAATATCTCCCTGTTTATATATAAATATGAAACTCTATTTAGGGACATTCTTTCACTATATCTATCTATCTATCTATTTGTTTATTGATCGGTCCATCCATCCATTCATTCATTCATCCACCCATCACCAAAAGCTGACAGTCGGCATTTTACACAAAGCACACAACATCCACCACCCGCCTTATCGTTCATGCATGGATGTTCGTGTTATTTCAACTGTCCATGTCTAATTCTAATTAATTTTTCACTTCATCAGAATTTCAAATTTTGCCACTAAGTCATCACTAATCATACCACTTGAAACTCAAAACCGCTCAAAGCGGTTATTGGTTACTTAAGGCGTAGCCACGGATTGGTTATTCGCCTTTGGATTTAACTTGGGTTTTTTTTTTTATTAAAAAAAAATTGATCGAATCCTAGCGGGGACAACTTGTTTTTAGAATTCTAAAAATAGATAAATAAAATAAAATTCCCTTTATTCATCTCCATGGGGAACTTTTTCTTTAGGGTCTATTCCAAGAGAAGACTGGAATAGCCCATGCGTCAGCCGCAGAGCAGCGCCGCAAAGTGAGTTAGGGCGAGGTGACTTGCTCAAGACCACACAGCGCAGCAGCGGGTGGTCGAACTCGGTACCTATCGGGTATGAAGCCAAGACCGTACCGCTGAGCCACGCTGCCACATCAAAAGCTCAAGAACAGCAACAATAACAACATCATCAACAGCAATAACAACACCATCAACAACATTAGCAATTACAACAATAATAACATCAGCGACAAATTACAATAGAAAACAGTAACAACAGCATCAAAACACAACATTGTCAACAACAATAGTAATAACATCAGCTACAACATCATCATCAATTACAACAATAATAGCATTAGCAACAAATTACAATTTTAAAAAAACAGCTACAGTAACAGTAACAACAACATCAAAACACAACATCATCAACAACGGCAATAGTAGTAAAATCAGCGACTACAGCATCCGCAATAAAATCAGCAGCAATTACAAACAATAATAACATCAGCAACAAATTACAATAAAAACAGCAACAGAAACAATAACAACAACATTAACAGCGGCAACAACAAAATCTGCAGCGTTATGCGTAGAGTAGATCCCATCCACTCTCCTCCTCTCAAGGACACGGCCACACGAGATTCATTTCCGCCTTGTTTTGTGTTCATGTTGACACCGACTCGGTCACCCTTCACCGCCCCCACATGCTTGTGAGGAAGGGACACAGACACACACACACACACACACACATACACACACACACTTTACCGCTCACTCACTCAATCTAGCACACACAAACGACATCAGTCAGTGATCACTCACTCTGACTCTGCTGTCACAACTGTTATTTCCTCAGTGACTTATTGGTTCAAAGTGTCCTCGTATCTTAACATTGTATTTTATTCTTATCTTATATTATCATAATATTATCTTATCTTCTAAAATGCCAACTAGGATGATGTTTCCTTCCGATGCCTTAAACATAACATGCTACTGGAACAATCTTGATAAATCACATTTGTTTCTGATTATGACAAAATTTAATCATATACCTATCTTAATGCATGCAATTCGTTATCAATCAAATTTCTTGTACTGGTTAACAGAGAAATAGAATTTTGGGGTTTGTTTTTTTGGTTTTTATTTTTTTATTTTTTTTTTTTTTGCTCAAAATATAGTGCCATTCCAAATAATAACTAGATACACACGACGACCTAACGAATTTTATCTAGATAATTTAGTTTCACACCGTGAACCGGATAGTTATCACATCTGTTTTTTTCTTCAATCCTAGATCCGTCCTTGTTTTACACTTGTGAAAAGCATTGTAGTTTAATTAATCCCCTAGTTGTTACCCGTCACATATTTACATGAGTCGGTCTTTATTTTCGTCTATGAAATTAAGAAGCAATATTCGTGTTTTCTTGTTTTGTTTTTTTTTGTTTTTGTTTTTTTTTTTGTTAAATTCCTAACAGCAGATGAAAATCCTCAAGGATAGTGGTTAATATACTCACAAAAATAACACTTAATTTACGGTTTAAACCATTTGGATATTTCTAGAGTATAATAGTATATTTCTTTTTGTAACCTATAAGTTTATCATAATTTTGCAGTGTTGTAAATGCCTCCTATTATTTTATGTTGTTTTTCTTTTCTTTTTCTTCTAAACATAAATTATCCTTTTTTTTTAATTTCAGAGCCAGGAGTGAGTTTCAGCTGACTTAATTGACAGAAAGGCAGTTTGTTATTGGTCCAATTCACAAGTGGTCATTAACAATTCATTGTTACAGAAAATATAATGTAGTTATTAATCAAATCAGCATTTCCTTGGAAGGATTAAAAAAAAAGCATCACGTGATTTTTCTGTTCTCCTTCAGATGGACCTGACCGATTTGTGAGTTTTTTCAAATAGATTTGAGTGATTCTATGAGGTTCATCAAATAGATTTGAGTGATTCTATGGATTCCTTCAAATAGATTAAGTAATTTGTGAGCTCCTTTATAGATTTCCATCGGCACACAACGTCTAGAATTGAATCTTTCTTTCACCTCTTGTTTTCTAGGGATACATTCATTGCTATTGGCTATAATATACTTTCGTTGTCTTGAGGTTGTCGTCTTCTACTTCTTCTGGACAACACCATCATTTCTTTGTTGTGATTTTGTGACGGGATTGTAATCGAATCAATCGATAATCGATACCATGGCGACCTCGGAGGATGTCAAGCTGCACATGTTGTCAGCCGACCAGAACGACAAAGGTATGGAGGCATTTTTTCAATTTTTAAAAATTATTTTTTATTCATTTTTGCTTTTGTAAACATCGTCATTTTAATCAAGTATTTTTCATTGTCTATTATTCCTCCTTCTCATATTCCTCTTCATTGTCTTCCTCTGTTTCGTCCACCTTCCTCTTCCTCCTCCTCCGCCACCAGCTCAACAACTTCCTAATCTTCCTACTGCATTAAAGTGTTTACTTTTGTTCATTATATATATTTATGATAATTTTCATCATTCTTACCCGTCTTCAAATAAGTATGCACGTCCGTCTGTCATTGACTAGGATAAAAACTGGTCAGTCATCCACCTTGAGACATTGGCCTTCGTCTAAAAATAGCAACGACTCGACCCAATCCAATCCATGTTATTTTTTCATCCAGACCTTACAATAATAATGCAGGCGCAGGTATTGATTTATGTTTTATATTATGCGTGAATTATCTTGATGAGAGTTTTACCAAGACCAGTGCTGCCGTCCTCTGGAAAAACCCATATTTGAAAATTCGGCCAGAAAACTCGTCCTTCAGATATCGATCGATTTAAATGACCCTCATCATGGCAAAAAACTCTTAAAGCTGGGACTTCCTGAATTTGGGGTAACGTGTTTGTTAGGTTTCTTACTCCAGGATACAACATCGGGATCAGAATTTTCTACGATCACTGCCACCCATCCGGCCACTGGCCATGATTAACATCGCTTGACTTGTGCGGCTATGTGGTCTTGAGGTATGGCACTTGCTTTCGGATCGGAAGGTCCTGCGTTCAAGCGTCGCTCGGCGCATAGTCCTTAGGAATGAAAAGGCTCTTTACTCACATTCTCTTACTGTATTCAGGCGAAAAACGAGTACCTGGCCGTTAACAGCGTTGTGTTTTGTCTGAAAAAAAAAATGTGTTATAAATTATCACCTTTTAGGCGTCATGTCTCGTTCTACATGTTACGAGTTGCTGTTGATCAGGACCCTTGGTGCAGCACTTTGAGCACGTTTAGTGGATATTTGACCTATATTAAAAAAAAAAAAGCTCAAAAGCTCAAGTTGCCTTTTATGACTGGGCACTACACCAGACCTGTACCGCCGAGTTACCCAGCCACCTCAGTATGTATTATGGAATAGTGTGTGATGTAATGAACGTTGATCGTGGCTGCAATGTACATAATTAACTCAATTACCAGAGCAGCTGTTGGTCCTGGCTTTGTGACTCCGACCAAGCGAGGACATTTGAATATCTTTTTTTAAAATGGAGCTGTGCCTAAATGGCGTTTTTGTAACATTTGACCACAGATTTATACAAGGAGATGTGCAACGAGCTTCTTTTTGCGTGCTCAAAAAAAAAAAAAAGAAACTTGAGCTTTTATAGATTCTGTGCGCTTGGCTGATACACTAACATTGCCATCCGGAAATATAACGAACCAACACACAAAACTATGTGTAACCTTGAACCTTTCCTAGTCTGGTTAATACCGTTAGTGAGTATTGCTCATAAACATGGATGGCAAAAAAAAAAAAAAAACACTTTACATGACACATTAATTTCATTTTTATTTAATATTAAGTCAATTTTGAAATTGTGCTATTTTCTCTTTTTTACACGCAACAACAACCCAGTCCAGCAGTATGGCTGGTTGGCGACACTTACCCAAGGTGTTAGAAGGTCACCTGTTCGAATCCGGCCCTCACGATTACCAGGTTGCCAATGTCTTCGTGTGGTTTTCATTCACGTTATTAGTAAACATTAATAGAATTAGAATAGCCGCCCCCCCCCCCCCCCCCCCACTTATATAGTCACAGCTCTGGTCTGCTTGGATTCCCTTGCTTGTTTCCCAGAGACAGATGAATTGTTAATGATTAATGATATTTATTTGTTCATTTGTTTAATTTCATTTATTTATTTGTTTATTCATTTATTTATTCGTTTATTTATTTATTTATACATTTATTTATTCATTTATATATATTTTTTCATTTATTTATTTTATTTATTTATTTCTTCATTCGTTCCATCATATAATTTATTTATTTATTTATGGTTTAAATTTAACAGACACACTTTCTCACGTCATCGGTTTGATACTTTGTTTATTATTTTGTAAGTTTTAATTTGCCCCGGAGATGTTTCATTTTATCATTTTAAAGATAGAAAAGCTAAGGTGCATAATAATCCAACAACCATCACGATGATGTATGGATATATAGAGAGATCGTGTCCTTTTGTTAGTTTTAAACAATAAATGAATGAATAAATCATAAATGAATATTTGCGTTTTTGTTTTTATTTCGAGTTAAGCAACGAGCCATTTTATTATTAATAGTCGTCGTTAAAACGATTCGTTCTCTACCGTTGGCTCGGTTTTGTGTCACTGATGAATGTACTATCACTGTCACTGACGTGTACATATATGCAGGTCTGACATCCGAACGCAATTATGGGCCTAGTTTAACATTATTGTAAAGACAATATTTTGCGTCATTTTTGAGATTTCCATTCCAAAAATGAGCCCATAAGGTATTGGGTTATCAGACCTCCAAATAAAAAATCCACGTCGACGGTCACCTAAATTATAGTTTTTTTTTCAATGTAACAACAATGGCCGTAGTTCATCTCGACATTATATTCCTTTTAATGTGGTGGCTTTTTTTTTTTTTTTGGGGGGGGGGGGGACATTTTAATCACATGCTTGTAGTTATAGCTTTGTTCACTTATGTGTGGGTGTTTCACAAAATATTTTTTGATTGCTTCATGTTAAATGCTAAGTAATCCAAGAGTCTCCATATGTGGCCTCTCCAATATGATTGTGTACGCCATAACGAATGGACCAGGGAGACGGAGATGGATTTATATTAAAAAATATTCAAGTATAATTATTATCAACTTCTACAATATTGTTTCGAGCATTCGCTCTCATCGGGAAGTGAAATGCTCGAAACAATATTGTAGAAGGCGATCATAATTATATACTTGAAATATTTTATAAATTACTCCTTTTATCAAAAAGTTGAGCACTATTATTTCATGGCTTTTTGTTTTCATAATTAATAGATAGATAGAGAGAGAGAGAGAGAGAGAGAGAGAGAGAGAGAGAGAGAGAGAGAGAGAGAGAGAGAGAGAGAGAGAGAGAGAGTTGTGTTTCATCTATCACGTAATGTTGTGATATTGCTTCACGTCCAGCGTTAAAGATGAAATGTTGGCCTCACCAATATTATGACTGTAATAGGCTTGCATAATGAATGGATTAGAATTGGTTTACACGCAGGTCAATTACGTAAAGCTTGTTGTATTGCTGTAGGTAATTTGTCCTTATTTCAAAGTTGATGACCTACCAGTCATGCAGGTTGTTGTAGTTCGAAGTCTATAGTTTTTTTTTGTTTTGTTTTTTTACTGTTGTCTTAAGATATTTGAATTTAAAATTGAGCATTTTTATACTGTCGTGCTCTGGAAAAACACATAATATTTGGAAATTTGGCCAGAAGACTCTTCCTATTCCTTCAAATATCGATTGGTTTAAATGACCCTCGTCTTAGCTAAAAACTTTCAAACCTGGGACTTCACGAAGTCTCTCACCGCACTCAGGTGTAAAATGAGTACCTGGCCTTAACAGCGTTGTACTTGTCGGAAAAAATGTTATATCGCCTAACAGGCGTCATATCCCGTTCTATATGTATGTTTCGTGTTGCTGTTGATCAGAGACCCTCTGCAAAGCGCTTTGAGCACGTTTAGTGGATATTGGCTTCATAAAAGCTATCGTTCTTTTTTTCTATTGTATGTTTTTTGTTTGTTCCCCCCCCCCTCTCTCTCTCTCTCTCTCTCTCTCTCTCTCTCTCTCTCTCTCTCTCTCTCTCTCTCTCTCTCTCTCTCTCTCTCGTAACACGTCCTCAAAAATTGTAGCAGGGTAAAATTCTATAGATAGTATGCACTTGGCTAAGTTCACAACATTGCCATCCGGAAGTAAAATTGGCCAACACACAAAACTGTGTGTAACCTTGAAGGTTAATACAGTTTAGTGAGAAGTACTCATAAACGCCGATGGCAAAAAACAATAACAAAGAAATGAGTGACGTCATGTTCGAACTATCTATAGGAATAGGACAGACCAAGAAGTTAAAAAACAAAAGAGAGAATAAGGTTTACGGCATTCACCACTTCATAGATAGTATGCGCTTGACTAAGAAGCTCACAACAATGCCATCCGGAAGTATAAACACACAAAACTCTGTGTAATCATGAACTTTAATAGTCTTGATTATACAGTTTAATGAGAATTACTCATCCTGGATGGGGTTCCTGACCTCCCATTGTGGGCAGGGGGGTACATACTGTGTCTTCTATCCCCTTATATGTTTTCCAACAGGCTTTCTGTCTTTGTCTTGGAATGAGATTACTTGGTTTTGTCCTGGCCCTGGCCGGAGTCTTAGCTGGGAGAGAAACAGTCAAATGCATAATTGTTGTTTTGGGAGATGATATTTTTTTCCTTGTAAATCATCTGTCTGTTATGTATTATTATATTTGTTATTTTATAATGTAAGCATTTGAGTGTATTCCTCTTTTTTGGATTTTGTGCTTGTGTCCGGATGAGACTTATAGGTGGTCTCAAACTCGCTGGTTCGGATAAGTAAGTGGTCTCAAACTAAGTACTTTGATAGTGTGCTCTTGGAATTTACATCTGATCCCTATTTGTTCCCAGTGCTTTATTTGTAACTCTAGAACTTTTTACTATCCCATTTTCCTCCTTTTTACTGGCGCTGATATAACCTCAATGTGTTGCAAGCGCCGTAAAACCCATAAAAACAAAACAAACAGAATTACTCATAAACGCGGATGGCAAAAAAAAAAGACTCGAGTGACGTCAACTTCATTCTATCTATAGCTGATGGGCGGGCACGATGTATTGGCCAGGCAGATGGTGTTTATACATTTATACTCACTGTGGAGGCCTTTGATTTGTGCTTTTATTTATGACCTTTCATTTGTCTGCTTAAAATTTAAAAGAAAAGAAGTCGGGGGGGGGGGGGGGGTCTATTTGGTTTCTGTCATATCGAAAAAAAAGATGATGCTGATCTTAAAAAGGCCCGGAAAATAACGAATCAAAAACAGCAAAAGAAACGATGACGTTGTTGTGTTACTCTCTCATTATTCCTTCTCCACCCTAATACAAACAACTCTCTCTCTCTCTCTCTTACTATCTTTTCTCTCTCTCTCTCTCTCTCTCTCTCTCTCTCTCTCTCTCTCTCTCTCTCTCATTCCAACCTACTAAAGACCCCCACCCACCCACCCAACTCACACACATTAATATAAATTTAGGAGTTTCCTTAATTATTATTAGGGCCCCCTTCTATAAATCAGACTTTGTCACTACCGATATTCCTGGTGATAAGTGATTATTGAGTGTTGTAAAACTATTTCCGTCTCAGATCGCATAGACTCTCGCTCTGAGTTACTCATCTTAAGCGCTTCGAAGCTTCGGCATAAGCGCTATATAAATGTACATTTATTATTATTTATTACCTTTTCACCAGAGTTTATTATATTATTATAATACGAACATTTAGACCAGACTGGTTTGAAAGGAAAATAAAAATGTTTAAAAAAAAAGGGGGGGGGGGGCGTCTCTTAAAACACTCTCTTATCATCTTCCTCCTTACCTAACCCAATTTTCAAGGAGATTAATAAATTGTTGCATCCCCTTGACATTTAACCCACCAAACAAGCGATTGTATTCAGCCCACACCACCTATCTACCTCCTGTCGATTTATACCTTTTTATTTTTAAGTTACAGAGGAGGACGATTGGGGGTGGAGGGTGGTGAGGGGGTGGTAGAGAAGAAGGGATAGGATGTGTAATCCTAATTTTTACCTGCGTTGTCCGTTCCTAGATGATCTGTGTGTTTTCGTCCTTCTGTTTTATTCCTATTAACACCGCCTGGGCGTATTTTGCTTTCTACGTTGTTGAGGAATGCAGTTGCAAGGCTAAACGTTAAATGTGGAGGTGTGCTTTGTGGTTTTCTCTGTGGATTATAATTCTCACTCCCAACAACTCCGAATTCACTCTGATGATGTGTTGAATCATGTTCATGTATATTGTTTTGGATTTTTCAGAATTATAATGTCTAACATCTGAAAATGTGGGAGACAATGCCAGACATAGCAGAAAGAAAAGTACAATAAATTTTTTTTTAAATCACCCTTCGCAGTAGCTTTGTCTGGCATTGTTTGATCTACACCTTTTTCAAATGTGTATCTTACATCAGTGCCTGCTCCCAAATTGTTCACTTTCATTATATTATTTAATAGGATTTTTGTGATTTATTGATTGATTTTCAACTGGTGTTCAAAGAGGCTTTGTGTGTTGTATGCATTGGTGTGAAGCTCTGATTCCAGTTGGATTCTGTGTTATGTGATGAAATGTGTTACTTTCGTGTGCACGTGTAATATATTATGATGTGAACAATAATATAGTACCGTTTTAAGGTGAAGAAACACAATCTCCCAATCTGTCACAAAATTCATGTATTTATTTCCGCTTTTCACTTGGTTTATGTGTGCTATATTCACTCGCTACGACTGATAATCGCAATCGCATCGGTTGATAATTTTTGAAGATATAAATTGAGGGAAAATTTGAACGTTTCTTTACTGGATATTTTAAGTAATGCTTTGAGTAAAGGATTAATGTAATAAGTTGGAACATCAAAATGGTGGATTTGTGTTGTGATGGTGATGTGTGTGTTGTGAATATGATATCATAAGTATATGTATAATATGTATTATTTTTCTATTTTAATTGAAATCAATACTTGCTTTCCCGTCATACAACCATCAAGCATATCTCCAAGTAATATGTTGTTTTAAGACCATACGTTTTCGGACTGATTATTTT
Organism: Berghia stephanieae; assembly: GCF_034508935.2. Classification (NCBI taxonomy): domain Eukaryota; kingdom Metazoa; phylum Mollusca; class Gastropoda; order Nudibranchia; family Aeolidiidae; genus Berghia; species Berghia stephanieae. Next base: position 32,724,367 of record NC_088362.1, read on the forward strand.
ACTGAGTTAAGAAAGCGAAAACCTTACTAGTGATATAAGAAATAGCCAAACAGACGTTTCACGTGATATTAACGAATAAAACTATGTTGTGTTCTAATATAGTTTTTTCTTCTTGGATTTGTTTGATGTATGCTGTATTAAAGAAAGACAATAAATCTACATGTATGATAATAATAAAGCAAAATGTTCTTCATCCCGGTACTGTCTTAAAAGGAAATGTTGACATTGGCTTATTGTGTGTCAGCTTGTGTGCTGTGTAGGCTAGTTTGGTTGTTTATCGAGCAACGGCCATCATGTGCATGTTTGGAGAAAGAATGGTTTTGGTTGCAAATTTTGATTAGATAATTATCGTTTGTTCTGTTTTTTTTTTTTTAATTGAACGTCACTCTCCATTATTGTTTACTTTAAAGTGGTAGTCAAAATTTATATAATTTAATTTACACAAATCCAGAATTTTTATGTTTGATTTATATTGCTTTCGTTTTTTGCTATGTTTGCTTGGTTATATGGGCCATATAAAACTATTTTTTACAAAATGACATTTATATACCAATTATTCCATAACTGACTAAACTTTAATTGCCTCAAAAGTTGTGAATATTAGTGATATGTAATAGCAAAGCATCAAGTGTGTCTCCACCACATATATCAATCTCACCATCTCGGACAGTTTTTGGAGTCGCACTATTGAGTTACTCAGATTGACTTTTCAACATCTTACAGGTCTAAGCACGACTTGATTGGCAGGCTCAAATTGATCATCCTCAATTCAATCAGACTAAATTCAGACGTCTTCCTATTTAACCTCTAAATAGTTTTACCCTGTGAACTGTGGGGACTGATCTCCAAAGTCTAATCAAAGGTCTTTAATCCCAACCCTTTTCCAATGTTACCTGGGTCTGAATAGATACTTGTTTTCCGCTGGCGTTATGGCTTGGAGGAACATATGTAGCTATATTAAGATATTTTTTTCCTTGTATCTGTCTCTTTTATGATGATAATGAGTTAACAGTATATATGATTTGAAAATATGTTCCTCTTAGGACCTGGCTTTGTCTGGATGAAATATTCAACTAAACTTGAGCAAAATTGTTCCCTATGAACCCAACCATGTGTTCACCTTTTCTTTGGCTAAACTTCTAGAACTTTTAACTCTCCCATTTCCCTTATACTGGCGCATATAACCCTAATCTGTGCAAGCGCGAAACTCTTTAACATAAAAAAAATTCCTGTGAGATAGCCTTTAGTAAGATAATCATCAAGCATACATACAAACATAGTCAATTCTGAATGGTGATTGCATAATTTGGCTTATTAAAGGTTCTAAAGCAGAAAAAAGGGTTGATTGAGCCTCTTCCCCCCTAACACTCTCACTACTCGTCTCTCTTCTTCATCTTCCCCTTTGCTCTGTCTGATACCCTTCTCATCAACGACCCCTTTTCTCCGTCATTCATAACACACAACTAATACTACGCACACGTACATCCTGTCTAACTGAAGCCTACACGGATGCATTTCGTTACTTCTCTCCCCCTCTAGACTAACATTTGGTACAACATTTAGTTAGATCATCGAAATGCCTCAAGATCACATCGATCTCGACAATTATTTGGGCTCATGGTTGTCCCTTCCTTCAACAGACAACATCGGCATCACACATCCACACTTCAACTCCACCTTGCCGTGTGTCATGCATTTCGGTGGTTCATGATCCTTGTTTTCGTCAAAACATGGAAGTCGAGGACTCTTAACAGTGGGAGCATGAGTAAATGATCGAATGTCACTTGTCATACTGTCGTTGTTGGAGGAAGCCTGACACTCCGACTTTAACCTAAGCAGTTCAAGCTCTTTCTCCATCAGAGCTTCTTGTCTTTGAGCTCGTGCTCTGCTTATCTCCTCCTCTCCTTTGGCACGTTCTCTCTCCTTCTCTTTTCTCTCTTCATCTTCTTGTAACTGGGCTGTCACCCAAGCACGGAGATCTTCACCCTTAACTCCAATTTTTCTCCAAGTTTAATTAATCTTTCCACATCCATCTCTAGGAGAATTAATCAAACCAATTCAAATTCAAATAAACAAACTTCAATATGTTTATCAACACTGTTGCCGTAAATGTTACTTTCACGTAGAATAAAGTGGTATTACAAGTAACCTTATTAACGATTATGCGGTCATATAGATCCCAAAACAGATTCAAAACAGGCAATTAATACCGATTCCTACACGGAATTCAACATAGACTCAATATATAGAATCAAAACAAATTTACTACAGGTCCTAACACAGAACCAACGCTTCACCCAGATTCCTACACAGAATCAAAACATTGACTTAATATAGACGCATATTAGAGTCAAAACAACTGATTTAATACAGGTCCTCACACGGAACCAACGCTTCACCCAGATTCCCACACGGAATCAACACAATAGCTTCACCCAGATTCCTCACACGGAATCAACAAAATAGCTTCACCCAGATTCCCCACACGGAATCATAAAAACTATCTTCACCCAGATTCTTTCTCAGAATCAACAAAATAACTTCACCCAGATTCTTTCTCAGAATCAACAAAATATCTTCACCCAGATTCTTTCTTAGAATCAACAAAATATCTTCACCCAGATTCTCTCTTAGAATCAACAAAATATCTTCACCCAGATTCTCTCTTAGAATCAACAAAATATCTTCACCCAGATTCTTTCTTAGAATCAACAAAATGTCTTCACCCAGATTCTCTCTCAGAATCAACAAAATATCTTCACCCAGATTCTTTCTTAGAATCAACAAAATGTCTTCACCCAGATTCTCTCTCAGAATCAACAAAATATCTTCACCCAGATTCTCTCTCAGAATCAACAAAATATCTTCACCCAGATTCTTTCTTAGAATCAACAAAATATCTTCACCCAGATTCTTACACAGAATCAACAAAATGTCTTCACCCAGATTCTTCCTTAGAATCAACAAAATATCTTCACCCAGATTCTCTCTTAGAATCAACAAAACATCCTCACCCAGATTCTTTCTTAGAATCAACAAAATATCTTCACCCAGATTCTTTCTTAGAATCAATAAAATATCTTCACCCAGATTCTCTCTCAGAATCAACAAAATATCTTCACCCAGATTCTTACACAGAATCAATACCTTGACTTACTATATGTGCATAGAAAGTCAGAACAAATGATTTAATACAGATCCTCACACGGGACCAACACAATATTCTCCCAGATTCCTACACGGAATCAAATTACCCAACAACCACCTTCGTTCCTTACAAAAGGGAGAGGGGGGACAATGGAGGCTTTACAGCGCGAGTACCGCTTTCGCGCTAAGTCAGTGATCCGTATCACTATGACAGATGACTGACAACGTATAACCGAACAAGTGAAAATTACCAGAATAACTTGCATTACACCTTGCGTATAATGACAGTCTTATAACCATTAAATGGATACCAATTTGCTTTAAGGTCAAAGATAGTATCTATCTCAAGTTTGAAACAACTCCCTAACCTGTCTCAACACTTGTTTGGTCGCGATGTCTCTTGAATGCACAACAATAAGAATCCCACTTCTGACACCAAATTATGTCACAAAGTGCGCACGTAAACCGTATGCTTATGTAGCGCAGTTTGCAACCTTGTTTATGTGTGCTATATTCAAGCTACGACACCGATCAATAACCAAACGCAATACGTTGATAAAGGTTTTGAAGCTAAATGAAGATATATTTTATTACAATATAACAAAGATATTATGAGATATGAAGATGAAATGATAGATGTAATAAGTATGAAATCAAATGGATGGATGACAAATTGATGGAGATGGTGTGATGATGAATATGATATGAAAGCGATATGAAAATATATAATTAAATCAATTAATTATCAATACTTTACCAAACCGCTACCACATCAGACAATCTCACAGATAGGTTGCAACCATCACAGTCATACAGGCAACTAATAATTAACTAACTAACTAAACACAATCCAGACGTGTAGAAGAAAGCCAAAAGAGTGTCCTTGATATTCAACAAAAACTGTAAGGTTGTTCTAATATTGTTAATTTGTCTCTTCTTGAAATTGTTCTGATTTCACAGTATTCATAAACAGATCAATTGTTTCTCAATGTTCTGATATTAAAATAAGCAAATGGTTCTTCACAGGTAACTTATAAAACAGGCAAATGTTCAATTTCTATTAGTGTCAAGCTATGAGCGTATAGCCTAAAGTTGGCTTGTTAAAGCCCAGCCTCCAACGGCTCATTCACTTTAAAGAAAGAAAATGATTTTGTTATAATATGATAATCATACGAATATAACTCTATCTATATTCGAACTCACTCAATATGTTTACTTTAAATGAGTAAATATTATTTTACTTTAACAAATCAATTTATTAATGTTGATTAATATTGCTTTACTTTGTAGATATGAAATAATAATGCTTTATAGCAAGAAAAGCTTATTTTCTTTACAACAAGAATATATTACACAATTAATTTCATTATCTGATTAATTAATTGAGAATCAAAATTTAAAGTGATATTATGATATTGATATCAAAACACAATCATAATTGTAATCACAACATATTATTCAAAATCTCACCAGAGCCGAACAGATTATTGAAATCACAAATTAAGTCTACACAAGACTTTAATCAAACTCTATACAAGAGTTATAACACAACTTGATTCAGCTCAAACTTTGAGCACCACAAAGTCTACACAAGACTTAAATCACACTCTACACAAGAGTTAACACAAAACGTGTTTCAGCTCGAACTTTGAGCACTACAAAGTCTACACAAGACTTTAATCCAACTCTACACAAGAGTTAAACAAATGAGCCTAAAAGACTCCGCTGTGGTTATCGCTTAGAGACTATGAGCCTAAAAGACTCCGCTGTTGGTCTCTTTTGAGACAATGAGCCTAAAAGACTCCGCTGAGTGGTCTGAAGAAACTGCTCAAACTCTGGCATTTATAGGCAAAAATCAAGCAAACGAAGCAAAATTCTACCCACCCCAACCGGATGTTAGTCATATCCGTAAACATCTGAAATTCCTTAAAACTCCCCAGATTCCATAATCATGGACAACAACAACCCATCCTGATACCGGACATCCTCATATCAAGGATAAATAAATTCGTCAGCCCCATAGTTACGAGATATCAATCAAGCCATACCATAACAAAGTCACTCCGTAGAATACAGGGATCCTACTTTGCTTATAAGTTTACGGAGAAAACAAGATTGATGCCTTTCTCACAATAACACCCACACTACGTAGTTTAATTCAAACTTCCGGGCCATAGGTGCATGATCTGATACGACCTGTATCAACAAAAGAAGGGTTGTTCCGGAGGGATTCAATAACAACAACAACTAATACTACGACGACGTACATCCTGTCGTAAACTGAAGCCTACACGGAAGCATTTCGTTACACAATCTTTCATTCTATATTCATGTTATATTTCCCTCTTTCATTGGTAGTTTGTTGTCTTTGTATATGACCCTCGCTATCGGACTTGTAAGTCGCGAGGTCCCAGTCCCAGGTTTGATAATTTTTGCCAAGACGAGGTTGTCATGTAAATTGATGGATATTTGAACGATGCGTTTTCTGGCCATATTTTTAAGTACATGCCTTTCCGGAGTAACACGGCAGTTAACTGGTAAACAGTGCACAGTGTGGGGCAACTTAATCCAGTGGAGAAAGGGTGGGGTGTGTTTGTGTGTGTGTGTATATGTGTGTATGTGTGTGTTTGTGTAAGGGGGGGGGGGGTGTGATTTCATCAAGTATCAATGTATAATATGTGGATTTTTTATTTTGTCTTGATTTTTTTTTAATGGAAGAAAAGTGAATACGGCTTGCTTTCCCGTCTCATACAACCATCACATGCATATTTGACTCCTAAGGTAAAATTGCCTTGTTTTAAGACAACGCTTCTCTGTGACTTGATTTTTGTATGGAGTTGGAAGGAAATGCGAAAACCTTACTATGTGATAATAATAGTTTATAATACGGCTTTCCGTATACTACAGACGTCACTCATCACGTGCACATTTAGCTCCTAACGTAAGATAGACAACTATGTTGTGTTCATAATAAATAGTTTTTTCTTGGTTTGATTTGTGTATGCTGTAGTAAAGGAAAGACAATAAAACCGTACCATGTAATGATAATAATAAAAGCATACACAGCTGTTTGATTCCATGCCAGGTCACTGTGCTTTAAAGGTGGAATTGGATGCACATTGGCTTAACATTGTGTGTGTGTGTGTGTGTGTGTGTGTGTGTGTGTGTGTGTTTCATCGAGAATGTGTCGGCCTATCTATGTGCATGGTTTGGAGTAATTAGAATTAGGTTTCTGGTTGCCCGGAAATGTTTTTGATCTGAAGCCATAATTATCGTTTTGTTCTGTTTTTTTTTTTTTAAGTTGACGTCACTCTGCCATTTATTGTTATTATTTTTAGACAGCCTGGTAGTCAGTAAATTCTATCAATCAGAAAATGTTAAATGTTACACAACTCAATCCCACCCGCACCCCCACCCCTTCTTTTGTTTCTTTCTTGATTTGTTATTGTTTTCGTTGTTTTTGGCTTGGTTTGGTTTGGTTAGGTATGGCTTCTATATTAAAATGTTTTTAAAAATTGAGCTTTTATATAGCGCAATACCCACTAAACGTGCTCAAAGCGCTTTACATTGCCTCCAAAACCCGGTGCTCGAACTACCTTCCAGTGGTATCGTAACATAGCAATGCGATCAGTGGTGTCTGCCCCACACTAATCAATCTACCTCTCTGTGAAGTTGGTTTGGGGTGTCGTCACTGTATTGGCATGTAATCAGATTTGACTCTTTTCAGGCAGGGTTCAATTTCAGTCTAAGCACGACTTGTACTTGGCGGCTATCCTATTAATTGAATCATCCTTCAATTTCAATTCAACTAATTGTCAGTTTTATTTTCTTTGTCTTTCCTTTTTTTTTACCCTTCTTAATATAGTTTTTTTTTTTTTTTACCTTGTTGATTCTGGGTGGGGATCCTGATCTCCCATAGTGGGCAGGGAGGTTCATGCTGTGTCTTCTATCCCCCCAACCCGTTTTCCAATTGTTTCCTGTCGTTGTCTTGGAATGAGATTACTTGGTTTTGTCCTGGCCCTGGCCGGAGTTCCTTGGCTGGGAGGGAAACAGTCGAATGTATAGTTATAGTTTTGGAAGATATTTTTTTCCTTGTAAATCATCTCTCTTTTATGCATTGTATTATGTTTAGTTAACATGTTATATTATATGATTTGTAAACATTTGAGTGTATTCCTCTTAGTTGGGACCTGTGCTTGTGTCTGGATGAGACTTTTGGGTGATTTCAAACTAAGTACTTTGACGGTGTGCTCTTGGAATCTACATCTGTTCCCTATTTGAACCAATTCCCATTTGTCTCACCTTTTCTTTTGTGCTTAATTGTAATTCTAGAACTTTTTACTCTCCCATTTTCTTCCTTTTTACTGGCGCTGATATGACCTTAATGTGTTGCAAGCGCTGTAAAACTCTTTAAAACATAAAACAAAAAACATTACCTTGTTGATGATATGCGTTTAGGTAAAGTACTCACACCATCCACCAGCCGGATATCACATACAAACGAACAACATCATGTGCAATTCTGAATGTTTTTGTCTGATTGCAATAATTTAGTGAGAGCTAATCATTAAATTGGCTGTCTAAAGCAGTAACAAAGGGTTGATTGACGTCAACTCCTTGCCCCTCTCTCTCTCTCTCTCCCTCTCTCTCTCTCTCTCTCTCCCCTTCTCTCTGTCTCTCCCTCTCTCTCTCTGCCCCCCCCCCTCTCTTTCTCCTCTCTCAAACACACACTCTTTCTTCCCCCCCCCTCTCTCTCTTCTCTCTCTCTCTCTCTCTCTCTCTCTCTCTCTCTCTCTCTCTCTCTCTCTCTCTCTCCCTCCTCTCTCTCTCTCCCCGCATCCTCTCGCGATAGGTCATGTTCTTAGTTTTTAAACCGATAGAGCGACGGGCTTATCTCCATTATAATGAGATAATTGATGATGTCAATATTGTGTGTCCCGTCGTGTCGGTCTGGTATTGGAATGAACTTGATAAGGGAAACTTACCTTCAATTGAAGGAACGAAATTGACGTCATTCAGCTCTTTGTTAATTTTTTTAGCCAGCCATTTTTTTACGATTAGTGCTCACTAAATTGTACTAATCAGATACGTTGCGTTTTATTCGGCTGGCGAATGTTGTGAGTAAATTACTCGAGCGCATAGCATCTATAGAATAACGATGCCCAATGATTCTCATCTTGTATTTTAAATATTGTATTATTTAAACTTCAAATAGATTTAAGCATCATACTCACAGCGACATCACACCGTTTTGAGATGATTTCTCACGTGGTTAATGCTATGCGTATAGGTAAAATATTCACAACATCCGCCAGCTGGATATACCATTCCAACACACTAAGCTATGTGTGATCTTAAACGTTTATAGTCTGGTAGGTAGAATTTAGTAAGAACTAATCATTATTAAAATGACTGTCTTAAAACAGTTACAAAGAGCTGAGTGGCGCCAATTTCGTTCCTTCTGTAGTGATAATATTATATAACTGATTTCATTGTGTTGGGATTTGTAAACAACAGCAACAACAATTAACAACAACAGCAACAAAAACAACGATAATATTATTTAAGTGTTCAGCGGGTGTTGTTTTGATTCAAAGAGGCGGCACAGTGCAAAATACATTTCTTCGGCTGTGCTTGGCGCCTTTGATTCAGTTCCATCCAAGATGGAGGATGAGGATAAGGATAATGTTGAATTGAAGAAATTTACTAGAAAAGGTAACGTTGAGAGGAAGGAGTGGGATATCGTGGAAAGTGGGGGGGGGGGGGGGGGGGGGCATGTCTAGGTAAATGGATAAAGATATATAGAAATATAGACAGATTGATTGATTGAGAGAGATAGAGAGAAAGAGGGTGATATATATATATATATATATATATATATATATATATATATATATATATTATATATATATATTTATATATATATAAACATTTGAAATATAATTAAGATAGTTTGACTTCTACAACGTTGTTATCGAGCGTTGCTCTCATGGTGGAAGTGAAAGTAGATTGTTGTGTTTTCGTATTTTTATAGATTCGTGTTTATGGAGGTTCGTAATTACATAAAAGGTGTTTGTTTCTGTGTCTGCATGAGGAAGTTAGTTCTTTTCTTCTGTTGAGTGTTGCTATGTTCGGTTTAGTGATGATGAAGAATTTTTCTTCCAAGCAGAGGTTGCAAATCTTAGAAGAGGGGGAGTACGACTGTGCTCTGGAGATGATTTTCCATGTGATGCTGTGTTGTATGTTTTTTTCTTTGAGGTTCCAAATGTGTTCGCTTAGTGTAGTAGAATGTCGTTTGTGTATGTTTCTGAAGGAAGATGTATGCAGGTTGTATCTGGTTTTGAATGGACACTCGGTGAGGCCAATGTATGTTTCTTGTTTTGGTGTGTCTGGTCGTGTTACTGTGGCTTGATAAATTACGTTTTGAGTCAGGCAATTGCCGTTTAGTGGGCATGTTGTCTGGGTCCTACAGTTGCATTTTTTCTCTAGGTTGTTGCTGGGCTGATCTGGCTGTAATAGTTTTCGGTTATTGTTGGATGAAATAATGTTTTGTATGTTTGGCATGCAGGTGTATCCTATTTTGATGGTGTTTTTGTTCATGATTGGGTGTAGAACGTGACCGGGAGGGAAGCATTTTTGTAGTAGATTGAAGAATTTGTTACCGATAGAAGTTGTCACATTCTTGCTGTAGGGTGGGTTGAACCATGTTATGTGTCGTTTTCTTTGTCGTTTTTTTGTTGGGGTGGTAATGGTCTCTTCCTCATATTCTAGTTTGTAGTTATATCCACTTTTTTGTAGTGCGTGTTCGGTGGATTGCATCGTTGAATATGTTGTTGTTTGTAGAGTTGTTAGATAGTCGTTTGTTAATGCTCTCGGGGATGTTTTTTATTATAGATGGCGGGTGATTGCTGTGTCTATGAACGTACAATGGGATGTTGTTGGGTTTTGAAAATGGTTGATAGGTGCCGTCGTTTAGGTTGATGGTTATGTCCAGGAAGTCGAATGTTTTTTTGTTGGCTTCGATTGTAATTTTCAGATTGTTGTCCTGGAAGATTTTGCATATTTTTTTCTTTATTAATTCTGTCTGTCTCGGTGTTTTATTGCACAATGCGAGTCCGTCGTCCCTGTATAGTCCAATGTTTATATCGAGATTTTGCATTTGAGAAAGTAGATATAGTCCGACGAGCTCGCATGTTTCTGCTCCATCGTAGCTCCCCATGGTGACATCAAAGTTTGTTGATTTTTTTGTCCATGCTGTTCCATTATTGTAAAGTGATGTATTCTTCGAGTGCAGGATAATGTGTATTTCTTCTTCGGTGATGTTGTCGAAGGTTTTTGCGAACTGTAGTGCTTTGAGGAGTAGGGTTTTGGTGATTGAAGGGTAGAAATTACAGATGTCAAAGATGATTGCGTTTTGTCGTTGTTTGTTTTCTGTGTTTCTGTACCAGTTGATAACTTCAGCGGTGTTTCTCCATTGGTTGAATTCGGTTTTCTTGACGATTTTGGTGTTGATTCTGTCTTCTGTACGTTCATAGACACGGCAATCACCCGCCATCTATAATAAAAAACATCCCCGAGAGCATTAACAAACGACTATCTAACAACTCTACAAACAACAACATATTCAACGATGCAATCCCACCGTACACAAACGCACTACAAAAAAGTGGATATAACTACAAACTAGAATATGAGGAAGAGACCATTACCACCCCAACAAAAAAAACGACAAAGAAACGACACATAACATGGTTCAACCCACCCTACAGCAAGAATGTGACAACTTCTATCGGTAACAAATTCTTCAATCTACTACAAAAATGCTTCCCGCCCGGTCACGTTCTACACCCAATCATGAACAAAAACACCATCAAAATAGGATACACCTGCATGCCAAACATACAAAACATTATTTCATCCAACAATAACCGAAAACTATTACAGCCAGATCAGCCCAGCAACAACCTAGAGAAAAAATGCAACTGTAGGACCCAGACAACATGCCCACTAAACGGCAATTGCCTGACTCAAAACGTAATTTATCAAGCCACAGTAACACGACCAGACACACCAAAACAAGAAACATACATTGGCCTCACCGAGTGTCCATTCAAAACCAGATACAACCTGCATACATCTTCCTTCAGAAACATACACAAACGACATTCTACTACACTAAGCGAACACATTTGGAACCTCAAAGAAAAAAACATACAACACAGCATCACATGGAAAATCATCTCCAGAGCACAGTCGTACTCCCCCTCTTCTAAGATTTGCAACCTCTGCTTGGAAGAAAAATTCTTCATCATCACTAAACCGAACATAGCAACACTCAACAGAAGAAACGAACTAACTTCCTCATGCAGACACAGAAACAAACACCTTTTATGTAATTACGAACCTCCATAAACACGAATCTATAAAAATACGAAAACACAACAATCTACTTTCACTTCCACTTCCTGATGAGAGCAACGCTCGATAACAACGTTGTAGAAGTCAAACTATCTTAATTATATTTCAAATGTTTATAAATAGCTCCTTTTATACTAAAGTTGAGCACTATTATTTCATGGTTTTTGTTTTATAATTTATATATATATATATATATATATATATATATATATATATATTATATATATATATATATGTGTGTGTGTGTGTGTGTTTGTGTGTGTGTGTGTGTGTTCACGCATATATTATGTGTATGACCTTTCTTTCTTTTTCTTTTGATCTAACTTGACAATGTCAAGTGCAATCCCAGCCTTGGTGTCGATAACCTGGTCGTTGCCTCATATATTTATTTATATCCGTCATTGCTACTCAAGCAAAACCACTTTTCTTTAGTCTTGAATCTCTTTCACAATGCTGTGGCCCCGTGTATGATTTACCCGGTAAGACACAGTTTCTTGAGAGAAAAAAAGTGCGATAGACCAGCGTCCTATCCAAAGGGAAGCAAGTAATTGTCATTGCCCGTTTCACGCCACGTTATAGAAACCGAACGGGATAAACTCCGGCTCCATAGGCCTAGTGGCTCTGAATTACTTATTTAAAATTGAGATACTATAACGAACTTATGACTCATAAGTCATGTTTTCTTCACTAAAACTTCCAGATTTGAAAATTTGATACGGTCATTAAAAAAATCAACCCCAAAATTGTTTCGAAGTAGTAGTTCTACGAATTGTAGAAGTGCCAGATGAAAACAGAGAATAAAAATATCACGGCGCCAAAGAGCCAAACTCGGGAACCAATAGAGCAAATGTCGCCAGACCTTCTACTCTTCCGGTCCCTCACTCATTGGAAGGGCGTATGTGACCAGTCCTTCGGAGGACTAATAATAAATAGTTTATATATTGAATCATAAGGCGGCATAACTATTTTAGTAGCAGGGTGTGTATAGACACAAATTCTTTGGATTACTCGACGTAAGAGAGCCAAGAGGGATGATCTTTATTGACGACCAGTATAGATTTAGACTAGAAAATAAGATACCATCACTCTCTCTCTCTCTCTCTCTGTCTCTCTCTCTCTGTCTCTCTGTCTCTCTCTCTCTCCCTGTCTCTCTGTCTGTCTGTCTCTCTCTCTCTCTCTCTCTCTCTCTCTCTCTCTCTCTCTATCTATCTATCTATCTATCTATCTATCTATCTATATATCTATCTATCAGAAAAAAAGCATGTCGAATGCACCCGGGATCGATCTTGGTCCCTTTGCGTGTAAACTGAGTGCTTTACCAAACTGGACTTTATCGAGACCCCTTGTGTTTTAATGGCTCTATTTATAACACATTTGCTAATATTATATAATATAATATATATTTTTGTGTTCTTGTTTTCATTCGACCAGTAAACGGAGGGCACGAAGATGACGATGAAGACGGGGATGTGGACGGACAAGCCGCGAACAAATCCAACAGTAAACCAAAGGTAAAGGGTTCGATCCCATATAATAACATTGTGTATTGTAAATCACCAGGGTTGGTGTGTTGATTTTATATATAAAGTGTTGCAATAAATGTGTTTTTTGTTGAATGTTTTCTCTTTCTCTTTGAGGTAAACGTAAAACTGACGTTTGGTTAACCAACACATCGTGCCCATTAGCTTAGGGGGCTGTACTGTATGTCGTATAATTTGAGTTGCACCGTATTATTATTATTATTATTATTATTATTATTATTATTATTATTATTATTTATTTTATTATTATTATTATTATTATTATTATTATTATTATTATTATTGTTATTATTATTATTATTATTATTATTACGTGTATTGTGCCATAGGTATGTATATCTGTGTCTGTTCGTGTGTGTGTGTGTGTGTGTGGAGGATGAGAGAGAGAGAGAGAGAGAGAGAGAGAGAGAGAGAGAGAGAAAATCGTGTGTGTATATGTGTATATTTATGGGTGTTTATATTATATATTATATATATATATATATATATATATATATATATATATATATATATATATATATATTATATATATAAACAGGTCTTCAGTTTTCATCGTGCTATTTAGTTGTTATTTTATCATCAAAGTATATCCCTGCTTTTGTTGTATATATTATATGTATTATTCTCTATAGCTTTAATATAATCTATTAATATTTTTGTATGTCATTTACATTCATGAAAATGCTAATCGGATCGTACACACGCATTCTAATGCACATTTTCAATCACTTGACTGTCTAAATTGGATTTATGTGTTTTTTTGCTGTTTTAAATTGATTTGATATTATCTCCATTTTTCCTTATTTTATCTCTAAAATAAATATATCTATCTATCTATCTATCTATCTATCTATCTATCTATCTATCTATCTATCTATCTATCTATCTATCTATCTATCTATCCTCCCTCCTTTCCATTATTTAACACATGCTTTGTAATGCATTTTACCCTCATATATTAGGCTATTGGATCGAACATAATAAGTTAGTGCTTAGAACCCAATGATGTGCTGGATAACAACAAGCGCTAGAGCCTTATAATTATTATAGCATCCAATGAACTGATTACAAAAGTAGTCAGATCTCACTAGGGCTGCTCACTTATCAGCTGATCTGTATTTAGAACATAGAATAACAAACTAGTGACTCGTGACCTATCGTGTACTAATGGTCTCGATCGGGATCGTTTAGATGCTAAGATTTGAATTTATATATTAAAATAAACACACACACACACACACACACATACACACACCCTACACAAACAACCCCCCGCACCCCCCCAAAAAAAAACAAAAAAAAAACCAATCTCACATTTTTAAAGTCTTTTAACCTATAAAGTGAATTCTCGGCATCGTGTTGAACCCGACATGATTTATACCGTTAGAGACGCTGGGTCACATTTCGAGCACTGCTTTAGTTTGTGCACACTTCAGGTAAAATCAAGATAAATTTCACATAAGGTATATGATGGGTGGAATGTCTGATCTGAATGACTCACCATCAAGTGCAAGGGTGTTGGCTCGTATCAACATACACTCTCACGCCGTTGCTCTCATTAGTGATAATTAATCTCGATGAGATCAACTCGGCGGCCAACCCGAGTCCGTTATTTAACACACATTTCCTGATTATGTCCAAGCCACATGGTTTTTTTTTATTTTTTTTTTTTAGAGAAGATAGACATTCGTTTTCAATAATTTTTTGAATATTTAGATTTGTAACGTTCGCTAGATAAAGTCGTCCCTTTCCTCCTCCCCCCCCCCCCCTTCTCTCTCTCTCTCGCTCTCTCTCTCTCTCTCTCTCTCTCTGTGTGTGTGTGTGTGTGTGTGTGTGTGTCTGTTGAACTAGGAGGGAAACGATTTGTGTATTGCCTAAAATATAGGGCTAATTTTTGTAGACATTTCAAATCTGAATTAAATTAAACATATATGAACATTTCTGTGCTTGTCAAATGACTGGTTGTTCCTTGAACATATTAACCAAAACTGGTAATTTTGAGTAAATTACTACGTTGAAGATGTCTGTGTCTAGCTCTGTAACAACAGAGTGCTCTCAGTAAGCAATAATCTGGCTACATACATCGAATTGCTGCATCTTCATTCGACTGAATTTGTTGGAAAAGGGGTGGGGGCTTTCAAGGAATGCACAATTAGAGCTCATTTGATTACTTAGAAAACATTTATTTGCAGCCTGGAGCGTAGACGGAAGACAACACAGGTGCTGAGCTCGAAGTCTTTCTTCATTTTAGTCTGTTTTTAATATATCGCATTATCGCTTTTAAATTGGACTGGACGTTTTATGGACAAATGGGCTATGCCAATATTTTTGAAAACCCATATGCTTCCTTTCTATCACTTAAAAATACAATATCCAAGCCAAGTTAAATTCAGGATGCATTGACATTGTTTCAAGATAAACCTTATAATCTTTTTAAAAATTATTTTAATGGTTGATGCAAGAGTCTTTAATGTTAAAAAGTTGGCGTCCAAGCTTGCAAAAATGATTGATGTTGAAATAAAAGAGGCTAATACGAGGCTGAGTCAAAAGATAATGGGACAAATCTCCTACTGGGTTTATTTCTTTTCCATATGACGTCATATCTAGCTCAATTGGACTTATACGTGTACTCTCGATCGAAGCCAAAATTTGAAATTTTTAATTCGGTTTGGACGAATTCAATCCCTCGAGGCGGCGGGGACATCGACTCCTTAAACTGGGGGAGAAGTTGCAAGGCTTTTCCACCAGCAAGAAGGGTCATTGGGTGGCAGCCAATCGACTTCGGGCGAGAACCTGCCTCACGGCACGCTCACTTCATCAGTAAGGACTTGCCACCTGTCCAACATGTACCCGTTGTGATCAGGAGCCCGAAACCGCAGAGCATCTAGTTGAACAGTGCTCTGTGACGAAGCTTTCGGGCGGGTTCGCGACCGTACACGATTGCGGTGATGAGTTTGGGTTCTGGATTGAACGCCATAACATAGTAGTGTGAGAACCATTAGAAGCTGCTGCCGAGTCAGAGCCGAATTGGGGATGGAACGTTTCGGGCTCAAGACCAAGAACAAAAAACATTTAAAATCAAGTAAAATTTGTCAAAAACTTTTTTTACGGGGAAGGATATCCCACTTGTCTCTAAAAATAACGTCCAATATTTATGATACCCATAATGATAACGGCTGTAATACGCCTGTAATGTATTAATATAACAAATTGACCTATTAATAATATTCTGATTTCAAAGCCAAACGGTGCAGCCGAGGAAGTAAGTATCCCAATTATTTTGGATAACATGCTGGCTATGCTACAAAACTGTGGGCTCTAACAGACAGTTGCAAACATACTGTGCTGCTTTGTTCTGTCACTGTAACCAAGGCTTGTGCATTATAATATGTCATTTATCTGTATTTAATTATGCTACAAATTGCTGACAATCCTTTTTTTTTATCATTTATTATTACTTTTCATTTCTTACTCCTTTTTTTGATTTTGTGTTTTAGGAAGTAACTTTCATTTGTTTGTTTTTTTCCTTTCCCCCCCCCCCCCCCCCTCTCTCTCTCTCTCTCTCTCTCTCTCTCTCTCTCTCTCTCTCTCTCTCTCTCTCTCTCTTTGCCCCCTGTCTTTGCCTTGAAAATAACACGTTTCGTTATTTCAGTGGTGGATTATATTTCTAACAACATACTTTTTTGACTTCGTACTTTTTGCATAAAGTTGCACGGAACGGATGAATCCCGTGAAATTATGATCTGATGATTAACAATTTAAAAATTCAAAAAAATCTTGTCATTTGCATTGATTGTTCGAATATCTGTGTCCAAAATTGATATCCAAATTCCTTCTATACAAGGCTTGTAAAAAGTTGACCAATTTATTTGTCAATTCGGAATGTATTGGATTGGATGTATAATTCTAGCTGGATCATAAGATTCAATTTTAACCACTGCACAGTGTAAGGTTTACTGTATGCAGACGTGTCATGTAGAATTTTTATTCTATTGAAGCTAAATTGATTAGTGATATTGATAAAAATATTTGTTTTACAAATTATGTGACCAAAGTTAATATTTGCTACATTACATTAACTTTAACTGCATTTTAAAGTGACAAGTTATAATATAAAATTTTTTTATCATTAAATTCGATTTTTTTCCCCCACCAAAATATATCAGCTTAATGTCACCAAAATAGTAATATACCGATTATTTTTTATTTTTTTTTGGAGCACACAATAGGACAACTCATTGTCGTTATTTCTAATTAAAATCATCACCGATAGCGTACTGCTGTTTTGTGTAGGTAGTCTCTCTCTCTCTCTCTCTCTCTCTCTCTCTCTCTCTCTCTCTCTCTCTCTCTCTTCTCACCTCTTGTCTCTTCTCTTTCCTTTATTTCCAACCAGTAGACATGTTGCCATCTTAACAAAAAACAAAAAGCATGTCGCTGTTGGTGATCTTATCTGTTGTTATTCTTGGTTCTTGCATTTTTCAGTATATACTTGATTATTTCCTAGATTTTAATTTTTGAGGAACGCATTTATTACGCATTCTTCTTTCCTACGTCTGCTCCTACCCCCACCCCTCCCCCTTCTACTCCATACCTCTACCTTGGACACCTGTTGTCGGATTGTAT
Organism: Berghia stephanieae; assembly: GCF_034508935.2. Taxonomy (NCBI): domain Eukaryota; kingdom Metazoa; phylum Mollusca; class Gastropoda; order Nudibranchia; family Aeolidiidae; genus Berghia; species Berghia stephanieae. Next base: position 32,742,096 of record NC_088362.1, read on the forward strand.
TCTTAATTAAAAAATTTTGATTTTTTATAATCGATTATTTTACTAAACTTATCATTTTTTTTTTAAATAAGAAAACTCTCTCTCTCTCTCTCTCTCTCTCTCTCTCTCTCTCTCTCTCTCTCTCTCTCTCTCTCTCTCTCTCTCTCCAAAACACACATACACTTACACATCCAAACAACCAGAGCACGTGAATTTGCTGTCGTGTAGAAGTGGCATAGCTACTGCCGACTAATTATGATTTGTCCTTTTCTATACTTTTCCCCATTGCCGTGTATTGTCTCATAGGGGATAATAAAATCATCTCTCACGGGTTGGTTGGTCAATCTTCGTCTGGTCTCTCACTTTCCACCTGCTGCCCGGCATGGGTGACCTTTTCGTCATAGTGGCTATGTGGTCTTGAGGTATGAGTAACAGTCACTTTCGGATCGGAAGGTCCTGGGTTCGAGCCTCGATGGACGCATAGTTGAGTCCTTGGAAAAGACTCTTTGCTCACATTCCTTCACCGTGCTCGGGTAACTGGCCGTTAACAGCGTTATCTTTGTCGAAAAAAAAAATGAATTATCGCCTAACAGGTGTCATGTCTCATTCTTATGTTACGGGTTGCTGTTGGTCAGGGTGAGCACGTTTAGTGGATATATATATATATATAGCTCAAACCTCAATAACTCTCAAGATAACCGAGACACGCAAGCCTTCCGATTACTGCAAGCTCCTGACCCATCAGAGGAGCTGGAGCATACGCCATAATATTACTCTCTCTCCTCTCCATCTTGTACGGCCAACTTCCCTCCCTGCTTTCTCCCATGTGAAGCTTTCATTTTTCAAAATCCTCCATCCTTGTCCATCGATTCCAGCTGATTCTTGACGCCCATTTTTTTTCACTTAAGGACAAGTAGGATACCCGCCATCATTTTTCAAACCTCATAATATGGACAATTCTCTGACTTTTTTTTCTTCTTCTAAGTGCATCTCATTCTCTCTCTCTCTCTCTCTCTCTCTCTCTCTCTCTCTCTCTCTCTCTCTCTCTCTCTCTCTCTCTCTCTCTCTCTATCTATCTATCTATCTATCTCTTTCTCTGTCTCTCTTCCTCTCTCTTCCTCTCTCTCATGCACTCTCTCCCTCTCTCGATCTCTCTCTCTCTCTCTCTCTCTCTCTCTCTCTCTCTCTCTCTCTCTCTAAAAATTTCCCCCCCTTCTTTTTCTAGAAAAAAAACGTTTACCACCTAAACCACTAGGGTATAATTAACGAGACGATTGGTCACATTTGAGGAATGTTATCTTTGTCATCAATTGTTTTATCAGTTCGAAAATTAATGAATGAAGTCATGCATGGCTTGTTGCTGTCCAAATAGTTGTTGTGATCCAGAGATAACGGGTTGAACTTGACTCTGATGTCTTTGTCTCGAAATTATTTTTTTTCTTTTTTGAATCTACATTTTATGGAATCTTGACTCTCAGTTATTTAATATAAATTTAAATTTGCTTCTGTAGCTTATAAAGAAATGTTGATTGTTTAATTTATTTAATTATTTATTGTTTTATTTATTTATTTTTTTGTTTAATTTTTTATCTATAATATTAATTAATTGTATTTTTTTTTTGGTTCCTATCTATTTATTTATTCATATATTATTATAATAATTAAATGTTTTATTTATTACATTAATTAAATTGTAAATTATATTTGTTATTTATTATATTATATTATATTATATTATATTATATTATATTATATTATATTATATTATTTGATTCAGTAATTTATTTATTTTTAAATTATACTACTCATCTGAACTTCTTTCCAAGTCTATTTTCAAGTTATGATATTTTTTTTTAAGTTCTAGATTTCTATCTAGATCTACATTGTATGAAAAAAAAAGTTTACCGTCTTCTTTCATTCCTTATAATCATCATCATCATCATTGCCTTTTTCACCCTGGGTCAGGGTATAGGCCACAGACAAACAGTTTCCATCCTTCTCTATCCTGAGCCAACTTTTTTATCTCATTCCAGGTCTTACCACTTCTCTGTATATCAGCTTCTTTAATTCTTCTCCATGTTCCTCGTGGCCTTCCCCTTGATCTTCTGCCCTGAGGGTTCCAGTCCAATACTTTCTTTGTTATAGTTGAGTCATTCTTTCTAAGCATGTGTCCAATCCACCTCCATCGTCTTCTTCCTATATCCTCTCCCACTGGTTTCTGCTGTGTTCTTTTCCATACTTCTTCATTTTTTATTCTATCCATCCATTTTATTCTGAGTAGCTTACGCATGCACCTGTTTACGAAAATCTGTACCCTCCTTATACATGCCTGTGATGCGTTCCAAGTTTCACATCCATACAGTAGGACAGACTTCACGTTTGAGTTGAAAAGTCTTAGCTTTAGTTGAAGGGAGATATCTTTAGTTCTCCAAACTCTGTTCAAAGATGTGAATGCAGCCTGTGCCTTTCCTATTCGTGCTTTCACCTCTGCTTCCGTGCCTCCATCCTTGTCAATTATACTTCCGAGATAGCAGAAAGTGTCTATATCTTCGAGTTCCTGATCTTTTACTTTGATCTGCTCCCTTTGACGCGTACCTATCCTCAAGACCTTTGACTTTGCAGGGTGAATTCTTAGACCAATTGATTCCGAGAGGCTGTTTATAATTGTGGTTTTTGCTTGCATCTGGTCCTGGGTGTGGGACAAAAGAGCCAGATCATCTGCAAAATCCAGATCATCCAACTGTGTCCAGGGGGTCCACTGTATCCCATTTCTTCTCCCTTTGGAGGTTTCCTTCATTAGCCAATCAATGGCAAGGATGAACAGGAATGGAGAGAGCAAGCATCCCTGCTTGACACCAGTCTTAATTTCAAAGCTGTCAGTAAGCTGATCTTCATGTACAACCCTGCAACTTGATCCTTCATACATTTCCTTAATGAGGTTTACTATCTTTTCAGGGAGCTCTGTCAATACTGTCGAAAGCCTTCTCGTAATCCAGAAAGTTGACAATAAGAGGAGAGTTCCATTCTATAGACTGTTCCACTATGACTCGCAGAGAGGCAATCTGGTCGGTGGTTGAACGGTTTTTCCGAAAACCTGCCTGTTCGTCCCGCAGTTTAGCATCTGTTGCATTCTTAATTCTCTCTAAAATAATACGGTTGAAAACCTTTCCTGGGATAGAAAGAAGAGTGATGCCTCGATAATTATTACAATTACTGAGGTCCCCTTTCTTTGGAAGCTTGATAAGATGTCCTTCCTTCCAATCCTTTGGGAATATCCCGTCATTCCAGATTCTCTCAAATAGTGGGTGCAGGGCCTCAGCATTTCTTTCCGCATCAACTTTTAGAGCCTCCGGTGGAATCTGGTCTGGTCCAGCAGTTTTCCCCCTTTTCATCTTGTTAATGGCACCCACAATCTCTGCTATCGATGGTGGATCACAGCTAATTGGTATCTCATTCCTTGCAGGCAAAATTTCTGGCTGGTTGTCTGGTGGTGGTCTGTTCAGAAGGCAGTTGAAATGTTCCCTCCATCGTTCAGATTGAGCCTCTTTTCCAAAAATAGTTTTCCCATCTTTGTCTTTGACTGGTACCTCTGGTTTCCCATATTTTCCAGCAAGTGTCTTGGTAGTTTGATAAAGGATCCTCATGTGTCCTCCAGTCGCTGCTGCTTCTGCTTTCTCTGCAAGTCTGTTCATGAATGCTTCCTTGTCTTTCTTCACAGATCTTTTGACTTCCTTAGCTATGGCTCGATACTGCTCTTGTGCATCCAGTCTTGAAGCCCTTGTTCGGCTTGCATTCACTTGTTCCTTCCTTGTTCTCCTCTTTTCAATAAGGTCCAAGGTGGTTGGACTTATCCATTCTTTATGTTCCGATTTCTTTACCCCAATACCTCGTGGCAAGTTGTTATGTAGACTTCCTTGATCTTTGCCCAATGTGACTCTACATCTATGTCCTCCTCGAGCTCAGTAAGAGGTTGGAATCTATTACTCAATCGTAGTTTGAATTCCTCATTCTTTTCCCCATCAAGTGTATTCACCTCGAATTTTCTTCTTGTATGTCATCTGGCCCCGTGTTTTCTGAGTCGGAGCTTAAGCTTTGCCAATAGCAGGTGGTGGTCTGATCCAACATCTGCCCCTCTCCGTACTGTCACATCTTCCAATGAACGTCTGAATCTACGAGAGATACAAAAATGATCAATCTGATTCTCTGTCACACCATCTGGTGAGACCCAAGTTGCTTTGTGGATCCTCTTATGGGGGAACACTGATCCTCCAATCACCAAACTGTTGAATGCACAGAAATTTGCAAATCTCTCACCATTATCATTCATTTCTCCCATGCCATGACGTCCCATGATACCTTCGTAGCCTACGTTATCCTGTCCCACTTTTGCATTTGCATCTCCCATCAATATGTTGATGTCTTTCCTTGGCAACTTGTCAATGACTTGTTGTAGCAGACCATAAAATGTATCTTTGTCCTCATCTGTTGCATCATTTGTTGGGGCATAGATCTGTACAATGTTCATGCTGATCTTCTGACTCCGTGTTGTAAAGGACGCCATGATGATCCTTTCTCCGCATTGTTCCCATCCTCTCAGTGACTTCTGGGCAAACTTGCTTAGAATTATTCCTACTCCCTGTGTGTGAATCCCGTCCCCTCTCCCTGAATATAAAATTTTCTCCCCAGACTTGAGGTGTTTCTGTCCGGATTGTATCCAGTGGGTTTCGCTTACTCCAAGTATATGCAGCCTGTATCTTCTCATCTCAGTCACAACTTGAGAGCTTTTTCCTGCTTCATACATGGTGCGAACGTTCCACGACGCAATTCGAAGCTGCTTGTTTGGCGAAGACGTCATCGGGTCAGCAGAGTCCTTTCGGCTTTGTCTGTTGTCCTTCATAAATTCTGTAATTCCAGAAACTCTTCGGTCGCCCAAGCTAAAAAAAGGATTTGTTTTGTCTGTCTGTGTTTCTGTAACGGTTTGAGTTTAACGGAAAGGGGTGTTAACCCTTTGCCAACCCCCAACCTGGAGGACCAGGTGACTCAAAGATGGGGGAATCACACACCATTAGTCGCCTTTTACGACACGCTGGCTTGACGTTGGGCTATTCTTGACCCTCTCAGTTGAGGGACCCCGGACACCACACGGGGGATTCCTTATAATACCTCAATTTTTCCTCGTAGCATTTTTACTAGTATGGGAATAAGTATATTAGTATCCCTTTCATGAGTCGTTAATAATTTATTTATATTACTATTAAATCAATAATCTTCATTAAGAAACCGTTAATGATTAATCACAATATCACAAGTATGGAAATATGTGTAAATACTTGTTATTCGTTGATTTATTCTTCCAATTCATAATCTTCCACAGAATCATGAATAATCAATTTCCATTACTAGTAACGTGTAGGGGATTATTCAATTTATTCATCGATTTATTCATTTTGTTTTCCACCGAATAATCTTCATTTTAAAAATGGCGAGTAATTAATTCCAATGTAAGGTCCGTTGTGTCGTTGTTCTCCTTTCTGATCTATTGCTTTATGTTTGTAGATTTACATCCCTGCCTATAGCATTGGCTTCAATCTGTACCCTGTATATTTTTCTTTTTTTTTTTTCTTTATTAATTTTTGAATATCATTTTAACATGTTTGAGTCTCATTAAAAATTATGAGGAAAGGTTGTTTTTTTCTCATTCTTTCTTTCTTTCTTTCTTTCTTTCTTTCTTTCTTTCTTTCTTCTTCTTCCTTTTAAAAACAAATTAAATTTTTTTTTTTTTTTTTTTTGTTTTAAACAAAATCTGGAAATTTGTATTGTTATTTAGTGGTATTTATTCATTATATTATCAATTCATAAATTAAGAATATTATTAATTATATATAATTACATCAATTTGTTTTATAGTTGTACATTTTAATGAGACTTGTGTGATGGCACGGCTAAGTGCCTGTCTTAATAATCTATGAAATTCTTGTTTATTTATTGTGTATGTGTACAAAACTTTCAGACGTGGTGGTCAGCCAATCAGGTCGGTGATATTAGGTTGTTGTTTTGTTTTGTTTTCTAGAAATATCAGGGATTTGAAATGTGTGCATTGTTTAATACACGTGTAGAGTCTTTTTCTGACTTGTATAATTTATTTTTAGTTTGGATAACCTAACTTGTTTTGGGGGGCTCGTTACCGTAACGGCAATGACTACTCCCAAATCAACGCAAAACATTGTCCGTTACAACAGCGTTAAATCAAGCCCTTATTTGCGTTCGGCTATCAGACCTGCAAATGTGTGCACGTAGATTACTAGACATTTTTTTTAGAGATTGGTCGTTGCCGACGTGTACATAATGCAGATCTGATAACCCAAAATGTTTTGGGGCTTGTTGTTGTGATGGAGATGCTCTCTCAAACCAACGAAGATAATAATTTCACCCATTATAACAATGTTTAACCAAGCTCATGATAAATAATTGCGTTCGGTTATCAGACCTGAAAATGTGCGCACGTAGGTTAATACACATCGTTGCCGACGTGTACTTATTTTCAGGACTGATAACCTAAGTTGTTTTGGCGCTCATTGTTGTAATGACAAATACTCTCAAACCAACGTAACATAATATTGTCTCCTTACAACGATGTTAAATCGAGCCCATAATAATTGCGATCGGTTATCAGACCTTGCAAATGTGTGCATGTAGATTTTAATACACATTTAGAGATTGATGTGTTGTTTTTTGCAATGCGCACAAGGTTGATGTTGCCAGATTGAATACTCAGCTGCTGAAAGCTGTGGACTATAATTGTGGAAAAGTGTTGAACAAAAATGAATATAACTTCTATAAACAAACAATAAAATCTGAACACGGGACGTCTTGGGTAAAAATCCTTCTTCAGCCAATAACAAATTCAATATTATTATTTAGAAGGAACGAAATTGACGTCACTCAGCTCTTTGTTATTGTTTTTAGCCAGTCATTATTATGAGCAATGCTCTTTAAATTGTATTAATCAGACTTTAAAAGTTTAAGGTTCACGTAGTTTTGTGCGTTGGTACGTCGGATTAATCCGACTAACGGAAGTTGTGAGTTTTTTCAACTAAACGCATAGCATCAATACGGGAGAAAAGGGAAAATCATTTTCGACATCGTTTAACCTAACTGAACTGGAGTGCGGCTACCTTTTCTCCCGTATACTTGTATTTAACTTTAAAATATTACAGTCTTAATTGATTGCTTTTGTTGTTGGCCGAAGAAGAGTTTTGATCCCGAAACGTTCTGTATTAAATATTTTGCTATTTTGGACCTTTTAAAACATTCATTTTCGTTCAATGGTTGCCGTGTGGCTTGAGTGGAAGATGCATTTATGGAATGTTGCAAGTTTGAACTGTTTTAGTAAATTGATGAGGAAAATAAAATGCTTTGAACTTTGTATTAATAGAAGTATTTATATCGGTTGATGTGAATTATAAACGTTATTATGTGTGTATTTGTAAAGCGCTTTGAGCACGTTTAGTGGATATTGCACTATATAAATGCTCTAGTTTTATTTGTTGTTAATAACCATTATGTGTGTGGCACTGATGTAATGTGTTGCGTTTTCGCAGATTCTGACATTGTGTGTGTTCGTGTGTGTGTGTGTATGTGAGAGAGAGAGAGAGAAAGAGAGAGAGAGAGAGAGAGAGAGAGAGAGAGAGAGAGACAGAGAGCGAGAGAGAGAGAGAGAGAGTACGAGTATATTATGTTATTGGTATACCTTAAGCACCTTGCAAAGAAAACAACACGAATCAGATTTTTTTTCTTGGTGCTTGGGGGGGGCGGGGGGGGGGATGAAATAGTGGTAGTAGTAGTAGTAGTAGTAGTAGTAGTAGTAGTAGTAGTAGTAGTAGTATTAGTAGTAGTAGTAGTAGTAGTAGTAGCAGTAGTAATAGCAGTAGTAGCAGCAGTAGTAGTAGTAGGAGGAGGGGGGGGGGAGGAAGAGCAAGAGAGACACTGATTAATAAAGGGAAAGTGTTGAATTCTAAACCTTCCAACCAGTCAACCCAACGATGTGATGAAATCAAGTAATAAAATATATGATGCCTTGGGCTTTTTCTACTGGATTGTGAATCACCCTGTGCATGGCATTGACAGTGGAAATAGTCTGGATGAATGCTTGTGGTATTTATGTATGGAATTGTCCATGTTTTAACACGACAATAATGATACACACTTTAAAAATATATCAGAAATTTTTTACCATGTAATTCTTTTGTTTAATATCGACCCACTTTGGAAACTTTAGTTAAACTTATTATGTAACATTCTGATAGCTGAGACATTTCTTACAATTATTCAATGCTTTAGATTCGGTTTAATGTTTCGAGGTCAAATTCAAAGACTTTGATAGAATTTGAGTTGTTTCAAAATATATAAACATTACCTGCCATACATTGTTGCATCTGAAAAGAGCAAGATTCGTTTTCCAATATTATGTGTGACATTGTTTGTATAGGGTCTCATGTACACAGATTTTCTCTTTCCTAGTATATTCCTGTTTTAAAGGTTTATGCTGCCAATTTATGATGGAAGTTTTACAGTAATCATTATTCACTGTTGTACGTTTGATAATTATGATGGTTTTGTTAATTATGATTATGGTCCTTCATTGGTGACCCCGTGAAGATATGATGGTGTTGGTGTTGATGATAATGATGTCGACAAAGATGATGATGATGGTGGTAAATAATGCTTATGTAATTTGGTGTCCCTCAGGTTCGTAATCTGTTTTTCCTGGATGGTAAAAGAAAGATTGACTTCATCCTGGCTTGGAGTACGGAGGAAAACAAAAAGTCTGAGGAGGCGAGACAGGCAAGGGAAGTCTTTGAGAAGGCTCTGGTGGATGAGGGCCTCGAGTTGGAATATGACAATGTAAGTCCTTTGGGTGAAAGGTATAATCCCCATGGCAGGAGAGAGAAGGCTCTGGTGGATGAGGGCCTCGAGTTGGAATATGACAATGTAAGTCCTTTGGGTGAAAGGTATAAACCCCATGGCAGGAGAGAGAAGGCTCTGGTGGATGAGGGCCTCGAGTTGGAATGTGGCAATGTAAGTCCTTTGGGTGAAAGGTATAAGGCCCATGGCAGGCAAGGGAAGTATTTGAGAAGGCTCTGGTGGATGAGGGCCTCGAGTTGGAATATGACAAAGTAAGAGTCCTTCAGGTGAAAGGTATAAGGCCCATTGAGATTATCCATTATTTTTATAGCGATCAATAGACATTAGCAATTGCTAGTTACCCTTTGGCTGGGACACGTGTCTATTAGAATTGGCTTGAGCATATATTACAAAGAATTACAATATATTACAAAGTACTCTCCGTTGGGTGATCCAGGAGAGAATTGAAATTTAGATACCACAATTTTGAAATTTTTGTTTTAGAAATTAAGTTAAGAACTTAACTTAAGAATTTAATCAAGTTCAGAAACCGTATTAAGGGCATCCAACTTTAACCATATAATCGTCATGGGCTGTAAAATTATTTTTTTTAGCCTAAATTAAATACCCAACCACCCCCCTCCTCCCACCCCCTTTACTCGTGTGACCAAAACAGAGATAATCACAATCCCCTTATTTGGCGGGAATAGCCATGTGATCTAAACCGTTTTCTTATTGCAGAAGGCACTCTCTGTTTTTTGGGGTTTTTTTTGTTGTTGTTTCTTTTCTCTTGTCTTTTGTCCTCAAAACACCTCTCTCTCTCTCTCTCACTGTCTCTCTCTCTCTCTCTCTCTCTCTCTCTCTCTCTCTCTCTCTCTCTCTCTCTCTCTCTCTCTCTCTCTCAGGTGATCTTGATATCCATTCTCCTCAATGAAAGATACGAATTGAATCCAAGGCTCATAACTTTGACTAAAGAGTCAATTTCAACATTTAGATCATCCTGAATTATTACTGATATGAGACAATTGGTCACAGTTATCAATTTCTGAATAATTCTCAGCTGAGCAAGTTATTTTATAAGAGCGCTTTGAGCACAATTGGCGGTTATTGCTCTATATAAAAGGTCATCTGTTTTTAATTCACCAAGCGTTAGATTTCTTAAAACATTGAATTTTAATATCTACAATGAATACTTGTGAATGCTTGTTTTTTCATCTATAGTGTTATTATTATTATTAGTATTATTATTATTATTATTATTATTATTATTATTATTATTATTATTATTAGTAGTAGTAGTAGTAGTAGTAGTAGTAGTAGTAGTAGTAGTAGTAGTAATAGTAGTAGTGGTAATATTTCTATTATAGATATTGATATGATTATTGTATATATATATTGAAATGTAAAAAAACATGACTTTTCTATGACAATATTTATTGTTTCACTTTATTTTTTGAATGTAGAGAGGCAAGGATACACATTTTGCCAAGGTTCACGCTCCATTCCCGGTCCTGAAACGTTATGCAGACATTTTGAAGATGCGGATGCCGATGAAAACGGTAAGGCGTCCAAATAGCCACTTTGAACATGCTTGAAAATTAATAGAATAAATAAAATAGCCATTTTAGAAGGGGGCTCTTGGAAATTGATTTCACGTCGTTTGTTTTTGGGGATTAAAAAATTTAATTTTTTCAAAATTTCCCCTTTTATGACATAAACCTCATAATAGCAATTGTTTATTACCCTTTATATAAGATGCTGTTCTGATGCAAAGTACTTACTCTGGGATCTATAATAGATGACGTTACTAAATTACTTAAGATAAAATGTTGATTTCAAGCATGGTTTGCCCAGGTGCCATCTTTAATGTCCCATCGGATGAGACCTTTGTTTGATTGCCTGGAAGTTTATCTGTGACTAAATCCAGGCCAAGTTTGGATTTTGTATCTAAAGTTACAAAGGTTGTAAGAAAACAGCTGCCAATTTTTCAGGGGATTGTCATAATGTAATTAAAAAAAAATTTTTTTTTTGTTTTTCAATATGGTCTGAACAATTCCTGACCTTTTTTTTTTTAAGCGGGGAGATTTTTAATGTTTATAGCATTTTAAAGTAGAATTTCATTACAAGTAATGATACAAGAATAATTTTTAGGATTAATACTTAATATTAAAGATTCCATATATATTATTAGAAAAAAATCATGAAAATGTTCCGCTCTTTATTTGAAAATGCCGATTTTTCAAGTGTTTTGCTAATTTATTGATATTGTGGTCGTCGTTGGCTCTGCTTTGAGATCATTGACAGACTATATGCTATGCAGAGATGTCCTCGTCCTATGAGTTTTAACTTAAAAGACAAACAAAACAACTTTTTGATTTCAACACTCATCTTGCACACATGACAAATATTGAGATAACTGAATTTCTTATAAGGGAAGAAAAAATTATTGAGTTGTTTCCCTTTGACCATAACACCCAGCTATCCAGATAATTGTGATAGAGATACTCATCCATTTAAATTACTGTATTAGACACACTTCCATCCATACACTGTTCAGTAATTTTTTATTTTTACACTCGTCCCCTTTTCCCAAACATTTTAGGAACAAACGGTAATTTGTGACCCTTTAAACCCATAGTTGCATATGATAAAGATTGCAACCTTACATACGTAGTATCTTGCATGCTGTACGTAGGACAAAATGGTATTGATTCAATTTTGGGGATTTCCATATGCTATACATAAATACAAATTGTCACCATTAATATAATTTCATATAATTTAATGTTGTCCTATATTTTTTTTAATTGTTGTAATATTTATGCAAAGACAATTATACTCTTTTTTTTCAAATACAACATATGCAAATGTTATGTTGTTTTACAAATCTACTTTATAAAGAATAGTTCCATTTATCAGTGACATGACATGAATTTATTTATTTTAAAATCCTTTTGTAATATATTTAGGTAAAGACCACCGTGCTCATTTGCTTTGTTGTTTTAAGAAAACGAGAGAGACATCAACGTATTATGTAAATTATTTGTTGCTGTATAAATAAAAGTCATCTGTTTCATTTTGAGGAAACAGAACACGAATGTAATGCAGCCTTTTTTATGTGTGTAATATATTTAAGTAAAGACTTTTTAAAAAATTCAAAATCCAACAGATCTATCAATACATATAGTGTAAATTATATGTTATTATATATTGGATCCTCTTTATAAAGACCAGTCATCTATTTCATTTAGAGGAGGCGCAGCCTAAGTGTTGATGAATCTTTCATCATTATGACACGTTCACAGTGCCAACAACTTGATAAATGCCTTAGTCGCATGAGAAAAAATCAATCCAAAAAGTCCAAAAAGGTGACACAAAAACAGTTGCGCATTTTAAGTTGTTTGAGTCCATTTTCTGTTCTTGGTTTGCGTTTTTAAAAAAATTTAATTAATTAAATAATTTTTGTTGAAAAATAGATGAAAATTGGCTATAGGTGAACTCGAATTTGTTTTTAAATTGAATTTTGAAGAGGGCCAATTTCAGTGCAAGTTGCTCGAATATTTAGACGAGGAATTGGTTAAAAATAGGGAATAAAAGGAACTTGTACAAAGAAAATAGAGAAATTAATCATTTCAGATATTAAGATTGGTACAAGGCATGCATGAAAATGAGGAAAAGAGAACTAGGAATGCAAACTATACTAAATCAGAAGCTTGAGAAAGATAATAGAGGAAATAAAATTGAAAGTCCATTTTAATGATGATAATGATACTAATAGATTATTTATCTCTTGCGCTTTTCCCTGTATTTTAACAATCGCAAAGTCCTTAATATTTACTTTACATTGGTCACTCAAACTTTTAAAACATAAAATAAAGTGATAGAATCTTAAAACGTTACATGTTTAATGATAAATGATTTATTTCTTGTGCTTTACACATCTTAACAATCACTAAGTCCTTAATATTTACTTTACATTAGTCAGGCCTGTAAATCTTCCGACTATTGTCGGATTTCCTACAGTACGATTTTGCTCTATATGTTCTGTTCAGTGCTAATATTTTTTTAAAATAATAAAAATTAATAGTAAAAATGATATTCGTAATGTCAAAGAACAGAACCAACAAAAAATAAAATAAAAGAGTTTTATTTCATTCCTCAAAAAAATCAGATTTTATTCCGTTTTGAATGCCGACTTAAATTTTTTTTAAAATAAGAAAAAAAGAAACTTTTTATTTGTCGCATCAAAGACAAAACAAAACTAGGTCGCCTATCAGTTTGCTATATTATCATGCCACTTACACGCTCCTCTGCCTACTGTGACACAGGCAGCGAGAGAGGGTCGTGGCAGGTTCGCGTGAGTCGTCTAACACACACCTAGCGGACCCGGCTGTTTCTCTCTATTTTGCTACCGACACATATGCATTTCTCCATTTTACTTTTCTCCTTCTTATGGATTCTTTGGTTCAGTCTAAATGTCGAACGGAAAAAACTAATGCGAAATAATTATTTTTCTTCGAAATATATATTCTTCTTCGAAAGCTCTCAGCAGAAGTATACTTTCCTCACGACCGTGATTGTTTTAATTTTTCTCTCTTTCCTCCTTCACACGACCGCACCACCACTTCTTCTTCTTCTTCTTCTTCTTCTTCTTCTTCTTCTTCTTCTTCTTCTTCTTCTTCTTCTTCTTCTTCTTCTTCTTCTTCTTCTTCTTCTTCTTCTTCTTCTTCTTCTTCTTCTTCTTCTTCTTCTTCTTCTTCTTTCTTCTTCTTTCTTCTTCTCTTCTTCTCTTCTTCTTCTTCTTCTTCTCTTCTCTCTTCTTCCTTCTTCTTCTTCTTCTTCTTCTTCTTCTTCTTCTTCTATAAGAATTAATCCAAATAAACGAAAGAATCAGCTTAAAAATTTAACACAAGCAAACAGGAGCGAAGATAAGTAGCTTCTCGTGTCAAGCACTAGATACACATCCTTCAAAACTTCCTTTCATTTTACAACTAACTCAAGACCTGTGCCCAGAAATGTGTGTACTCTCTCAAATACTTGGGATTTTTTTTTTTTTTGGTACCATAAAATAAGGACCTGATTATAAATGAGTTGGGGAAAATGACAGGATTTGACTAGTCAATTGACATGTTATATCTGTGTTGTGTTTATTAATTAATCCATATCTTTGTCCTGTTGGTCTATTTGTTCAAAAAGTTCCGACAATTTTTTCACCAACCATTTACAGGCCTGATTAGTCACTCAAACTTTTTAAACATAAAATAAAGTGATATAATCTTACAAAGTTACAAGTTTAATGATAAATGATTTATCTCTTGTGCTTTACCGTGTATCTTAACAATCGCAAAGTCCTAAATATTTACTTTACATTGGTCACTCAAACTTTTAAAACATAAAATAAAGTGATATAATCTTACAGTGTTACAAGTTTAATAAAAGATGATTTATCTCTTGCGCTTTACCCTGTATCTTAACAATCGCTAAGTCCTAAATATTTATTTTACATTGGTCACTCAAACTTTTTAAACATAAAACAAAATGATATAATCTTACAATATTACAAGTTTAAACGGTCAAACAAAAAAAAGACTTTGGTCTTCAGGATGTTCTTGACTGTGGTAGAATATTTTTAAATGGTGTTATCTAGAATATTTATTTTTCATTCATCAATGAACTATATATTGTTATTTTTTTTGGTCATTGAGTTATTGTTGTTTTGTTTTGTTTTTTCCTCTCTCAATTTTTTCTGACTGTCCTTGACACTTTTAAAAATAAGCTTGTCTTATAATTTTTTTTATCAAATTGATATTGGATTAGATTAATATCAAAATAATCTCATAAAGACTTCAATAAAATATGATTTAAGAAAATCACGCCCAATTGATAAATGTATTTCAAACGAGGCATATATTGTCTCATGTCATCACTCATCTATTTGTTTTTATATGTTACAGTGAATGACATAATCAGTCTGATGGCGAAAAGGTTTGAACTGAGATATTGCCAAGTTTAGTTAGAAGGTCAATTTTTATCAATAATGTAATCTTGTCATAAATGATTTAATCAACCCTTTTTGTACATCTTCAGGAAATATCAAAGCTTAATTCACTTCTAAATATTTTTTACAGCAAGTCAGGTTGAAAATGTATGAAATTTAAGAAAAGTTGCTGGATACCTTTCCCATACATCTGACCATAACTTCATGAAAAATCACCCGATTTACTTCAAATAATGATTAAATTGCTCGGGGGAGCATATATTTTCAGAAAATGCAGAAGAAGAAAAAATGCAAATCCAAAATTTTCACCTTCTGACTGATTATGTCATGCTTTGACACATTTATGAAATTTTTATCCTTTTTAAGACTTGTGGAGTTGCAAGAAGTTAGGATGTATTTATAATTTCACAACATACAATCCAAATGTATTGACTTTTGTCGATTTTGTTAAGTAAATTCAATATTTCATTGAGATAAGCATCGTATAAATGACCTAGCCTAGTAATTCAGTAATTCTCCCTTACTGAAATTTGTCATTTTGTAGTTGTATTATTGATAAGCATAGATCCTTTCCAATGGTTTGTACAATTGTAGTTGTTTAAATCTTCACCATCGCCTACTGCATGCATGGTTGTTGAGGTGTTAAATATTTGTGGCTTAGGTACTAATAGAGTAAAGAAGAAAATAGAAATTGATATAGATGATGCTGTTTACAGAAGCACATGATTTAATTCTTTTCTCTTTTTCTTTTTTTTTCAATTTTAGGCACTTTTATTTTGACTCTTCACAATTGTTCAAATTATTGAAAATTGCACATCTTTCGAGAAATTGATCAATAAGCTAAGGGGATAAGTTATATATTTTTGATCCAAACCTATGACAAATGAAATTAAATCTTCTTTCCAAATGAGCAGAATCCAGTTGTCAAGACGTATCATTTCCTGTCACAAGTTTAATTGTAACCAAAATGGAAAAGGGGGATTTAACATGTAATTCTGATTAATTTTTATACAAAATTTTATACAAATAATTAATTGCATTATTTTATACTTATCATGGCAGAAGTGTGTGGCCCTTTCTTACTTGTTTATTAATTTTTTTCTTTGCATGCGTTTCCAGTTTTGATATTCATTTTTATCTCTCTTCTCCGACCTTATTTGGTCATTTCATCCTCATGGATGACGGAAAATGCTGAAATCCGATTGGCTGCTTTTGGCTGATAATGAATATCTATTGACTGGATGTTCATTGAATTCCCTGAAATCCCATTGGCTGGCTATTGTGTATGCTTATTTGTCGGATAAAAGGCTCTAGCAGACCAGCACATTACTGACCGTTACACAGATTGGCAGGTAATTATTTATTTCTGATAGAAGAAAAATTTACAACTGACACTCGTAGGCGTTTAGATGTCGCATGCGGATTTGATGTTACTCTAATTTGTAACTCATCATCTAAAAACAATATTATGTCGACGTGAACAACATTGGATAAGATGCCAAATGGTGATTTTAAAGTTAAAGTGACCAACTATGAGAATACTAAGCTGATAGAATTTTTGGACGGGATAAAGTAAAGGAACAAAGATGAATATAACAGCTTAAAGAATGAACAAAATACTAAGTGCAGTTTGTTTGACTATGGGGTCTTTTGGCACGAATCTCACATTTGGGTTCGAGTCCTACTGTGAGCGGTGCAGAGTTGAATCTTTGGAAAAAACTTTTTAAACAAATTCTCTCACTGTTACTCATGTGTAAAATGAGTACCTGGCTGTTAACAGCGTTGTATATGTACGTTTAAAAAAATTGTAATATTGCCTAACAGGCATCATGTCTTGTTCTAATGTTAAGAGTTGCTGTTGGCTAGGGACCCCTTGTATAGCACTTTGAGCACATTTAGTGGATATTGTGCTATATAAAAGTTTAAGCTCAAGTTTGCTATAAGTTCATTTTTGCAGCTGTTGTTATATTCATTTTTGTTCATTATTTTTCAATGACCAGCAATGCAAGATTTTATTTTTGTCAAACTTCAAGAAACAACAACTTTTGTCCCCAGTATAACAAGGCTGTATCAACAGGTCGTTTTTGTTATGTTCGCCACAAAAATACTTCAATATAACAAGTTATTTGGAGCAACTAAGGAAAAAATATGTTTTCATCAGTTTGTTTCAGTTGTAAAAGTAAAATAATCAACAATCTGGAGATCTTGTCCCATAGAATTGGAGAAATAGATTGTCAAAGGTTAAAAAAAAAGCATGGGCCGAGAATCAACATTGCTACAATTTTTCGACACTTTAAAAAGCTGTAACTACTATAATTTGGATGCTAGATTGTCAGTTTTTGGTTTATTTTTCATTAACCTAGAAAACCTGATGAAAGTGAATTTTTTCCTTAGTTTTTCCAAATAATTCAATATTGGGGTATTTTTAAGGTGAACGTCTCGGAAACGACTTTTTGACCAAGTGTAATGTTATCTCTCCATGAATTCAATTTTGAGCAAATGAATCACTCTGGCATAATACTGTTTTTAGAGGTGATGGGACACATTTATGTTATTTAATCAATTGCTTTGATTGTATTTATTTAAAACTTGGCCATTTATTTACCACACAATCTGAAGTATGTGAAGCTACTAGGAGAAGGCTTGTGAAATGCAATATGATTAGTTTCATTAATTCTTTCAATGCACAAGTTGGTCAGTTGATTTATGAATACCCCTGGTTGAAGCAGCATGAATGGATGGCAAATGTTGGATTTCTTGTCGTAACAATTGCACAAGTATAATATGATTTCATGCCGCATCATTAAATTGTTATATGTTGTTTTCATTTTTATTTAACCAAGGTGAAGGCGTAGAGAAATATTTATATATTTCCTTTTTCTTTTGTTTTTAATCAAAAAGAATCCACAAATTTTATTTATTTATTTTTTTAAAATTTATTTTAATTATTTATTTTAATTTTTTCATTAATTTTAATAATTTTTTTATCAATGAGTTTGTTTTGTTTTGTTTTGTTTTTAAAAATTTTGTTCATTAAGATTTCAATATGCGCTTTTCTGTATTGTCAATAGAGGCAATGCTTGTGTGACATTTGACTTCTCACACTTCAATGTTTTGACGGGCTTGGGCTCCATGTAATATATCAGCACCATCCACCGCAATGAATCACCCCCATTCGGTTTTCATCTACAATATTATTTATATAATATAAAACATTTATTCTTCATTTCACCCCCCACGACGTTTTACCATTCTATCTCATTTATTCTACGGGTCCAGTTTTCTTCATCCCTATGAGTATCATATTATTACTGTTGGTTATATTATTTTTATCTTTATTATAATTCTATCCAACGTTGAAGGGAGGAGGAGCTTTGAATGTGGTAAGACATCGACAGGCGTTGTGATATATCTATTATCTAGTCCCAATTTAGAGCATGGAATTTGTTTTTTTGTTTTTTTTAAGACAATTAATATTATAATATTTGAGATGTATGGTTATTACTTGCTGTTTTGCTTGTTTACTGACCAAAGATAACAAGGAACCTTTCGTAATTTTTTTGTTTGTTTGTTTTTACAACGGGTGATAGGTGACTATGAGTTTGATAGTACAGTCATATTAAGTTTTTAAGATTGATCTATTGCTTCATAAATCTTATTGCTTAACATGGTATGTCAGCTCATTGCATCCAAAGGGATGTTTCCCTTCCGTTAATACAATGGGTTACCGTTAGGGCATTTCATACAGGGTTAGGGATTATTAGCCCTTTGCTCTAATTTTGCCAACTTCTTCAGCATCGGTTCGGCCATGCACATTGCTTTGGGTCAGGTGGTGCCTGGCGTGTTTGGTTTGCTATATCTAAGGGCTGGTGAAATTCGTTTCAATTCATGACCATTTTGTCAGGACTTTAGACCCAAGTTAAAATCCTTTAAAAAATTCAACCATAACTTGCCTCATTTTAATGCTTTAATCCAGTTGGTGATATGTCTCATGTGTTACTTGGTTTTAACCAGTCACCTGCTGTTCTCTGGAAAAGCACATATTTAAAAATTTGGCCAGGAAATTTGTTCTTCAAATACCAACTAATTCAAATGACCCTCGTCATGGCAAAAACTCTCAAACCCGGGACTTTGCAATGGCATCCTGTATCCCAGATTTTCGAGTTTTAGCGAAGATTAGGGTCGATATTTGAAGGTGAGCTTTCTGGCCAAATTTTTAAATACAGGTTTTTCCAAAGTATGGCAGTTAACTGGTTAATTACATTTTTAACCATTTTCACAAGGAATAAGAGGAGAGGTCGATTCTTGTCTTTTTTAATGCCAAAAATGTTTTTGAATTACGCATGTTTGCCTTAACAGCAAAGCAGAAGATGTATAGATCAATTGAATAAATCGATGAACTAGTACTCTTACTATTATTGTCTTGCTTGGATATACTTACGCTATAACAGAAAAGTTTTCTCTTGTACACAATACTGCAGGATTTGAAGCACTTCTATTATATATATATATATATATATAATATCTTTGTTGTTGATAACGATTGTTTTGCACAAACTCAAAAATATAACATTCCTGATCATTTGTCTTGTAAAATGTCTGTTTCCAAATTAGATAACATTTTTGCAGCTCATGTATTTCCTGTTTTCTGGGGTTTTTTCGTGGGGGAGGTAGAATCGTTTGTTTGTTTGTTTGTTTTTTTTTTTTTTTGTTTTTTTTTTGTTTCATATGGATTTTATTATTTTATTCCTAATCTCATGTGTCACGAAGAGGAAGTCGTAATATAACTATCTGCTTATGTCTCCCCTCATAAATTATACTATACTTCTTTCCTACTTTATACAAAATTAACATTTTTGTTCATGTCTCTTCAAAATGAGATGCAAGAAAACAGCATGATTTTATTTTTTATGTACCATGCTAAATCTTGTTCTGTCGATTTTCTTGCATTATTTGCGTGCATAGCATCATGTTACTGTTCTACACTTAGCCAGGGAATAACAACAAGGGTGAAGTTGAATGAAAGATTCATTTTAATCAACAAAACATATTTCAGGTTTTCTCCTTTATCAACACAATGGGGACCAAAAGAAAGAGAGAGAGAGAGAGAGAGAGAGAGAGAGAGAGAGAGAGAGAGGAGAGAGAGAGAGAGAGAGAGGAGAGAGAGAGAGAGAGAGAGAGATACTTTTAGCATTTTCCCAGATATTGAGTCCCTTCCTTCTTGATGGGGTTCCTGACCTCCAATAGTGGTTTTGTCCTGGCCCTGGCTGGGAGGGAAACAGTCAAATGTATAGTTAGAGTTTTTCGAGATGATATATAAATTTGGGTTAGGCATACCTGCTTTTGATAAAAAGGAAATCAAAAAGATCTTCATCGTATGTCTTTTGTTGATTGATTTGAATTTTTGAGCTTCACTCATCCAGATGCATGAATCCTGTCCCATCACAACATTCTCCAAATGGTAAATGGCAGGCATGAAGTAACTTAGCATCCGGTGCATGAACTCACAGATAACTTGAAACATTAAATTGATGATATATGTAACCCTGTTGCCTTAAAAAGGTATTATGTCGATGGGAAAGCTTCCTATCAAGGGATTTATAAAGTTGTAGCAACAAGAAATGTGAAATTTAAGTTTTTGTCAGTTCAAACAACTATAGGGCTGCTGATTTTCCATATATTTATGGAATTCAGTAAATTACTTAACCTCTTTATATCTTCCAATCAATGGGCGATTGGAAGCCAAAAGTTCACCTTTAAGAAGATGAGCCATTAAGAGAGGAACCCTCCATCTCAAGTTATGATCACTTTCAACCTATTGCGAACTTTAACTATATTGTCATTTATTTAAAAGTAAGTAATTGTCATTGTCCAGTGTTCAGATAGGGTCGGTTGATGCGTTTTTGTAAAAGTTCCATAAAATTTTTACCCCTGAATCAACAACCCTCGTCTATAAATTTAACATCTAAACCTCCCTGGCATAGTACTCTTTTGAGTTGATCGGTCACACCTGAATTTTGTAATGAGTATTATCTAACGGAAAATGAAGCATCCATCCAAGTATGTTACAGTTCGAACAGTTTGTTTTGCCTGGTTGTTGTTTTGTTTGCTGAATCGATTTTGTTTTTGTGTGAAAGATGAGGTCTCAAAGCATTTTAGTGTCTTGTAGAAGGAAATTCTATGCATTTTTAAAATATGGTTTATTTGCTTCTTTCCTTTTCATCTTTTGATTTGACTTGAGATTGCTCCATCTTTTGACTGTTCATAAAGAATTGTTTCATCACTCAACCAACATTTTCATCATCATCATCATGATTATCATTACATGTTCACATCAGCTAAATATTTTTCTCTCTTTTATATATTTTGTTAAAATGCTTGGTTTGAAGCGCATGTTTGTTATTTGTTTTTTTCTTTTATTCACCTGCATTTTGCTATTTCAGAGGGATTCGGGTGGATATGATATTTTTACAGAGGTAGATCGTGCTCTATGTGTTGAATTTTTGTTTGTTTTGATTTGGTTTTCTAGCTCTCTCTCATTTTTCTGAGTCAACTGTGCTAATTGCACTGCTTTTCTTGCACCAAGTGTTAAGATAAATATGGCGGGTTTTTCTGTTTTCCCTCCCGAATGGATGTTTATGTGTGTGTTAGTTTTTTTAACAATTTTCCAACTTTACACGTCAACTATATCTGTACCCATTATTTCTTTTAAAATTGTTTTTATTGCAATTGAAGACTCCAGTACATTTTCATGATTTTTAGCTTATTAGTGATAGTCTTAAAGTACAATCACCTCATGTCACTCAACACTATTATTTTCATGATAAACACAATCTAAGTCCCCTATCTCAAAACTACAATTAGATTTTGTTTAAAATTCTCTATACTGCCTAATCCAAATTTTAACTCCATTTTTTCAAAACTATTTTCCTCTGACTTCTATTGCTAAGCTCTTCAGTTGTAATTTGTGATTCACTATTCGAATCTGGAATTGTCGGAATTTGAAAGACAAAGAAAATCGATCAAAATTAGAAGAAAAATAACACATTTTCTGTAAGTTTATGAAATAAAACTCATTCTCCTCAATTTTAACAAAAAAAAATTTTTTTGTAATAAAGCTTAACATTTTATTTAAATAATTATATTTACCCCCGTGTAAAATCAGTTTAAGACCAAAGAAGGCAATGCGTCTAAACTTCTATTGAGATGTTAATTAAGAATACTGCCTCCTGTAAATCAACATTTAGGTATCAGAGCTATTAATGAATTCAGCGGTTTGAAAATTCACCATTATGTTGGTGAGATGAATATTTTGTCCTTGGGCTAGGAATTTGATAATCATCTCAAGAGTGAGGGATTGTTTTTTTTTTTAATTTATTTTTTTTCATTTGTTTAGAGACTGGCACGGTTTCATACGCTACACACCTTTTTAGATTTCATACGGCCAATTTGGATATTAAAAGTGATTTCTCACCAGATTTGGTCTTAGGATATCGGTAAAAAAAATTCAGTTTGGTAATATTAAATTCTCATAAATGGTATAAATATATTTGAAGGCTGGTTTTCCCAAACTGGTTAAATCGATATTTCGAGATTTTCTGTCCATGAGTTAAATTAAAACGTTAATTTTATTTAAGCATACATTGTTATAATGATCTCCTTAAATTTGTAAGATTTTGAAGTTTAAACATGATAAAATAATGAACAGGATTTTAGGAGACATATTCCTCAATATCTTCAAATGAGAAAAACAGATAAGGAGTTCTGGACAACCACTCTTCATTTCAAATGTCAATTTTGTGATAACTTTCGTCTTGTAGCTGGGGCCTATTCTATAAGATGAAAAGTTAATATTAATGCTTAACTGCCAGTGCTGTGGATTCTAAAAAGCAATGTACAAAAATGAATCTACCAGCTTTATAAAAACAAATTTTAAAGAACAAAGTACTAAACGTGGAACATTTCAGCCTCAAAACTCTTCTTCATCCAAAAATTTTTTTAAAAAAGGTAATGCTTCACATAATATCCAGATAGCTGAGAGAAAAGTTCTAGGCATGTCCAGTTGGGGAAACAAGGGGTACCAGGAACTTTTCTCGGGTTATACACAAAAAATTACAGTTTTTAATATGTCTCTTATTGACTGATAAAGGATTTTGAACCAAAAATGTTCTGTGTTTGTTGGTATTTTGTTCCCTTTTTAAGCTGTTATCTCCATCGATCATTTATTGTACATGGCTGGTTAGAGAAAAAGTTCCGCTGCGAAAAAATGATAAAAATGAATAAACGGAAAGATCTGCTTTTTCTCCAAAAAAAATTTAGAGGTTAAGTCAATCAAGAGGGGTATGTAAAGAGAATTTGTTTTTGTTTTTTTTTAAGAAAAGAAATTGTTTGATAAATTGAATGCCAAGAAACAGTTCATTGCTGGTTGTTTTATTTTGTTTTTTTAAATTTTTTCTTAAATTTTGGTTTGATATTATTTTGTTTACACCTTGTATTTTCCAGTCTCTTTTCATTGTAATTTTACAACACCAAAAAAAAAAAAAAAAAGGAAAAGTGTTTTTTAATTATATTAGATTTTAATATTATTTAGGCAAAATATTGTTTTAGTCCTCGCCTGAGACCAATCCTAAATCGAAGATTTGACAATAGATGGAAATTTCAATGGTTTAATTCTCTCTCTCATTCACAATGTTTGAAACCTCCAAAAAATATTCTATTCATATGAACTCAAGAGAGTGAAGAACATAACAACAGTAAATGAAGATACCATCTGTAATTTCAAACTTACCATTCATGATAGATTAGAAAAGTAGTCCATCAGAAACATAGGCCCATGGAGCGGGAGTTGATCCCGTTGTTTTTTTTTAGGGTGAAATGGACAAAAGTAGTTTCTTGTCACCCTTTGGATAAGATGCTAGTCTATTGCAAAGTATTTTCCACCAGATCTAACAAGACACAGTTACCCAATTACTGCTTGTTGGAATGAGGATCAGAAAAAAAATATCTCACCCAGGATCGATCTCAGACCCTTTGTTTGTGAAGCTCTACCAACTGAGCTATTGGGGGCCCCTCATGATAGATTTGAAGAAAAGGTCTTTCCCAGTTTCTTTTATTAACTATTATTTTGCTAGAGTATCTCACACTTGACAAGAGTAAACAAACGCATTTTTATTCCATTAAAAAAAAAATAAGAATGAGGTGTCAGGCAAACATAAACTAATATGCTAATTAAAGACAATAAATGTTCTTGCCAATACACAAGTTTCGGTCTTGAATTGTAAGATTTGTACCTTGAGGACGAGTTGAAAATATTTTAATTTCTATTCATTGATATTGTTCTATTTTTGTAGAAATATTATTCTTTTAGGTAGGTGTTAATTGTGGATCTAAGAAAAAATGTATTATTTTTTACTTTACCTTATAAACATCTTTTTGTTTCGTTTTTCAAGCTTTTATAAAATCAGAGACATTATGCTTCATATAGATGGAATTTATTTGGCATAGTTTGTTTTTCTGTATTGATTTTACCATTTTATCTCCGCATTTTTATTATTAAATTAATTTTTTCTGTATTCAAATTTACATTAGTTAGCTTTATGCAAGTATATATATATATTTTTATTTTTTTTCAATTTTAAACTAAAAATGCAAAAAGTTAACCTTCTTAAAAATATCCTTATTACATTTATCGTTAACAGTTAAATGGGCTTCTTTTTAATCATGACTATTTTAAGTCAATTCTTATAGGCAAGGATTCTGTGGCTACATTTGACTGTCTTTCTGGTCATTTTAGAAGAGGTACATGAAAAATGTTGCTGCTCGGATCTACTTTTGTCATTTCTTTATGTTAATTCCCATCTTAATTTGTACATCCTTTCATTTATCTTTTCCTAGGCACTAACATGAACTTTACCTCTTCCGCTCCCCCTACTCCCCAATAAAAAGATAACATTTCGAATTTAGATTTTTAGATATTTATTTTAGAATGTCTCTGATCTGAAAATGTGATATAGTTGGTATTTGATAAACGTGGATTGTTTCTGATTATCATTGCACGAGAAAACAAAAAGAAAAGTATTTTTTTGGATTAAATCTCCAATCTATTTATGACACATCATCGTTGTGTGTTGAGCTAACGTTCAAGCGGTGGTATGTCAGTTACAATGCAATCTTTACTGTTAGCTCTTATAGAGGTTGTTGTGTTGTGTGTTAGTCGACTGTTTTGATGAGTATTCATTTCCAATGCATGATATATGGTTGTTCTTTTTTCCCCCTTCTTTTCTTCTCTTATGGCTAAGTAATAAAAGAGGATATGGCAATTGGGTGGGAGAGGGTTGGGGGGGGGGGGGGGTGTTTATCTAATTCAGTACTCACTTTTCTTGAAGAAATGTACATTTGATTTGAATTTTAATGTTTCTGATTTTCATCAATCATAAATATTTTAACAGGCATTTCTGTTTCTTTGACACTTTGTTCTATTGTCATCTTTTTTGATAAATGTATTCTTTTTTTTTTAAATCTTCTATCAACTAATTTACAATTAAGATATGTCAACTTCCTGAAACTCGTTTCATTATGTTCTTTTCTTTCAATTATTTTCAATTTTCAAGTCTCTACTTTTCCCTCTCTTGTCATCACTAATAAGAACATTCAACCGTAAAAATATATTTAAGGATTTAAATTTTTAAGTAAAGTGCAAAATTTTTTAAGTCTCTCCTGTAAACCATTGGGCTCGTGGAGACTGAGTCTATTCTGAGTTCTTTAGCGTTGAATCTTTGTTGTCCCTTGGATCAGAAACTAGTTATCCCAAAGTATTTCCCATCATACCTAAGCGGTCAAGCTGTTCAATCACTGTGGAATAGATGTAGGGGTCAGAAAGATTTTTGACTCAATTCTAGATCAAAATCTTTACACCTTTGTGATTAACTGCTCTTAAATTTGAAATATCAGAACCTTCAAATGTACAACTCAGTTGAATTTCAAATATGTCGACTAGAATTGAGAATGGAACATTATCAAGACCAGAGGTGCGTTTTGAAAATCTAAGAATTCGTAAAATTATGTAGTCTGGCATCAACTGTCATTTTTGATAAGTTTTAATGACTTAGAGATGCTCATAAATTTCCGAAATTGGAACCAAAATTTTGTAATTTTATGATTATTATTTTTTTGTTGTTGGTAATATTGTGCAGGTCTGGGTGAGGCAAAATGAGATGAAAAGCTGTTTAGGTGCGCTGCGAGTTGCTTAAGCATTCACTAATCAACCAACCACCATGAAACTTGCTCATGTTACATGTGATGAGAGACTATAATACCGATGGCAATGGACGCAGTGCCACGGTGGTTGACTGGCTAATGAATGCTTGTGCAACTCACAGCACCATGTAAGCTTAGCTTTTTGTCTCACTTTGCCTCACATATGGAACACGCCTCAGACTTGTGCTTATGTCATACTTTCCTGGGAAAAAAAAAAACAAAGAAAGAAACATAATAAGAGGGTTGAAAGAATCTCTTTGACGATAATTGTAAAATGAGAAGGGAAAAATTACAGTTGTGATAATTAAACCATTTTAAAATAAAACATTGCCACCTGTATACACCCCGGCACCTACATATAATTTTTAATTATAATTTTTTTAAATCCTCTGCTTTAAGATACAATAAAATATAACTTTTTTGTGTGACTAATATAATTAAATGGCTTTTCACAATTTCTGAAAGAAGTTGATAAATTATTAACGTATTTTAATCTTTCAACATGTCATGTAAAAAGATAGAAGACATAGATTAATGAAATTCCCTATCTTTTGTTTACATATCATTTTATTTATTTATATTTAGTAAATATTGTTTTGCTTTCCATTATTAGTACATTGTTTATCAGAAAGTGGATTAAAGCTATTATGTCAAGCTTAAGATTTATTTTGTACCATGCAAAATTTTCATTTATTTGTCTTCATTTTTTCAGTTTTATTTTATTCTCATTTTTAAAAGAATATCTGCTTAAGGCCGCTTCTTTTTAAAATTCCGTATTTCTGGAATGTAATGTGACTGAATAATGTGGCAAACTTTTTGCAACGTTCAGTAAACTTTTCAAGGAATTACTCGAATCTTAATCCACCTTTTATCCAGAATCCGATAAAACCAATCAGTTTCAAGTTCTGGACTCGGGCTACGGATCTCTTCAAAAGATTCTTGACACCATTCAACTACGACCATGATATCATACCCAAGGCTGTCCGACCCTACACCTGCCCCTATTCAGCTGGAAAGGAATATTTGTAAGTCTGGGATTGAAATTTATATATATATATATATTTTTGTGTGTGCGCTCAGCAATGTGGTAGATGTGTGATTTCGCTTGTGCATGAAAAAGAAAAATAAAAAAAATAAAAAAATTGAAACTTTTATATTGCGCAATATTCACTAAACGTGTTCAAAGCGCTTTACAAATGGTCCCAGACCAACAGTAACACGTAACATGTTGGGTGAGTCATGACACTTATTACACACTATTACAATTTTGTTTTTTGGGGGAGTTTTTTCTGACATATACAGACAATAGTAACACTGTTAACGGCCAGGTACTTATTTTGCACCTGCAAGTTCAGTGAGAGAATGTGAGTAAAGAGTCTGTTCCAAGGACTCAACTGTGCACCACTTGGAGTTGGGCTCGAAAACAGGACCTTCCAACATAAGATCACACAGTCTCATTTTTAGAGGCTTTCTCAGCCAAAATTAATGTAATCAGCAAAAGAAAAATTAAAAGTTTAAAATCTTTTTAATAAATGGTATCGTTATATTGCTTTACATGAAGTATTTTGGGGGTTTTATTTTTATTATTTATTTTCATTTTTTTTTTTTCATTTCAGATTTGAGATACCACATTGTGCAGATGATCTGTTTCCCCAGTCCACTCGTAGTTGGGTTGTCGACTACATCCTGAGAAGGAAACCATTTGCTGTCAACAGTGAAAACAACTTCTGTTACGGTGGGTGTCGATAAAAGGTTGTCTTGTGTCCTGTATACAAAAAAACACAAATAAAATTAGCTAAAAGCAATGGAAGGGGTCGCATCCCATCACTCAGTTGGTAGAGAATTAGTTTTGGAAGCAAAAGGACCGTTATACATCTCAGGTGCAGTCAAATTTTGTCAGACCCCCCTTCCCCTCCCCCCTTTTTATTTTTAAAAAGTTGATATCCTTGTGGTAGAAAACCATTTTTATCTGTTCTCAACCATCAATGTCTTAGACAGAAACTATAAAATAATAATAATATAAAATTTAATGTTCTAGAAAGTGCTTTTTATTGTTTATTGGGAAGTACAAATTTCAAATGAAACATTTTCAATTTATCCGTTATTATTTTCCCCAAAGGTATTCACAAGATGATTGCTGACGGATTTTACACAGCAGCTTATCCTTTACATGAGGTAAATAGTAATTTTTTTTAAAAGTATGTATTTTAGCATGAGAAAGAAAATGAATGACATGAAAAAAACATTTACCAAACCTGCCATTTATGCAATCGGTATATACAGATTTACTTATTTGTGTGTTTTTTTCTTTTGGGGGGGGGGGGGGGGAATAAAATTTGGTCAATTTTTTATTTTTTTCCCTCCAGATTCGGAATTTTTAGCCAAGAGTTGAGAGGAAATAATTTTTGTAACCCGATTGCTCAGTTGATAGAGCACTCGCTTATCACTCAAAGGGGCTGAGATCGACCCAAGGTGAAATAGAGATTTATATTTTCTTACCCCACTGTCCACCCTGCAGTGATTGGGTGGCTGAGTCTGTTAGTTCTTGCAGAAAGTTCTTTGCGATAGCCTAGCACTCTATCCAAGGGGTAGCAAGCAATTGCTATAGAAACCGGGATGAACTTTGGCTCTATGGGCTTAATGGCTCTGAAGGGCTACTTTCTTATTCATTCTTTTATAATTTAATTAAGGACCAAAATGTTTTCAGAAGATAATTGGTTAACTCACTCAATCCTAAAGAGTTTTGCTATTTTTCAAAATTGGAAAAAATGTATTTAAAATGAGCATGTACATAGATAGTTTTATTCAACCATCATTAACATGCAAAAACTGAAAACATTAGCTTTGATAGTATGCCTATAATTTGTTTTAGAAAAATGTAATAAATAGGCATGGGCTAAAAGCAACCCGGGTAAACTACAGATATAGTTGGTGTTAGGGTTGAGTGAGTCAAGATTTTTCCTCAGAGTAGATAAGTATGATTCCAAACTGAACTATCTTATATGAATTTTAAGATGAAAAATAAATGTTAAAATTATAAATGACACAACCCGTTTGGCTATCCCATACATCTGTACAATAGCAGGAACAAGGTCCTTTTCTCATTTTTGTCCATCCGTATCGAACACCATTCCACAGAGGATCCAGGAGTCCAAATCATTGTCTGTGTTCAAGAAATCCTTGAAAACATTTTTTTTTTGATGTCATGTACTTTCTTTGATATTGTTTTGTGTTGATGTAAAGCCCAAGAACCTCATGGTTGAGGATACTGTGCACTCTAATAAGAGTCCATTATTATTATGGGTAGAAATCTTGCATTTTGGGTTAATACAGATCTTTTTTGTCTTGAGATCCCGATTTTTATCTTTAAAATGTACATATTTTTGTTCTTTGTGGCTTGTATGGGTAATCTATTTGTACCTTTCTCCTTGTCTTTTCTTTTTTAGCTGCTATGATCCTAATTTATTGCAGACACTGACCTAGTCGGTCTCTGACAAATTTTCCAGGATTTTCATATTGTTTGAAAATTGTTGTGTCAGGGGATTTTCTCTCATAATTGTGTGAATCAAATGAATGCTTAATTTTCAGAATCCACTTTTAAACAAATTCTTACGGAAACACCTTTTAGAATGTGCATAAAAATACTTTTTATTTCATTTGATTTGAAAATATACTTTAAAATGTAAATTTGTTTTGGGTGTCATCTATGGCTGATGTAAATTGTTCGCTTTGAGCTGTACCTCGGGGGAAAAGTGCGATATAAATAAATTTCATTATTATTATTATTATTATGATGATTCTCAGGGTCATTGGAAACGAGGGTCGGCACAAAATCCACGGAAGATTCTCTATGACCATTGGGCCTATTGGAGAAATGCTTTCAAGTTCCAGCCTTTGGACTACATCAGGTAATGTCATCCTGACATTGGGCAGTCACTCACCTTTGGATCTGATGGTCAAAGGTTGAGCAATAATCTGGGTGCTCTTTACAAATATCATTCACAAGCATCTAGATCAACCAATATTGTATTGTAGAATTCTTTTTGTTGATTTCTCCTCCGCATTTGATATCATATAATGGGGAAACTGGAAATTTTGAACTGATCTATTAATTCTTGACTTTTTATTGGACAGAATTCAATATTCACTAAAAAAATGTTTTAACAAAAAACAGTATCCTTTAAGATTGTGTTCTTTCACCTCATTTATTTAATCTTGATGAAATGTGTTTTGTTGGAAATCTTTTTTCTCTGCACATTACCTGTATCATGAGTGATTTAAGAATGCCATACATTGAATGTTCTGGATATTTTGACAACTTTTAGAATTAATTTTTTTCTTTTCAAAAATCTATATT
>NC_088362.1:32775089-32847589 GCF_034508935.2 Berghia stephanieae
TTAAAAAATATATATACACAGATTTTTTTCTTTTTTTTTTTTTCACAAAATATACAGATTTAAAAAAAAAATGTACAGATTTTTTATTTTATTTTTTTTTTCACAAAATATACAGATTAAAAAAAATATAAAATGTACAGATTTTGGGAGAGGTGAATTGATGAAGGCCTAACAGCATGGCGAGTAGTCGAACTCTGTACTGTTCAAGTACAAAGCAAAGACCTTATCACAGTGCTTTGCAGCTCCCTGATCAGTATTTTTACTTTTGATGTATCTGGATCAGTAACATTGTATGTCATTCTATTTTATCATTTTTTAGTGAACAACTTTAAGAGAGTAAATTAAATTTCATCTCCCAATTTTGATTTCTATTGCCCTCAGGTACCATGTTCTTGGAATTCTGGAAGAGAAAGCAAGCAACGATTCAGTACAAATGGGACATGTCCACTTTCGTCTCTGAAGAGGTCTGTGGAAGAAATGATTTTGTATTTTTTTCGAATACCAAAGAAATAAATTTGTTTAAAAACTAGTGAATATTTTGTTTTTCATTTTTAAAGGGAAGTTATCCTGTGCTTTGTTATGTCTTAACATTTTCCATGGCCTTAGTCTGGGATCATGCATAAATGTGCTGTGGTCTGTTTCGTTAAACATTCGACTTTCTTGTACATTTTTATACACACACACATTTGTGTTGTGTGCAATCTTCTTTTCCCTTTGTTTCTTAGTTCTTAAAATTAATATATTTATTTTTATAAACATGAATGAAATTTTAAATCCAAAACTAAAACTATCCATTAGTTATGAACAATTCACAACTACTAGTGTGTTGGTGTTTTTTTTTTCTTGTTTGGTTGTTTTGATGTAGTTTTTGTTGTTGTTTATTTTGTTTCGTGTTTGTTGTTTTTGTTTGTTTTTTTGGTTTCGTTGTTTGTTGGTTTTTTTTTTGGGGTTTTTTGTTTTGTTTTTTGTTTTTGTTTTTGTTTGGTTTTTTTTGTTTTTTTTTTTTTTTGGGGGGGGGGGGGGGTGTTTTTACTATACTAATTGCCGAGTCTGGTTGAGTCAAGTCAATTATTGTATGAATGAAAAGAAAAGAGAATTCTGTTACTAGGCAATGGTTTTATTGGTGTTAATTCTTACAATCGTGTATGCCTACTTCATTGTCATGAATGAATGAGTCGTAATACTTTTTATTTACTAGGATATCGCCATAGAGTATGGTATGATGTGATGGATTGTTTAAATGATTTTTACTTTTCCAAACACAGGAACCCCCCAGACCAGAATATTTGTCCAAGATGGAGGGCTGGCATACTATGAAAGTCAACCCTATCACAGGGGTAAGTCTGATTTTTTTCTTTTCCTCTCCCAAAATCTTGTGATGTAACAAATGAAATCCATAATTATACTATTGCAGTATTAACCGTTTTATCCCATAATTTATTCTTTTAGTTCTAAAAGAGTGAATTGTAACCCTGACGCATAAATAAGTCTTTTGTTTTGGGATTTTTTTTTTTATCCAGTGTAAATATCTTTGAATATGTAAACTGTAGGTTGGCGATGTAATAAGAAAAACAACAAAAATTATATTTATTATTTTTATTGTTATTATTTATTTCTATCATCATCAAGTTACCTTTAATACAATCTTAATATAGTGGACTAGGTCATCCCTCATCATTATCATCATCAACATTGTCATAATCATCTTTATCAACATTGACATCATCATAATCATCATCAACATTATCGTCATTATCATCGTTTTATGATAATTTACATTTTTAAACAGATCAAGGAGCCTCACCTGCCATTCTGGAGAAAACGATTCCCGATCTTCTTGTGTTCATACTCCATCATGCTTCTACTGGTAAGTTATCATCAAAAAGAGAGTGAGAATGGGAGGGGGGGGGGGAGTTTCAGGCAGGCAGTCTTACTCATCTTGTATCACAGATACTTCGATCACTGCTTTATATATTCAATATATAAATGTAATTTATTATTATTATTATTATTATTATTATTATTATTATTATTATTATTATTATTATTATTATTATTATTATTATTATTATTATTATTATTATTATTATTATATTATTATTATTATTATTATTATTATTATATCATCATCATCATCATCATCATCATCATCATCATCATCATCATCATCATCATCATTATCATCATCATCATCATCATCATCGTCGTTGTCATTATTATTATTATTATTATTATTATTATTATTATTATTATTATTATTATTATTATCCATCAGGCCGCAGTGGCTGTGGGAGCTGTCATTGGAGTCATCGCCTATCGTGTGTCACTACTTGGAGCGTTGCAGCTGATACCTAAGACTGTTGTGGACCAAAACAACACCATTGTGTCAGAGAGTGCTGACCTGATCTATAAGAATGCCAGTTTGGTCACCACAGTGACAGCTGCCATCATCAACTTGCTTATCATCATTTTGCTGAATATCGTGAGTGCTTATCGCAGTTCTTATTGCCAAAAGTCCAGTCTTGCTAGGAACTTAATAGGAAATGGCCTTGATTACATCCTAATTTGACCAGATTTCAATATTTCTCCTGTCAATTTTTTAAAATCGTTTTTGAGTTCAGAAATATTAATATTTTTGGAATAACTATTGTACATGTACATGTAACCAGTCTGATAAGCTTTTTTAAAGCAAAAGCAGTCCTTCTGAGCCCTCCCGACAGATTATCATCTTGTGGTGGTGGGAGGGCTTGCGTATCTCGAACCTTGGACCTCCAATAAGAGAGAAAAGGGGAGAGATCAGACAAAGGGAGGACAGTGCAGCCCCCCCCCCCCCCCTCTCTCCCTCTCCCCCATTAAAAAAATATTTTTTTGTTGTTTTTTTTTTTTTAATTCCTAAATACAAGCAAATCTTTAATGTCAAAACAGATTTATGGCAAGCTGGCATTTTGGCTGACGGACTGGGAGTGTCTTCGTACCCAGAGTGAATACGACAACAGCATCACCATCAAACTCTTTGCCCTCCAGTTTGTCAACTATTTCTCATCCATCATCTACATCGCCTTCTTCAAAGGACAGTAAGTTGGTATTTCTGGACTTATTTCAATGAAAATGTTGATGGCTAAATATTGTTTTTTCACATTTCTTCACAAAGCTACCTCTGTTCCCTAGAAACAACACATTGTGACAAATTAGGGAGCAGCCATTGTTATAAGATAAAGGTCTGAAAAAAATAGAAACAAAAAATCGCAAAAAATCAATGAGTAAGACTGATTTTTCGGGATGTTTTTTTTTTGTCGTGTATTTTTCTTTCTTGCTTTGTCTGCCAGCTATGTGGCCTAGTGGTATGACACTCGCTTTCGGATCGGAAGGTCCTGAGTTTGAGCCTCGCTCGACGCATAATTGAGTCCTTGGAGAAGGCTCTTTACTCACATTCTCTCACTGTACTCAGGTGCAAAATGAGTACCTGGTCGTTAACAGCATTGTCTATGTCCGAAAAAATTGTTACATCGCCTAACTGTCCCGTCCTAAATATTAAATGTTGCTATTGGCCAGGGACCCCTTGTAAAGCGCTTTGAGCACATTTAGTGGATATTGCACTATATAAAAGCTCACTATTTCATATACACTTTTTCAGATCTTTAAATAGCACATTGCCTTCATTAAAGCACAGAAATTTGGTGTTTTTTAAATGAAAATATGTATAATAGAAATAAAGCTTTTTCATCAATTTTTTACGTTGCTGCTTCTAATACTTTTGATTATCAAATATGGTTGAGAACTATTTAGTTTTATATCCTAACTACCTGGTTTGTATTTCATTTGAATCAATTTAAAAAAAAAAAAATTCTCCACATGTAGATGATGATTAAATGGGAATTGAGCACAGACAGTACTTAGTTCTGTATTTGAAAATGAATCATTTTATTTGATTTTCATATATTTAATATAGTACTCTATCAATTAATTTCAATTTTCATGTGATGACATTTTTGCTTTGAAACACCATTTTAATCAGGGGAAGTGTCATATGCTACACATTTTAATATTAACAAGAAATGTCCTTGATATTTTATGTGTTATAAGAATAAATTTTCGAGCGACATATTCTTATTTACAAGTTTGTCAGCCCAATTGGCTACGGTTTCATTGTTATGATGCAAATAATCTCAAAGCAACGCTACGTATTGTCCATGACAGAACTGTTAAATCTCACCCATGACTACATTTGGGTGTCAGACTTGCAAATATGTAATAATAATAATAATATTAATAATAATAATGATAATAATAATAATAATAATGTTAATAATAATAATAATAATAAAAATAATAATTATAAACTTATTCATCCTTTTCGGAAATTGTATAACAGACATGGTAAAGAAAAGAGATGGATTAAAGTATTGACATTAAAAATAGACAGAAATCAGTATGAAATCACCCATAAATACCTCAAAATAAATTGAATAAGAATGTATTTATTACATGCAATATCGTGAATGTGCACCTAGACTCCTAGACGTCTAATAGGACCTCTTTACGTTTAAATTAAAAGAAAATTTTTGAGTGATAGTTTTTAGTCTATAATGTTTCATTGGAGGAATTTAGTTTGTGTCAATAGAATGAAGCTACATCTTTCTGATTTGAATTTTTCAGTTTCGTTGGTAGACCAGGGAAATACAGGAGGATATTTGGTGGAAGACAAGAGGAGGTAACTAGCGTTTAAACCTTTTTTTTTTACTTTGCTTTTAAACTGAATTAATTCATACTAAGCATTTTATTCGCATTGGAGGGTCTTATAACAAAACAATATTTTGAGTTATTTTAATCTACCCTGACAAGTGCACTGCTATATTCTGCCTAAAAACCAACTTAATTGAAGAAATAGATTGTTTCTCCTTGCAATATAAACCTTATATATATTTTTTTAAAAGTATTCATAGCTGCCTATTCGTTTTTTCCCTAGGATTGTCGCAGGGCAGAGCTGATGGTCAGTTCTTGTTTTGAGGTTTTTTAAAATTCAAGGTCTTATGGCCAATTTAATTTGTTAAAGAGAAAAAGAAACAATTTAAAAAAAGGGAAATGAGATAGTTCATTTGGATTGTGCGGCTATGTGGTCTAGTGGCATGACACTCATTTTTGGACTGGAAGGTCCATGGTTTGAGTCCTGCTCTGATTAGTGCATAGTTGAGAGTCCCCTTAAAAGGCATTTGCTCACATTCTCTCCATGTACTCAGGTGTGAAATGAGTATCTGGCCATTAACATCATTGTCTCTGTTAGAATTTCATGCCTCATCCTACATGTTGAAGTGATGCTGTTGGCTAGGGACTGCTAGTAAAGCGCGTTGAGCATGTTTAGTGGATATTGTGCTCTATAAATGATCAAGTTAAATATTTCTCATTAAGCCAGATGTCGTGCTAAGTCTGGGAGAAAACTGTAATGTTATGATTATCTTTCTGTTTTTTGTTATTTTTAAAAATTCCAGTGTGAGGCTGGCGGTTGCTTGATAGAACTGTGTATCCAACTGGCCATCATCATGGTGGGTAAACAGCTCATACAAAACAACTTGATGGAAATTGTTGTTCCGTAAGTACTGATTTTTAATTTTAAAAATTTCATTAAAAAATATTTATGATGGAATTTTGTAAAATTTGATTTTTGACATCATCAAGTGGATGGAGAAAGTCAGGAATGAAGATCTGTGGGAAGCTGTCAGCCAACAACTTATAACAAGGTTGCCAATTTTCCGTATATTTACAGAATTCAGAATATTATAAACCCTCAGTATATTTTACAATCACCTGATAAACTGAAAAAAAGTAAGTACATGATGTCTCTGTCTTTTTACTGGAGTTTAGAACTCAGAAAGGGGTCGGTCAATGTGTTTGCAATAAAGTTCAGTAAATTTTTGCCCCCTGAGTTGGCAACCCTGCTATAAATATACAAATCAGAAAGAGGAAATGGGGATGGATAGGCCATACACTTAGACATGGAATCTCCAAGGAGGAAGAAGACCAGGGAGGCCCAGAAATAGTTGGTGACAGAGCATGATTGAGGAAGCAAGGAGATGTGGATGGTTACACATGGAAGCAGGTGGAGAAAACAGCCCAAGGAAGAGTCAAATAGCGAAGCATCTTTTATGGCCTATGCCCTGACTCGGGTTAAGCGCTTTAATAAGTATAAAATGTGACAAATCTTCTCCTAGCAGTATTATTTTCCGTATATTTTCCAATCACCTGCTAAATGGGGGGGGGGGGGAAAAAGTAAGTACAAAATGTCTTTTTACTGAAGTTAGCACTTACAAAT
Organism: Berghia stephanieae; assembly: GCF_034508935.2. Classification (NCBI taxonomy): domain Eukaryota; kingdom Metazoa; phylum Mollusca; class Gastropoda; order Nudibranchia; family Aeolidiidae; genus Berghia; species Berghia stephanieae. The sequence goes on from NC_088362.1 coordinate 32,781,397, forward strand.
GGGTCGGTCTATGTGTTTGTGTCAAAGTCCTGTAAAATTTTGCCTCCTGAATTGGCAACATTGGTTACTGTTGGTCTGGGATCCCTTGTAAAGCACTGTGATCACGTTTAATAGACATTACTCTACATAAAAGCTCCCACAGGGGGGGGGGGGGGGGGGATTTTTTTGTTTAAACTGTTTATGCTGTATTTTTTAATCATTCAGGTGGATTATGAAGAGAATCCAGAAAAGATGTTCCAAGGAGACGAGAGAGCAAAAACTGGCAAAGACACCCTGGGAGAAGGACTACATGCTGCAGCCTGCACAGAGTTTGTCTCTCTTCTATGAGTATCTAGAGATGGGTAAGATTGCCCTTGTATAACCCAGACCTTCCAACAACCTTGGAAAAATGGTAGAAATACAAAATTTTTGGGTCCAAAAATAGAAGTAAATAAACAATTCATTAAAACTAGTTATGAGGAAAGTTGGTGCTAAGTTTATTCAGATATAAAATAAGTTCCGGGTCGGTAACAATGTTGTGTCCATAGATAAATAGTTAAATAGCACTTTACAGGAATTATCAATCTACATGTTAAGTGTTACTATTGGATTAGAACTCGTTTTGGGTTATTATTTTTTTTCATCTTAGTTTTACATGACCCCATATCATCGTTCAAATTGTTACCTCTGGGTCGGGGGTTTTATTTCCATTGTGGGCAAAAGGTCACCTACTGTGTCCTCTATCCCCCAATATCTGTTTTCTGAGATGCTTTCTGTCTTTGTCTTGGAATGAGATTACTTGGTATTGTCCTGGCCCTGGCCAGAGTCCTTGGCTGGGAGGGAAATAGTCAAATGTATAGTTATTATTTTGAGAGGTGATATTTTTTACTTTGTTATGTACCGTTGTGCTTGGTTTGTAAACATTTGAGTGTATTTCTCATAGTGGGATCTTGTGCCTGTGTCTGGATGAGACTTTAAGGTGATTTCAAACTAAGTACACTTGGAGTTTGCTCTTGGAATCTAAATTTGTTCCATATTTGAATAAGTCCCCTTTGTCCCACTATTCCATGTGCTTTGAATTGTAAATCTGTACATTTTGACTTTCCCATTTTCTTCCTTTTTACTGGAGCTGAAATGACCTAAATGTGTCGCACATACTGTTAAACCCTTAAAAACAAACAACCAAACTGCTACCTCTCATTTCAGCTCTACAATTTGGATTCCTGACCATCTTCTGTGCTGCCTTCCCCCTGGCCCCCCTCTTTGCCTTGCTCAACAACATTGTAGAGATACGTGTGGATGCCAGCAAATTTACCACTGTGCTCAGACGCCCGATGGCAGAGAAAGCTGCCACCATTGGTGAGTCTCAGTCAATGTTTTCAAATAATTCTATCATAATAATGATCTGATTACAGTTTTGAGAAAGCTTTGGTGGCATGCGCATGAGCCAAAACTGGTTACCTTACACGAAAGATGCACAATTTAAACAGGGCCTCTCTTAAGGCCTCTCAAGGACTGACGACGATCCAAGTCGATAGCCTTATTCCCATCCGAAGAAAACTACACTCATACCAGGTCCCGCAGTCACAAGTTAATGCTCATCTCAACTCATTTTTCAAAAGATATTCATGACTGTATATTAATAAAATATTTAACATAAATAAGGTGTCCCTTAAAGCATCATCTCCAGTTCAGCATGAATATATAAAGGCTAGTTTTCCAAAACTCTTTAAGAAGATTTTCCTACTTTTTGAGATTTTCCATTCATGATATAAATTGGAATGAAAACTTTATCTTAAGCATCAATTGGCAAAAGAATTTCCATAGATTTGTGTGAATTTGAAGTTAAAATATGATGAAATAATAGACCGGATAAGAAATTTTAGGGGAAATAATCCTCAATATCTCAAAATGGGAAAAACAGAGTTTGGGAGTTTTGGAAAACCACTCTTCATATATATAAGACAACAAAGCCCACCATAGATTTTATAATGAAGTCTTTGTATAGAGTTATTGCATCACATTAAACAAATAAATAATCAATTGATTCAATTTATGGTTGTTTTTTTTCTTTCCCCTCCTTATTTCTAGGCGTGTGGTACAGTGTCTTGTATGGAATCTCAAGAATTGCTATAATTTCAAATGTAAGTATGAAGATAATTAAAGACGACTTAATTCTTTGCCAGCACTTGCTAAATCCTATCCTTTTCAACACACAATTTGATCTATTTTAATCCAGTTGGTCTCAAGGAGGAGATTGAACTATTTTTGCTGGGGTTTTTTTTGTTTTTAAAAATTATATGAAAGGGACAAAATTTAGAAGCAGGTGTGTATGAAACAGAACACTGTCAGAGTGATCCTGAGCTGTGGACTGTAACAAGTAATAAACAAAAATTGATATAACAGCTTCAAAAAAGAACAAAATACCCAACACAGAACCTTTCGGGCTCAAAACCCTTCTTCAGACAACAATAAAGACATAAATACATTACTAAATTCCAGATTGATGACAATCTGTCGTCAATCTGGAATTTAGTAATGTATTTATGTCTTTATTGCTTTTTGTTGTTGGCTAAAGAAGGGTTTTGATCCCGAAATGTTCTGTGTTTGGTATTTTGTTCTTTTTTTGAAACGGTGTCAGACAAAGGTTGTTATCAAGCTGTAAAGATAAATTTTGTAAACGATTGGGGAATATAACATGAGATGTCAATTGGGAACACTGGAGCAGGATGAAAAATGGATAATATTGCCTTGATTTTTAAGGGGGAAAAATGCTGTATGTTGGGTTGGGCCTGGGATTGGCCTGGTAATGGAGTATTGCCTTATATGTTAAAAAACAAACTTAATTTAAAATGTTAAAAAGCAATGAATTCATGGTTCGACGAGACAAGTAGTGAAAATAATTCATAAATATAAGAATTTTTTATTTTTAAAATTTTTGTATAGTGAAATTTCCACAAAATGTTTTTCAAATGGTTTGGCAAGCAATATTCCTACCCTTTCCCCTCATGTATATATGTAGTATAAAGCATAAAAAGTTGTAACAAGTTTTAAAAAATATATTTATTATCCCCAGGCTTTCATCATAGCCCTAACTTCAGAGTTCATCCCTCGTCTTGTGTACACATTACGATACAGTGAGGATGAAACCCTGAAAGGCTACGTCAATTTCACACTCGCCTATTTCAACACAGCAGACTTTAAGGAAGGAGAAGAGCCAAATGATGCTCTCCCTGGGCAGGTAGACGTGTGCAGGTCAGTCATTGAAATGGAATAATCCTTTAGAGCCATGTGCTAGATGAGAACTTACTTCAAGGTTTAGGCCATATTCTTAGACTTAATTTAAGGCCTTTCGCTTCCAAATCATCCGATCGGGACGCCTCGGCTGTCTCTCTAACCATCTGTGTCATTTCCTTTCACAGTTCACGGTCTTCTGCTGTGGATGCTAATGTCATAAGTTGTTCCTTTGATTTTAATTCTTTGTTATTTTGAAGGCGTTTTAGGTCTCTATTCAGGACAGTGTGAATTGACGTGGGTGGTCTACCTTGATATTTCTTTTGTCCAAATGGGGTGAAAAAAATATTCATGGCTTTATTAGCTGGTATATTTTCATCTCTTCTGAGTATATGCCCAAAAAGCTGCCATCTTGCCTCCAGGATTTGAAAAAATAGAGAAATGATAAAACAGATGCCCATGTGAAACATTCAGGATGGCAACCTCATCATGATGGACTAAAATAAGAACTCTGTATTTTTGGTATAGTTTTAAAATGTATGAACATGTTCTTGACATTGACATTTCTGCCGTCTTAAGGAAAAAGACCGTATGTTTACTTGGATAAGAGGCTACATACGGTCTTTTTCCTTAAGACGGCAGATTTCAGGTCTAGAAACATTTGGTGTAAAGAATGGGTTAGGGAGATAACCAGAAACTTACTTGCTCCTCTAATCTGATGAGCTGAAGATCTTTAATTCAGACTTCTGTCGTGTAGATGTGTGTGTGTGTGTGTGTGTGTGTGTGTGTGTGTGTGTGTTTGATCCCCAGTCGAGGTTGACTGATTTTTTTGGGGTGGTTTATTTTTTTCTTTCTTGCTTTGTCTTGCACTGGAGCCTGCTCCTTAATTTCTAAATTTGTAATGATGTACAGTCCATTTCCACTGTATGTAGCTCATCACTCTTCAGATTATTTGAAATAATTATACTAAAAACTGCAGCAATTTTCTCACTTCATTGTGAATTTTATTTCAGATAATTACATTCATAGGTTACAGATTTATATTCTTTCTTTTTTGTTGACTTCATTGAGATAAACAATTTTTTTAAAAATAAAGTAATATTGTGAATTTTATAATTTTCAGATACAAAGATTTCCGAAATCCACCATGGGAAGATCCGAACTATCGTCGCTCTGAGGTTTTCTGGCACATTCTGGCCGCAAGACTGGCATTTGTCTGTGTTTTTGAGGTAAAGCCGGAAAAAGTCTTAAAAAGTCTTATATGTTTTCATCAAATATATGTGCGGCTATGTGGTCTTGTGGTATGACACTTGTTTTCGGATCGGAAGGTCCTGAGTTCGAGCCTCGCTCAGCGCATGGTTGAGTCCTTGTAAAAGGCTCTTTACTCACATTCTGTCACTGTACTCAGGTGTCAAAGTTAACAGCGTTGTCTCTGTCAGAAAAAAATTGTGACAGGTGTCATGTTTCATTCTACATGTTACATGTTACTGTTGGTCAGGGACCTCTAGCACTTTGAGCACATTAAGCTCAATTTTTAAAATCTTTTTAAAAAAAATATATAGAGTATTTCAGTGTTTTTATCTGTGACTGAAAATTTTTTAATAAAGTATATTTTGCTCCTGATATCAGCCTATAACCGTGAACTGAAGACCCATATAGACATCTGAAGTAGTTGTCTATCACTTGAAGCAAACAACCCACAGATCCTGAGAATCACTCACAATTTATTATTAAACATTAATGAATTTAAAAAATAACGATAAGCATTGAAAAATAAGTTTCACTTTATTATACGAAGACAGATACTGAGAGATATAATAGATTGAAGCTTACATTTCAACACTTATCGTTATTTTTTTCCTTCGAACTTCAAGCAGCACATTTTCATTAAATTGAAAAAGAAGAGTTTTAACTTTATAATAAATTGAACTGAGAAGTAAATTCTCTAATGTTGTACAGGTTTGCGTCCCGGCCTTAACATCGTGTAATGCACCCCTGCCAGGGGCAGCGTGGCTCAGCAGTAGTCTTTGCTTCGTAACCGAAGGTACCGGGTTCGATCACCCACCACTGCAAGTCACCTCGCCTTAGCTCAATTTGCGTCGCTGCACTGCGGCTGACCCCTGGGTTATTTCAGTCTTCCTTTGGAATAGACCCTAGAAAAACATTTCCCCCCATGGGATGAATAAAGGGAATTTTATTTATTTATTTTATATAATAATTAACCTCAATGAATCCTTTGAATCCATTTTTACCAGAATGTGGTGGTCGTTCTGACCAGCCTGATAGCCTGGCTCATCCCAGACATGCCCGGACAGCTCAAGGAGAGAATCAGACGCGAGGCCTACATCACTAATGAGATCATCCTGAAAACAGAACTTAAACGAGCCCACGGCGAGGAGATCACAGCAGATGAGCTGGAACGCGTGGCTTCGGAAGAGCACAGAATCTATCCAGCCCTGGATAAGATTGATAACTACTCACCTAGACACAGTGAAGATGAGGAGGTTGGTTTTAAAGATGGCAGTGGTGGTGCTGAGGGGGATGGAGCTAGAAAAAGGGGGTCTAATTCCAATGTGTAATGAATGCACCGTTGCCAATCAGTATGAGTTCTCTTATTTTGATGTGAATACTAATAAATCTGCTAGAAACTGTGAGCTGTAAAATATAATGTACCAAAAAAAATGATTATAACAGCCTAATAAAAAAAAAAAGGAACATACCAAACATGGAAATTTTCGGGCTCAAAACCCTTTTTCAGCCAGGAACAAAATGTAAAAAAAAAAAATAATAATACATCATTTTAACATCCAGCAGTGATTTAGTAGTTGGGTCTGTAAGAGCTGGCAGAAAGTATCCTGTGATAGTAGAGAAATATTTCTCTTGCTTTCTATCTGGATTTCAAGTGATGTACTCATGTTTTTTGTTGTTTTGACGTTGGCTGAAGAGAGGTTTTGAGTCCAAAATGTTCCGTGTTTGGTATTTTGTTCTTTTTCGAAGCAGTTCTATTCATGTTTGTTCATTACTTTTTACAGTCCACAGCTTCTAACAGGGGAAAGAAATATTAAAATCTTATCAGTTTCCTTTTGTCTTCGCTATTCTGAGATTTATTATAAGATAACTTACTGTCATTCTAATCCATAAAGGTGTTCATTCATTCATTCATTCATACAATTGATTAATGAATGGTAAAAAGTAGATAGTAATAGACGTTTTTTGTTTATAATTGTAGGCCGTGTTGAATACCTTATCGGTAAAACATGCTAATATTCTGTGCCTCTGTGTTTAATCTTTTATACTTTGCTGATTGATTTTGCAGAGGTATGCTGTGTAATTGTTGGAGAAATTCAACGCTTTTACTTACTTACTTCCAAACCAGTGACCAGCTGATCTCTAGTAGTCATTCGGTCATGTGCCATGGCATAAAAGTCAGATGTCTGGATACTTTTTACAAAATTAATTGGGACAGAAAACAAATATCTACAAGATTTTCTCATATTTCTGAAAATATGAATAATTAGCTCCTACATAGAATGAACTCATCCATTTGTTCCAATTTCAAACGAAATCCTTTAAGAAAATTTGTCCGGGAAATCTTCACTCATAACTATGAAACAAAGATAATGAATGTAATTTTATCACCTAAATAATATGAATGAATGTATTATACGTATATATATATTTGTTTGCTGACCTGCCTTTTATATAGATTTATATGGAAATTTTAAAAATCATATTATATTTTTAACCAAATATATCATATATACCCATATTCGAATCTCTTCCTTCCTTACTCGTTTTGTTTATGGACCCAAACTTGATGTAAATTTGTAAAATACAAATACAGTGGAATCTGCATAAAGTCAACACTCTTAAAAGTTAGTTCTTGCTTAAAGTAAACAAAACATCTCTTGTTGGTCCCAAATTTTCTGGGGTTTTTTGTTTTTTTTTATCTGAGTGTGTTCTGTTGATAATTGATAAAGTCAACTTTGCTCAGAGTCCACCAATCTTTCTAGTCCGGTGGAGTTGACTCTATCAGGATTCCACTGTAGTCTTGGACCCTTTTCAAAATGGAATTGTCTGGAGGTTTTAAGACTTATTACTTGTTCTCTTTATTGCAGGTTGTTTTGTTTTTTTCCTACTTCGTTTTGAAACCTTTATTCAAAAGCTTATTTGTCAATAACATTGAGGGTGGGGGGGGTTTGGAAACGCATATTATTCTCTAGACTATACATAATAATTCAGTTTCATCATCCTCAAGTTTCCATATTTTTTTACTTTAAATAAAACGTTATTAATAAATAATAATTATTCATCCACAAGGGGAAATTCATCTTAGAGCAGACTGAACAAACCCATGCGTCAACTGCAATGCAGTGTCGCAAAGTGATCTAGAGCTAAGTGACCTGCTCATGGCCACCCAGCACGGGGGGTCCTTGAACTTGGTACCTTTTGGGTATTGGTACAGACCATAACGCTGAGCCATGCAGCCCCAGTTTAAGAACAAGGGTCCTGATAGCTCAGTTTGTAGAGGCTTCACATTCAAAGGGACAGGTATTTATCTCGGGTGGAGTGGAGATTTTTTTCATTTACTGCCCTGTCCACCCAGCAGTGATTTATTGGGTAGCTGGGTCTGTTTAGATCAGATGGAAAGAACTTGCAATAGATCAGCATCATATTCAAAGGATAGTAAAGAATTGCTGCACTCCATTCAAGGAGATAGTTTCCACAGGCCTTACACGGTTCTGAAGGACTACTTTATTAGTAGAAGAGCTGAAATGCATGTATTTCTCTTCATGGCTGTGGCGAGTGCATCAGTGCATCGTGTTATACATTATACTCAATTTTTCATTTTGTCTTGCCAATTAACATTTTAAATGTTGACACTTTTGAAACATTTTACACCAATCATCAGTATCATTTACATAATTTTTTTATTTTACAACATTATTTATCCTTGTATTGAAAATTGAATAAGTTATTAAAGGTAGATACATTTAAAATGACAAGTTGGGGATCAGGCACTTGTGTACGATAAAGAGCTGAACAATAAATGTGTATGAAATAGTGCCAAAGACAAAGCAGAGAGAAAAATACAAGAAAAAAAATCTGCCTGTCTGGACTTGGAAAGAAGGCTGAATTTTTGGGATGTTTCATTTTTTCTTTTTGCTTTGTCTGGCACTGTTTCATACACACTTTTTCAGATAAATTTACTACGGTATAACTACTTTAACTTTCAAAACAAACTGCCTTGAAATTATAATATTAAGATATGTTTATTTTGTTTTGTTTGTTTTCTTTTTCTTTTTTCCTTCCCAATAACGAAAGTGTCTTTTTTTATTTCCTTAATTTATTCTCTGTTTCAAGGGTAGAAGAAAATCAGCTTCTGTGTAATACTAGTATTCACATAGACCAAGGAAACAGGTAAAATTTTAAAAGTGCGAATTCCAATTCTTTTTGTCAAGTTCCGTTCATTTTCATATGATGTTGTTGCTGTATTGGTTTTCCATTGAGATTTAAATGATTCTGGGTATATTTGCGTTTTGTTTTGTTTTTAAAAAAAAAAAATTTAGGGATTCTTTTATTATTATGACAAATATGCTTAGAAAGAGGTAGAACAGACTATTTATACTTCATTGCAGGTCTGATAACCCAAATTGTTATGGGCTCAATGTTGTCATGAGAATACTGTCAAAGCAACACCAAATATCGTCCATTGCAACAAGTTTGTTAAATCAAGCCCATAATGGGAGTCGGTTATCAGACCTCAAGGGGCCAACCCCCAATTTGCTCACTTTGGACAATATGACCGATTCCTGTTGACATAATCAGACATGTGTTTGATGGAGTATCCATGGCAACGGCATCTCACGATGCTGCTCGGAAGGGCGTGATATTTTTTAAAATCAAACCTAAAAATATGTGCACGTATGTTAGAACCTACCTTATGCGATTAATTCCCCATACCACACATTTCATACTATCATAGGTAGTTTGTCATGAGTAGTACTAAAGCTTTTCAATTGTGCAGTTTTTTGGGGTTTTTTCATCTTGTTTACGTACACTAAAATAATATGTTAACCAGGATGCATTTTCGAAAAAAGAAAAAAGCTAAATTATTCTATTAAGAGGAATGAGGGAATAGATGTGGAAGGAGAGAAGACGATTTCAAATAAAAAAGATGTGAGTGAGGCATTTATTTATTTTTCTAATTTGAAAAAAAAAAAAAGATAATATAGCGTAAAAAATGATTTTCTTATTATTTATGTTTGTGTGTCTTGAAATTTAATTGTCATGAATTTCATATTTTGTTCATTATGACTCGCATTTCATTGGCTTTTTAAAAAATCATTTGTCGATTAAAAATTTTATGAATTGCTTTTTTTTTTTTTTTTTTTAAAACATTATTATATTATTATTATGAGTTACATGCATTGTTGAAGATAAAATTGTTTATGTTTTCAAATTATTTGCAGTTAAGTTCAACATTATTGTTGTACAATTACAATGTAATTTGTGTGCGGGAAGTCCAAACATTCACTCAGACCAGTCAGAAACTCAATACTCCATCATATCTAGTATTATCAACTCTGTTTTTTTGTTTTTTTTCACTTTCCAACATTTTCATTGGATTTTACCCCATTTTTATTATTCTTATGTCTGGATACATGTTATTTTTATTGGCTTGTCAATTTCTATTTCGTCTTTTCTTTTAGGTTTGTATTATTATGATCGAGTGGAAGTTGAGGGGGGAGGGGGGGGGAATTGAGATTTTTCATCTATGGGGTGTGTTGAGGGGGACACGTGGTGTTAGTACTGTCATTCTTTTTCCTATGTTGTTTTCATCTTAATTGTACCGTAGTGTTCTGTGTTTATGAATGCGTGTTTGCGTTTGTTTTGAGAGTTTAATGGGGGGTTTTTTAAATGGCTTATTAAAATATTTCAGCACTTGTACAATTTTGTTTTCAGCCTGCTTCCATCGTATGATATAGAATAATGCACAATAGTATTATCATTTCATTTTTTTTGTAAAAAAAAAAAAACGGTTACTGATTGATTCTGAAAACCCTCTGAAAAATAGACCTCAAACTTACTTGCTCAGTAATTTGTCTTTGATTGCTATATATTTGTATGTTGTTTTTTTTGTTTGGGGGGGGGGGGGGTGGCAGGGTATTTTTGCTAATGGAATTGACATTGAATTTTGAATTTGTTATATCTAATCCATCATGCATTCTGTTTTCTCATAATATTAATTATCCATTGAAATCTTTTTTGTTAAATCATCGTATTAGGGGAATGCATTTGTGACCGATTATGTCCCTTAACTGTGTCCAACACTGTGAACACTATAATGAGAACTCATATGGAAATAATTAGTTCAAAAGGCTTGACGATATCTACAAGTTAATAAAACTTACAAATGACAGAACTCATGGAAAACTCTAAGCAACAACCCTGAGATAGCAGTCCCATATGGATGGGGCCTTTGTGACAAACGCATTCTTTCTCGCAATAAAACTGCAGACTTATGTATTAATTTGACTGTTTTTATTACATCTTAGCGGGTGGTTGGATGGGAGCATCACCCTTGAATCATATACCTATGATGTTCGCATGGGTGTACGATCCGATAGTGATGTCGTTTCTTCTTCTCTTTACTAGCCTATCCTGCTTCTTTGGTTTGTGATTGTATTTTTGACAGGGGATATTTTTTTTTCTGTAAATCTTCTGCCTGTTTGTTCTTGGTTATTTATAATTTAGCTTATGATATCTTTAGGTTATGATTTTGATTTACATTTGTACTATTTTTGTTAGATTGCTTGTTTTTTTGTTTCAGCGGTCTCTCATATAACCTCAATTGTGTTGGAAGAGACCTAAAGCAACAAACAAACAAACAAACAAACAAACAAATTACATCTTCAAAAAACGTAACTCTCTAAATTCATTCAATTTTTTCTTCTTCTAATACTACTTTCATCTTGGCATTTTATTTCCTTTTCAATGTATATATTCAGTATTGTGAATTACTTTTGAATTAAAATTTATTGTAAATGCCGTTTGCTTTTGTCTACATTTTACGTAGATCCATGATATGTATAAATACATTGAATAGCTGCTAATTATTGATATATATATATAGTATATTATTTGCAGTTGTCTTGAAAGAGAAAAAGTAACCGTCCAGGGTTTCATGTTATCGTTGTCTACACAATATTTTTCTGTGTTGAATGTGTAAAATAATTAGAACAAAATGGATGCGAGTCGGGAGGGGTTTTTATTTTCTTGCTATTTTTTTTTTTTTTTTTTTTTTTTCTGCGATATCAACAACTTTGGTTGTCATGGTTATGTTTGCTTGTGCTTGTCCAAAAGTCGCCCATAAGTAAAGCTGGCTGTACAGTCAGGTTTTACATAGATCTATGACCAAAATTTGATCATCATGCGAAAAAGAATTTAAATCACAATTTAGGAAAACTAGATTATAAAGTATCATAACTGCTCCCATTCAAACTTTGCTGTTTCTAGTACATGAAGGATATATGAGATATACTTAATAAGGTATATGAAAATAAGTGATTATCATGACCAAATTAATTAATTTTATACATTTTAAAATCAACACTTGTTTCAAAGTCAGAAATGTAAACTTTTTTGCGATGTGTATTTGATCAAAATGTTTGTTTTTGACTTGTTTTGGGTTTGTGGTAAAATGGAATGGATTGTTTCTTATGTTCTTACATTGCATATTGCCTACAACGCATCACATGTGTGGGAAATAAATATCTTAAGTTCTAACTTGAAAAGAAATTGGCTCATCGTATTTTAAGTTGACAATTCCTCTTGTCAAAATGTGCGAATACAACTTAATTTGTTAAACAACTAAAAAATAATAATTTTTAAATGTTAATAAATCACGCTGAATTAGAAAAGGCTAAATTCGAATACCAGACTATGAATAATAAGGAAGTACTTAATTGAAATCTACAGTTAGCAGCTTGAAGAATTGGAGAAAAAAAAATAAAATAAATGCTCATGATTCCAACATAATTTTTTTAATGAATAATTTTAAGGGGAACGTCTTCCAGTTCCATAGATAGATATGTTTTATTTGAATACAAATTTTATATAAAAGGAATATATGATTCTATAAAATTGAATTGCATTCAATATGCATAAAAACAAATAAAGGTATATTTTTTTTCTTTTTCTTTTTCTAATCAGTGCACCAAGAAAATAAATAAAATTTGACAGACTAAAATGCTGATACTGATATCCTAAAAAATATATTCTAAGAAACTGGACAGCTGCTCTGTTGACCTGCTGAAGGAAGGGCTACTTTCTTAAAATTGCACCACCAATACTAGGATTATTGTCATGAATAAATTTATTAATTTGCATATATATAGATAAGTTGGGTTTTTTTCTTGCTATTTTAATAAACATAAGGGTCTGTCGCTTATTGGTTTTTATAAACTTGATGATAAAATTGATTTATCATTATCATTCTTGTTCATGACATTGTATTATTCAAAGTGAAACTCGCTGTATCCAAATGTCACTTGTAATACTTGTAATAAAATGAAATATTTCTCTTTATTCTCCTCTTTACCATTCACTGTATGTTTCTGCTATTTTCTTGAAATAAAGTCATCTATGGTTATTAAATCTATTGTTACTGATGTTTTTAAATAATGGTAATAATTTTTAAAAAGGATTGAATTTTCAATGTAATTGACAAAGACGGATAACCCGTTTGCTTTGTCGACAAACCACGATGAATGAGATCTAAAGACGAATGAGAGATGTCTCTGTAAATTAAATTGAAGCGGCTATTCCCTTTTATAACTACATGTACTAGTAAAAAGCCCGCAATTTCGCGGGGAAAAAACTATTTTCATTCGATATTGCCAGAATCATTTTCTTGATTAGCTTGATTACGATTAGATGCACATTTTAATCGATGTGCTTGTCGTCGGTGCCATGCTTTATTCGGCATGATTTTAGTTTATCAGTCAGTAGATATCAATATCAATAAGTCGCAAGTCTTTACCACGCTTTACTTGGGAGTGCTTTGCACTACCTTCAAACTTCACAAATTAAAATGGCGGCCGAGAATCAAAACAATGGTCAAATTAGGACATTTTAAACTTTCACAAATCTATCAAGGTTTGTTCTAGAGTTTGTTTGTTTGTTTGTTCTAAACGCTTTTATATGATGACAAATTGAATAAATAAACGCCTGACAAAAGATCAACGGTGAAAATACAAATTGAATGAATACTGGGGATGTAGAAGCTTTCGGAATGTCTCCCCTTTACTTAACTTATGTGAGGTGAAATGAAAATCTGAAGCGGACGCGAAAAATATCATGTCCCCGAATCTGTCTACTTTTGGTTTGTTTGGGCTAGAAGCTAGACAGATCCAATTGACAGTTTGCCGACAACGTTTAACTCAATATTTCCCAGGGCAATAATTATCACATCGATGGCATAAAAGCCTCCCCCCCCCCCCCCCCCCCCCCCCCCCCCCCCCCCCCCCCCCCATCACCCCATCACCTCATTATACGTACGCTCTGTTTAATATCGCCCGGGCATTATTACGTGTGGCCACCTTCCCCAATTATTGAAGAAAAATTGAGAGAGAATAAAGGAAGGTGGTCTCAAATTGTTTCGGTTTAAAGAAAGTCCTTCTTAGAAATATTTCGGTTCATCGTAAGAATTAGTACAAAGATAATGAAGAAACTAGTACAATTTATTAAATTCTTTGCGGTTTAAGGTATTTTTCGGTTTAGCTTCTTTCGGTTTAAAGTAATTTTACTGTATACGGATTTTACGGTGCAAGAGTCACTATTCAGTGATCCCAAAACTCCGGTTTCACCGGAAAATACTCCGGTCTGGAGCAAAAAATTCCGGGTTCCGGGCAACTCGGTCAAATTCCGGTGAGGTCAATTTGTTCCAAGGATACCCCCCTCCCCCTCCCCTCCAAGCACCACATCATCACTACTATAACAACCATCACTACTACTGCAACCACCACTACCATATCATCATCATTACCACTACTACTACAACCACCACCACATCATCACTACCACTACTACAACCACTACCACGACACCATCATCACTACCAATACTACTACAACCACTACCACCACATCATCATCACTACCACTACTACAACCACCACCATATCATCATTACCAATAATACTACAACCACCATCACCACATCATCATCACTACCACTACTACTACAACCAGCACCACCACATTGTCATCACTACCTCTACTACAACCACCACCACCACCACATCATCATCACTACCTCTACTACCACAACCACTACTACAACCACATCATCACTACCAATACTACTACAACCACCACCACCACATCATCATCACTACCTCTACTACCACAACCACATCATCACTACCAATACTACTACAACCACCACCACCACATCATAACTACCACTACAACCACATCATAACTACCACTACTACAACCACCACCACCACCACATCATCATCACTACCAATACTACTACAACCACCGCCGCCACCACATCAGCATCACTACCACTACTACTACAACAAACACCACATCTTCACAATCACTACTACTAAAACCACCACCACCTCATCATCACCACTACCACTACTACTACTACTACAACCACCACCACATCATCACTACCACTACTACTACAACCACCACCACATCATCCTCACTACCACTGCTACTGCAACCACCACCACCACATCATCATCACGACCACTACTACTACAACCACCACCACCACCACATCGTGATCACTACCACTACAACAGCCATTATCACATCATCACTACCACTACTACTACAACCACCACCACCACATCATCACCACTACCACTACAACAACAACCACTATCACATCATCATCATCACTACCACTACTACTACAACCACCACCACATCATCATCACTACCACTACTACAACCACCACACCATCATCACTACCAATACTACTACAACCACTACCACCACAACATCATCATTACCACTACTACTACAACCACCACCATATCATCATCACTACCAATAATACTACAACCACCACCACCACATCATCATCACTACCCCTACTACTACAATCACCACCAGCACATTATCATCACTACCTCTACTACCACAACCACTACTACAACCACATCAACACTACCAATACTACTACAACCACCAACCCCACCACATCATCATCACTACCTCTACTACCACAACCACTACTACAACCACATCATCACTACCAATACTACTACAACCACCACCGCCACACCATCATAACTACCACTACAACCACACAATCATCACTACACTACTACAACACCACATCATCATACCAATACTACTATCAAACCACCACCACCACACATCATCACACTACCACTACTACTACAACCACCACCACCACATCATCACTATCACTACTACTAAAACCACCACCACACTCATCATCACCACTACACTACTAACTACAACCACCACCACCACAATCATCTACACTACACCACTGCTACTACAACAACACCACACCACCACATCATCACTAACACTGCTACTACAACCACCACCACCACATCATCATCACGACCACTACTACAACAACCACCACCAATCATGATCACTACCTACTACAACAGCCACTACTCACATCATCATCACTACCACTACTACAACCACCACATCATCATCACTACCACTACAACAACAACCACTATCACATCATCACTACCACTACTACTACAACCACCACCACATCATCATCACTACCACTACTACAACCACCACACCATCATCACTACCAATACTACTACAACCACTACCACCACATCATCATCACTACCACTACTACAACCACCACATCATCATCACTACCACTACAACAACAACCACTATCACATCATCACTACCACTACTACTACAACCACCACATCATCATCACTACCACTACTACAACCACCACCA
Organism: Berghia stephanieae; assembly: GCF_034508935.2. Lineage (NCBI taxonomy): Eukaryota > Metazoa > Mollusca > Gastropoda > Nudibranchia > Aeolidiidae > Berghia > Berghia stephanieae. The sequence continues at coordinate 32,797,615 of NC_088362.1, forward strand.
TATCATCATCACTACCAATAATACTACAACCACCACCACCACATCATCTCACTACCACTACTACTACAACAACCACCACCACCACATCATCATCACTACCCCTACTACTACAATCACCACCAGCACATTATCATCACTACCTCTACTACCACAACCACTACTACAACCACATCAACACTACCAATACTACTACAACCACCAACCCCACCACATCATCATCACTACCTCTACTACCACAACCACTACTACAACCACATCATCACTACCAATACTACTACAACCACCACCGCCACACCATCATAACTACCACTACAACCACCACATCATCACTACCACTACTACAACCACATCATCATCACTACCAATACTACTTCAACCACCACCACCACCACATCATCATCACTACCACTACTACTACAACCACCACCACCACATCATCACTATCACTACTACTAAAACCACCACCACCTCATCATCACCACTACCACTACTACTACAACCACCACCACCACATCATCATCACTAACACTGCTACTACAACCACCACCACCACATCATCATCACGACCACTACTACTACAACCACCACCACATCATGATCACTACCACTACAACAGCCACTATCACATCATCATCACTACCACTACTACAACCACCACATCATCATCACTACCACTACAACAACAACCACTATCACATCATCACTACCACTACTACTACAACCACCACCACATCATCATCACTACCACTACTACAACCACTACCATATCATATAAAAAACAAGATGGCCGCCATGGATGGGAGCTGTGTCTGAATGCTCTACAAACAGTTATAATAATTGATTTCTGAGACTGGATATCTGTGTTTTAGTATTGAAATTCAAGCCCATGTGTTGATCCATATCTGGGGCTATTCCATTGTGCGCTTTTGGAAGTACCATTGGTGGATAGAATCTTAGTAGTGAGACTTGGACTGAGTGTAAACAAGATAGATTTGAATTTTCAAAATGGCTGACTTAAACACTCAACTGTGAAAGCGTATTGTTTACAAGACTTCAAACTCATTAGTGATTTTAGGAACTGTGTGGGTTTTTGAAAGGAATTTATTTTGAGAATAGATACTGTGAGACTTGGACTGATTGTAAACAAGATAGATTTAAATTTTCAAAATGGCTGACATAAACATTGAACTGTGAAAGCGTATAGTATACAAGACTTCAAACTCATCAGTGATTTTAGGAACTGTGTGGGTTTTTGAAAGGAATTTATTTGAGAATACTGTGAGTACATTTGGACTTGTGCATCAGATTGACCAGCGGACTGCCTGTACTCCAAGTCCAAGATGAGTGCTATCCCTAAGACAAGAAGTGGAAGCAGAAGCGGCAGTGAGAATCGCAATCACATTAAACCTTCCAAGGACAGCAATGGAGTTGATTCGAAAGTGGAACCTGTCAAAAGTAAACAAGCTTCTGACAATGAGACTGATTTTCATATATGTATCCTGTGCGATAAAAAATTTACAGAGCAATCAGATAGCCTTTTGCAGTGTGATAGATGTGATGGTTGGGCATGTACTGGTTGTCTGAACATGTCGCCCGAGACGTACTGTGCCATTGCAAGGCCAGACCTTCGATGGTTCTGTGAATATTGTGTGCAACCAGCGCTGCTCTCAGTAAAAGCAGATAAAGCCATTGAGGATAAGTGCAGTGAATTTCTTGGAGCTGTAGAAGCTAGAATTTCAAATATTGAATCTGAACTCACACACAAAGCTTCAATAGTGGATCTCAAAAAGTTGGAAAATAATGTGAAGTCACGGAGGAGAAAATAGGCAAGCTATCAAGCACGCAAAATGAAGTTGAAACAAAGATTGGTGAAGCCACAGCAAATTTAGCATCTGACGGTGTCAAAGAGATGGCTGAACGTGAAGCACGAAAAAACAATCTAATTGTGTTCAATGTTCCAGTTCACAAATGTGATGATCCTGAAGCTCGCAAGGAGGCGGATGCCAAATATTTTCAGAAGCTTTGTAGACAGGGTCTAGAGATTGAGGCAGGAGTTGAGTACAGGAAGATTGTCAGATTAGGGAAAAAGAATGACGATAATAGACCTATGAAGATCATATTAATTAACAGTGATCAAGTATCACAAATCCTAAAAGCAGCGAAGAACCTTGGATCAAAGCCTGAGTTTAAACAAATTAGTATTGGACGTGATCGTACCCCTTTAGAAAGAGAAGAATCGCGAGCTCTTGTCAAGCTAAAACAACAGAAGCAAGCCGAATCAGACAGAAACGGGGAGAAGGCCAGATGGGTCATAAGACATATGAGAATAGTAAACGCCTTCAGGGATACACCAACAGCGGTTATCCTCAACCTGGGCAAGGACAGGATGGAATAGGACGTCCAAAATCAATGCTAAAATGCATGTGTACAAATGTAGATACTTTGTTAAACAAGCGTTTAGAGTTGTCTCATTTTCTTTTACATGAGCAGCCAGATATTTTCTTTATATCAGAAGTTTTATCAAAACATTTTAAGTGGGCTGTACAGAAAGCTGAAGTTGATATGGATGGTTATTGTTCATTTTCTAATTGTTTTGACAACCAAATTAACGGCCACAGGGGTATCATCATTTATGTGAAAGAGGAGATAGGTGCACAAGAAATCACCCTGACACCTGACCAAAAGTTAGCTAATGAGAGTGTTTGGATCGAAGTGAAAGTGAGGGATGGTGAAAAATTACTAGCTGGATGTGCGTATAGGTCTCCAACTAGTTCCTCAGAGAACACCAATAAGTCGTATCAGACTATGCTGGACCTTGCTAAGGATAGGGCATATGTATTAATCACCGGTGACTTCAATCAACCAGATGTTGATTGGGTAAATGAGACAGCCTCAGGCAACAAAGCATTAGAATTCTTAGAGTTCTATAGAGACTCTTTCCTCTATCAGCATGTTAAGTCGCCAACGCATTTTCGAGGGGATCAGAAACCAACACTCATAGACCTAGTTTTATCATCTGAAGAGAGCATGGTGAAAAATTTGACTCATAACGCTCCCCTTGGCAAAAGTCATCATCATGTTTTAGCTTTTAACTTTGTGTGTAGCACAAAAATTGAAGTAAAGAAAGAAAGACGGTATAACTACAAAAAAGCCGACTTTGATAAACTGAGAAAGTGTGTGAATGACAGCAATTTACTTGCCAAAATTCAGGATAAGGATGCAAATGATACATGGAACTGCATCAAAAAGACTGTAGAAACTGCAACTGAGGAATGTATTCCTAAAAGTGGATCAGGGCCTGCAGGCAAACGCAAGACACCTGTCTGGTGGAGTGAGATGGCTATGTCTAAGTTACGTAATAAGAAACAGACATACAAGAAATACTTGGGAACACTAGACCAGAGAGACTGGCTAGCCTACACAAGAGCCAGGAACCAAGCAAAAGCGGCGTGCCGGAAAGCAGTTCTAGACTATGAAAAGTCTATAGCGCAAGATGCGAAAAATAATCCAAAGGCATTCTTCTCCTCTGCTAAGAGTAAGATGAAAGTGCAAGAAGGCCTAGCCGACCTCAAGGATAATGACGGTAAACTTGTGTCAGCTGACAAAGATAAGGCAAACCTCCTCAATACATTTTTCTGTAGTGTATTCACAAACGAGAGAGTGGGGGATATTCCTGATTGTGAAAAATCTGAAGTTGACTCTTCTCTTAGTGACATTATATTCACTTGTAAAGATGTGTGGAATAAGCTTTAAAATTTAGGCTCCTCGAAATCCTCTGGCCCTGATGGGATACACCCATGTGTACTAAAAGAACTGGCAGAACAGCTAGCAGAACCCTTAGCAGAGTTGTTCAACAAGTCACTTAGGGAAGGGAAGCTGCCCAGCATCTGGAAAGATGCAAATGTAACTCCACTTTTTAAAAAGGGTGAGAAGAGCAAAGCAAGTAACTATCGTCCGGTATCATTAACGTGTGTGATTTGCAAAATAATGGAATCCGTGATTAGGGACAAAGTAGTCAAATACTTAATGGAACAAAAGTTGCTGTCTGAGTATCAACACGGTTTTATATCAAAACGCTCATGTACCACTAATTTATTAGCTGCTCTCGACTCTTGGACTAGGTATTTGGACAGTGGCATACCTGTCGATGCAGTGTACCTTGATTTCGCCAAAGCATTTGACAGTGTTCCACATCAACGCCTTATTAAGAAACTTGGATCATATGGCATCAGTTCATGTTTGCTAGCTTGGATCTCAGATTTCCTGATTGGGAGAAGACAGCGTGTTAGGGTGAACGGCAGTTTTTCGGACTGGGCACCAGTATCGAGTGGTGTTCCGCAGGGAAGCTGCCTTGGTCCAGTTTTGTTTGTAATATTTATTAACGATCTTCCAGACGTTGTGGACTCTCTGTGCCAAATGTATGCAGATGACACTAAGGTGTTCTCTAGAGTAGACAAGGAAGAGTTCATAACTCAGCTCCAAAGTGATCTTGACAGCTTGGTACAGTGGGCTGATAAATGGCAGCTTAGGTTTAATGCAGACAAGTGCCATGTCTTGCACTTGGGATATAGAAACCCGCACCATCAGTACACAATGAGAAATCATGACTCTAGCGAGACTGTCATACTTCAGCCTACTGAAGAGGAAAAAGATTTAGGTGTGTTAGTAGATCAGGAACTGAAGTTCTCTAAGCACATAGAAACCCAAGTAAATAAAGCAAACAGAATCGTTGGCCTCATTAGGAGGTCGTTCACATATCTTGATAGAGATAACATGAGACAATTGTTCACTGCACTTGTACGTCCCCACTTGGAATTTGGCAATGTAGCATGGGCACCACGACTACAGAAAAACAAAGACCTCATAGAAAGTGTTCTAAGACGCGCAACTCGGGTCATTCCGGGATTCAAAGATCTAGAATACACAGAAAGACTGAAAAAGATAAGAATACCTAGCATGCAGTATAGGAGAGACAGAGGAGACCTAATTGAAGCGTACAAATACACACATAATTTATACTATGTTAGCACGAGCCCTCTAAATCTTGATTCCACCAGCACCACCAGAGGACACAAATTCAAACTCTCCAAAGAAAGGTGTTCTCTAAACCTTAGGCAGAACTTTTTCTCAGTTAGGGTAGTCGACAAATGGAACCGCCTGCCTGCAACAGTTGTCGACGCCCCTTCATTGCAGGCATTCAAGTGCCGTCTTGATGCTCATTTTGAAACAGAAAAATACTGTTTGTAAAGTTAAATTCAGACACCTCCTTCCACCATGTGGCATGCCCAGTTTTGAGAGACTTGAATTATATACGTTCACGAATGCACAAGAGCAGATAAAAGGCTGTAAAAGCCTACATAAATCTGGACTTATATCATATCATCATCATTACCATCATTACTTCATTTAAAATAATGAAACTTTGGGATTGTATTTGGCAATGTGTTTATATAGCAAAATATAATTCTAATCATTTATCTATTTAGAACTATACAATATGTGAATACAATGCTAAATACCATTCCAATTCACTTTTCTTATGTGCGGAAATTCCTCTTTCAGCATTGAAATTCCTACGAGTGGTGTCTGAAATTCCTGTGAGCCAAATTTACAGTTGGCGTCTCTGCACTATTACTATTGTCATTTCAATACCAGTAAAAAGGAAGATAGAGGAAAATTGTAGCTAAAAGCACTAAAGAAAAGGGAAGACAGAGGGGACTGGGTCAGTTGGGGAACAGAAGATTCCACCAGCAATCCATCGATGTGCAAATGTTGACATTACCTAAAAGTCCCATCTAGGCACAAGCAAAGGATCTTGCTATGAAGCATACACTCAAAATGTTTACAAAATACAATATTCATAACTAATAATTATAATAGAAGCTAACAGTAACAGAGCGATGATTTACAAGGGAAAAAAAATATCATCTCTCAAAAAAGGTACTATGCATGTGACTGTCTCTCTCCCAGCTGTTTTGTTTTTAAGGGTCTTACGGCACTTGCAACACATTTAGGTTATATCAGCGCCAGTAAAAAGGAAGAAAATGGGGTTGTAGAAAGTTCTAGAATTACAATTAAAGCACCTACAAGAAAGGAAGACAAAGGGCAACTGGGAACAAATAGGGATCAGATGTAGATTCCAAGAGCATACCATCAATGTACTTAGTCTGGGATCACCTATAAGTCTCACCCAGACACAAGCACAAGATCCAACAAAGAGGAATACACCCAAATGCTTACATTTCATTATACATTAAAAATAACAAATATAATAATATATAAGAGAGAGATGATTTACAAGGAAAAAAATATCATCTCCCAAAACAATAACTATGCATTTGACTGTTTCCCTCTCAGCAAGGCCAACCGACCGGGGTCAGGACAAAACTAAGTAATTTCATTCCAAGACAAAGACGGAAAGCAAGTTGGAAAACAGATATAGGGGGATAGACGACACAGTCAGTACCTCCCTGCCCACTATGGGAGGTCAGGAACCCCACCCAGCCTCCCAGCTAAGGATCTTTGTTTGTTTGTTTGTTTGTTGCTTTAGGTCTCTTCCAACACAATTGAGGTTATATGAGAGACCGCTGAAACAAAAAAACAAGCAATCTAACAAAAATAGTACAAATGTAAATCAAAATCACAACCTAAAGATATCATAAGCTAAATTATAAATAACCAAGAACAAACAGGCAGAAGATTTACAGAAAAAAAATATCCCCTGTCAAAAATACAATCACAAACCAAAGAAGCAGGATAGACTAGTAAAGAGAAGAAGAAACGACATCACTATCGGATCGTACACCCATGCGAACATCATAGGTATATGATTCAAGGGTGATGCTCCCATCCAACCACCCGCCAGCTAAGGATCCCCACCAGGACCAGGAAAAACCCCCCCAGAATAACCTCAATGCAGGGCAAAAACAGAGAGCAACATGGAAAGGAAAACAGATATGGGGTATAGAAGAGACAGCAAGTGACCTCCCGCCCACCGTACGAGGTCAGAAGGCCATAACCAGAAATGTAACAGGAGAAATTATTTTTGTTGAAAAGGAAATTCAGTCTTGTCATGTGGACCCCAAACGTTCTATGTAAGTAATATAACCTCGAGTAATAAGAGACATAAAGCACATAACACATGTCTATATCACAAGTAATGTATTTATTCTTCTGTCCTCTTACAAAATTATAACAATCATTACCTCACAATCTTTACCTTAGAAATGATTGTAAGAAAAATGTGTGAACCCATCACAGTACCTCTGGGTAAAAAAAAAAAGTCAGTTCATAAATGAATCCTCGGTTCTTGAGACATGGACGATCACAATAACAGTAGAGGAATTGCATAATAAGTTTCTCCAAATCCGAGAGACATGAGGGACTTCTTCATGGCCCTTTTACTAATGGTAACATTGGCGTTGTCATCGGATTTCACACACATTAAAAATAGAAGCAGGCAGGGGGAATGTGGAGTCAAATATAGAGATGGCCCTTCATGGCCTATTTACTTTAAGTAATATTGAAGTTGTCATAGGATTAAACACACATCAAAAATAAATTGGGGGGGGGGGGGGGGGGGGGGGGGGTTAGTGGAGTCAAATATAATGATCTAAGGGAGAACCATTTTACATGACCCCTACGGTACTAGCAACAATAAGCACCAGTAGCCATGAGCAGTCATGGTTTATTACTACTCTAAAACATGATTTTTCCTCCACATTTCTAGGTTCCAGCTTTCTGATGTGAATATTTTTTATTCTGTGGGCATTAAAAACTCATGCTTCAAGATCTCACATTGAAAATATTTTTAACTGTCTAATGGTGAACTGACTAAAATTTTGTGTTTAACATTTATCGAACGCCCTGAGATGAAATAGAAGTTGCTTTGCATATCCAGTTACATTTTTGTTTTGGTGATTAGAAGCATAGCTTATAAAGAAGAAGAAGAAGAGAAGGAGGAAAAAGAAGATGACGACGGCAACAATGAAGAAGATGAGGAGGAGGAAGGAGAAAAAGGAGTAGAGGAGAAAATTGTAAATAAATATTGATAGGTTTTGCACAATAAGCGACATTTATCAAAGATATTTCAACTCCCTTAACAATACACGTCATATTTCATTCTGGGTTTTTAAGATTTTCCTAAATATTTCCACAAATAACCTAAATGCATATGACACATTTTTTGGCCGAATTATTAAAACAAGTTCCTTTGTCGTTAATGATAATAATAAAAGACAACTCCCTTGGTTCAGTTTTAATTTGAAATAACCAAATCAAGGCCATGAAAATCCAAACCCTTTTTGTTTTCAAGACAGTTTAGTTTTTCCCATCTTGAAGAAATTTAGAAATCTAAGACCATTTCTCGACTTCTCCACTGAGTGAGAAGCCTGTAATGAACCTTATAGATATTCGACCAACACGGTGCATTTTTGATCTGCACACATTTTCCCTACCTTGTTATGGATGATCATAAAGGACAACTCTTTTCTTGATTTTAAAAAAACCTCATATACAATTTAAAACCATGATGCTTTTGTGAAAAACTAAGCACAAACAACATTTTTTGTTTGTTTCCCTTTTCTTCGATTAGATTCATGTTATTTAGAATCTCTATAGACAAGTAATGTAGAATTCAAATAAACCTTTTATCAGATGAGACTAGAAGGAGCTATCTACTAAAGAAATATGACAGGAAGAAAGAATGGTATAAAAACAAAATTTGAAAGATTCAAGTCTTTACTTGAGGTTCATTTGAGAAAAAAAAAAAAAAAAAAGAAAAAATTAGAATAAAACAAAGTAAAACCAAAAATTTTTTTTGAAAAAAGTAGAACATTAATGGATTCGACCATAAAGATCACTATTATTGTAGAGTCATTATCGTGTTTGATTCAAGAACTTAAGTACTAAAAGTAAGTCCTTGTTGAAACACATTATTCTTGCAAAGAATTCTTCACAATGGTTTCAACATTATCTTACAGGAAATATAAGTCAATTTTGCAAAACTTTCTCTTCTTCACATCATCTTTTAATGAAAACCCAGTGAATATCAAGAAAAAACAAGAAAAGAAAACACTGCTGGGAGCCGCGACTAATTTACAAAATGATGAAAACTATAAAAGTATAAAATACGGATTTTGTACAGATTCCATTATTTTAAATCAAGCTTTCTTAAATCTTTCAAATAGATAGTAAAAAAGGTGAGTTCTCCTGCTAATACTGTTGAAGAGATTACCTGGTTAACCACACTTCATATTCAAATTTCAATTATTTCAACTCATTTTAAACAAGAGTTGGAAATATTCTGATTAGACGTGTGTGGTGTGAGTGTGTGTGCGTATGCATGTACGTTATAAAAAAATAACATTACAGAAAAGAACAGAAAAGAAGATTTTAAACATTATGGGTACCAAATTTCCCATTATCTGTATTGCCTTAATCTCTCTAAGGATAAAAATACCAGTATTACTCACTGTTACAGTAAGACAAAATAGAATAAATAGTATTGTGTTGTGATAATTCATTCACTCTGTCAAGGAATCAGAACTCTATTTATTTGGGCAGGCATGGCGTTTTCTTCATCCTCGCCAACACAGACTTCAGTCTTCTCACATATCGAATAAAACAACATTTAAGGCAAAAGTAGCAGCAGAAACAAAGAGACATGTGTGAAGTGAATCCTTCTGCTTCATCACCATAGTTCACACTGACATATCTCAAATCTTTTATTTATAGCTTTAAATCAAAAATTGACTGTTGGACATTCCTGTGTCAAGCCTAAACACTCAGAGAGGTCCTCAATCTTATCGTCGTTGCTGTTGTTAGTCAATTTAGAATCAATACTATTATTATCTCCCTGAATCTTATCTTTTTTTGAAAACTCCTCACCATCTCTAGTTCTTTTGACTCCGTCCCCATCATCACCATTATCCTTTTCGGTCACATTAATATCACCATTGCTATTTGTGAGAGGAACAGGGCTACAAGTTCTGTCATGAATGTAAGACTTTTCGACAGAATGGTTTGCTGTTTGTTTACAACTTTGGCCACCACCACCATCTTCATTACTGGGTGAAGTCCTCAAACTATCATCTTCAACATTTTTACCTTTTCCCGTCTGACTATTGGGTAATACATTATGACACTCATCATTCACAGAATCATCAACGGACATAAAATCTGTGGCTTCATCCTCTTCCTGAGTCTGTATCCCCGAATCGGGCGTAACTTTCAATGAAAATGAGCTCGGACTAAATTCATCGGTAGTGGAACCAGCAGAAGTCAATGCAGAATCACTTGAATTGGACAAGGGAACAATAGTATTGGGGACACGTAGATTCAATCCACTAGAGGATTTTGTAGACTCATGATCTGTTGTTGAAGCGTCTTGAGTACTAGAAGTGATTAGTTGAGAGGATGAAGATGTGTGTGATCCATCAGCACCGATATTTTTTAACATAACACTTCCACCCGGTTCAGGTTCTGAAGGTAACTCTAACGTCCTTAATTGCTCATTTTCCTGTTGCAGTCTGGTGATTTGTTCCCTAGCTTCCTTTAGCTGCTGTTGTAACATGAAGATCATACCCTGCATGCCTTCAACGTCTTCCTCCAACTCACCCACAAACTCATCCAGCTCTGAAACAAAATTCGAAATGTATTAAATATTGAAGTAAACCAAGAAAAAAAATTTATACAATACTCAAAATTATAATTATAACAAGGGATTACATAGAATACTGAAAGTAAAAGAAACTATTTAAAAAATGAAAGCACATTAACTATCAAATTCATATGAATGGAAAATTGAACAAATTTGTTCCATTTTCAATCATGGTGAACTCGAGAGTTAATGAGGACTCGTGAAAAATATGATAGCATAAAATTTAAGATATCAATCAAATTTACAATACGTCTCGATATAGACTAACAACAGGGCTGCCAACATCGATACCAGAAATGGTGGAAGTGTTTGTTTGTTTGTTTTTAAGGGTTTTACGGCGCTTGCAACACATTAAGGTCATATCAGCGCCAGTAAAAAGGAAGAAAATGGGATAGTAAAAAGTTATAGAATAACGATTAAAGCACCGAAGAAAAAAAGGTAAGACGAAGGGGAATTGGTTCAAATAAGAAACGGATGTAGATTCCAAGAGCACACTATCAAAGTACTTAGTTTGAGATCACCTAAAAGTCTCACTCAGACGCAAGCACAGGTCCCCACTAAGAGGGATACACTCAAATGTTTACAAATCATATATAATATTAATATGTAAACAATACAAAAAAGTGCATAACAGAGAGATGATTTACAAGGGAAAAAATATCATTTCCCAAAACTCTAACTATACATTTGATTGTTTCCCTCCCAGCTAGGGTATCCGGGCAGGGCCTGGAAAAACAAAGTAGTCTCACTCCAAGACAAAGACGGAAAGCATTTTGGAAAACATATATAGGGGAATAGAAGACACAGCATGTACTTCCCTGCCCACTATGGGAGGTCAGGTACCCCACCCAAAAAAGTGGAAGACTGCTTGTCAAAAAGAGTAATATTTGGAGACAAGTGAACAATTTGAAAATGTGACCCTTCAGTCACCTCACTCCCTGCTATTTAGTAAATTTGGAAATAACTAATTCTTACACGTTTGTGTTTCCACAACCTGCGGGAAAACTTGAAAATAGAATAATGAAAAAATGCAAACAAACCCCTTAAAGCTTTCAAACAACATTTGTTGTTTATGTAATGCATGAAGCATGGAGAATACCAAATAACTTTATGAGAAAAAAAAAATAAACCTGACTTTTTTCACAAAAATAATAGGACTTGATTGTCAAGGAAAAAAAAGAACGAGATACTTTTTTGGCGTACAGTTGGCAGCCCTTCACAACATAAATGCTTTTAGGACTTTTGACAAGACACACAAAAATATATTCTCCACAAGTACAAGCAAAGATTATCTGAGCCAATTTTTTTTTCTTTCCTGTTTATCTCATTTTAACTGTACCATTTATATTGTATTCTGACTAATATGAATGGTGTGAATGAAAGATGTGATTTTACTACACCAGTGCAAAGCTTATGACTTAGTCAAAATTTTCAATTTTATGACTCGAGCTTTTGACCATACACATTATAAGCTTCACAAAAATAAAAAAAAATCAAGGAAAACTTCACTATTAAAAGTCCAGGCTTAGCAACACTTTTGCTATTTAACCCTGTATATAAATTAGATAGCCCTTTAAATGTGACAAATGAAATAAAAAGTAATTGTGGATTTAGTTTCAATGATTAAAGAACATATTTTGAAAGACAGAATCTTACTTATTTGACCTTCTATAATTCTAGCGAATCTTGGGACGAATTATATGATGATGATGATGATGATGATGATGATGATGATGATGATGATGATGAAGATGAAGATGATGAGACGATACTGATGACCGTGATGATATTGTCATATGTCTCATACTGCCAACACAGTAACATACAACAACCCAAACCATAAAAAGCCTCATGCTTCACTTGCAGATCAAGAATCTATGTAACTGTGATACCCATTTCATCGTCAAGGACCACTTCAACCTCTCGATAAATTTAGGCTTTCTGATCAAAACCTCGTGTCTCTCTTCAGTGAAGTGGTAATTAATGTATCCACTTGCCATGATATTAAGACATGGGGCCTGATATTCAAACCTTAATCTATTAGGTATTTGATATTTCTGTACTATAACTGTTAAGTATTCCCATATGTCACACAGGAGACCAGGGTAGGATTCTATTCCCCGATAGCCAAAATTTATAATCAAATGCTTTGGAATACAAGAAATATATAACAATTAAGTCCAATTGAATGGAAACTTCGATTTAATTATCAAAGACAGATGATATGGATGGTTCGGGATGTTTCTTCCATTCAATGTGACTTTTGTTAGTTATTTCTTCGAGCTTAAAGCAGTAACATTTGTATTATTTGGAATATAAGGGCAGTCAAATCTGGGAAAAGACTTATTGGTGAGACAAAAAAAAAAAAAACAAACAAAAAAAATCATTTGTCAAAAAATCTGTAAAAGTGCAAGGTAAGCATGACTTTTCCCCTGGTCCAGAGTTTTACATTTCTTCTTCAGTCCTCATCCCACAGTGGGTATGGACCACCGATGAAACTTTTTCCATCCTCTTCTGTTGTTGACCAGTCTTTCCATCTCCTTCCAGCGCATTCCAGACCTCTCCAGCTCTACCAGAAGGTCTCACCTCTAGGTTGACCTTGGTCTTCCTTTTTTCCTCGTTCCGGATGGATTCAATTGAAAGGCTGTCACTATCCTTGTGATATTGTCCTTAGGTTTCCACAATGCGTGTCAGTTTTACACTGGAATCCTCATAATACCAACACTGCTGGACCCGAAAGATTGGTTGACTTTGAGCAAGGTTGACTTTATCCATTATCAATGGAACAAAATAAAGAACTTAAAATTTGGGACCAATACGCAAGAGGTGTTGACTTTATGCAGAATCCACTGTATTCAACTTATGTAGTCAGTGGAAAATAATAGGTGTCCTTAATTTCTTTTTCAGATCACTTTTTGGATAGAAAAGGGAAAAACAACAAATCAACAAGTACTGACCTTTCTGATTTTTCTACAAAGTACTGACCTTCCTGATTTTTCAACAAAGTACTGACCTTTCTGATTTTCAACAAAGTACTGACCATTCTGATTTTTCAACAAAGTACTGACCTTTCTGATTTTTCTTCATTTCTGCAACAAGGGCTTTATGTAATGATATCTCTCCTTCAAGTCGTGCTGTTCTTCCAGACGAAATCATTTTACCGAGTTCTCCGTTTTCCTGCAGCAGCATGCGACATTTCCCCATCAATCGCATTCCCGTTTGACTGAAACAATGGAGAAACAATGAAATGCCAACATGAAAATAACAAATTTAAGTGATAAATATTCTTGGTACAGAGCTGCCAACCTCACTATGAGAAAAAGTGTGAAGATTGCTTGTCGAATGGAAGCCATGGGGGGGGGGGGGGGATTCTAGTATTTGAACAAGTAAACCTGCAATCAGTACTGTCATTAGATAATTTTGGATATAATTATAATCAAGTGCTTCCTTGAGAAGGAATTTCAAAAGCTTAATTTTTGGATTTTAAGTTATGACCAACCAGACTACTAGTGCTTAAAAACTCATCTTCAGATGAAAGCAGTGAAAATCATGTAGAGTGTACTAAACCTTATTAAAGTATTAAAAAATACTGATAAAAACAGAGAAATGAAAACCTAATAAAAAATCATACAATTTAAAAAGGAAAAGCATACAATCATTCAGAGGTATATGCTTATAGGCTTTTTAGCATAATATAAGTTGGCAACACTGCTTGGTGTGGAATTAAAGAAATGGTTTCTTTCCTCTATAAAACTATTTAAAAAGATAAAAATCTGAATTGGCCATCAACATACTTAATTTGTTCACTAAATGGGTTTATTCTTTCGAATGCTTGGAGATAGTAGATAAATGTACGGTTCAAATTGGAAGCAAGCCCGCTAGTGAGCTCAACAAATACAGTACCTGCTGGATTCTAGCGCGTTCTCATAGGATCCCAAAAAGCGTGCTAGAATCCGAGCATGCCGAAATCATCCTCAAGGGAGATAATGACATTAAATAGATAAAATTTGGTCACCTAGCCCCAGCGTGCCGTATTACAGAGCGTGCTGAAATTCAGCGAGCCAGAATCCAGCGAGTATTGTACATTATCAACAGTTTCATTTCCTAACAAATATTTTAATAATAAAAATCCAAACTCAAAAAAAAATAAATAAATAATTAAAAAATCATCCCTCCTTGCAATGACAAATAATTTTATTTTCAAAATCTGCATCTGAATTTTATCAATGTCTTTTAGGTGTCTATCTCGACATAATAGAGAAAAAAAAAACTATGTGTCCAGCCATGGAGCAGCAGTACCAAAAGAGAAATTCATATTGGCTAATTTTCTTGCTTTGCAATTATTTTCTTTTTTTTTTTTTAATGCCACCAGCACCAGAGGCTCCTACCCAACAACAGTTCCAAAGAGGAATCGGAATACATAAAGTGGAATTTGGGACCAAGAAGATGATATAGTGCAACAGATGTTTGGATTTGGTTGAATCGGAGTTTTCCTTGAATATGGATTACCAATAGTAATGATTTTGAATAATTTTTACAAAAGTTACATGGATTTTCCATGCCTATGTGGTTTAAGTGTATGGAATTCTGGTTGCACTGTTTGATTACTTCCCAAAATTTCATTTACTACTTTATGATATTTTAAAAATTATTACAAATGTATTATTGCTGTCTCATCTATACAGCAGTATTTCAAATTCATCCCAGAGACACAGAGAAATAAAATGAGGATTAGGGTAGTACAATGACCTGGTCCCTGATCATATAAATACTATTGAAGATCACAGTATTGGCATGGCCTTTAATATTTCCTTAAAAATCATTTTGATACTAAGGTATCATGTACGCCATTTGAGTCTGTAGGATTAATTAAGAGTATTATATCAGATTGTTGGCTTCAGGGATAAGTAAAGAGACTGTTCCAAAAAAAGACAAGGTATTTAATTTGTAATAACTTACTGTTATAACAGACTGAATTTTGGATGAAATTAAACTTTTTTTTTTTTCAAATAAAACTTTTTTCTTTCAAAAATCTATAACATTCAAAATATATTAAAACATTATTTTTAAGAAACTGATTTCTAGACCCCATCTGAAATGATCATTATCATATATATGTAGGTGATGAAGTTAATCTAAAATAATAATTAAAAAAAAAAAAAATTCCAAAATTATGGATTTTGATTTTGAAGACAATTCAAGATCGACTTGTTTTTTTTGTTTTTTTGTTTTTTTTTCTTTGTTTTTTTTTAGTTATGGCCAAATTCTCAAAAAAAGATGAATGATGATAATGATTCTTTGGAGTAAAAGTAAAAAACCTAAAAAAATACGTGCAAGTAAATTTAGAGAAAATAAAATTAAAATATATATTTTGGTTTGGAGTCTGAAAAAAAGTGAAACAATGCGCACAAAAATAAGAATATCAATAAATAAACAAATACATAAATAAAAGATTATTTTTCTTATATACTGATAACACATTAAATTAAAATGAAATATACTAATGTTTATTTTGCAATTAATTTGAGTCATGATCCCCATTTACATGAGTTTAAAAAAATTATTATTAAAGCTACCTATTCTAAAAGAAATCTCGTTGATGATAGACCTCCTATGGCAACAAATAAAAATGTATGTTTTGAGGGGAAAAAATACTCAGCATGGGAAAAAAAAATGTTCATGGTTATGGTTTTGCATCATCAAACCATCAACCTAACACTAACATTAGCGGAACCAAAGAAGCACTTATTTGGAATCCATAGAAATAGAAAGAAGGGAAGAACTTGGATAGTTTAGAAGAGCAATTTATTATTAGCAATTTAAATTAAAGTCATGGGAGTAAGTTGGATGGATTCGTACAGAAAGCTGTGGTAGTGGATCTTTCTTGAAGTCCATGAAGAGGATGAGAAGGCAGGCATGATCTTGAATGTAGCATTAATAAAATACCCATCAGTCATTGTGTTCTCCAAAAAGCAAGAAATAGGGCGAAGTGTCAAATACATTCTGCCCATACAAGGGTATCTTGAATTGTATACACATTCTAGACCAACTCGGATCCCAAAATGAACAACTGATTAATGTTCCCATATACATGTCAACTACCTCTAGCTGAAAAAAGCTTTTTCTGTCGAGCCCCAAAAAAATGGAACAAATTAGATATAGAAATAAAAGAAACCCCCAAGATCAGTTATTTACTTATTCCTAGTCAGACAAGCTTTTGAAGTAGCAAAAGTATTTTTGAAATTTGAATTACCTATTGTCTTTGTATATGTAGCACCTTCGATCATTTAGTGGATTCTTTACGCTGTATAAATTAATTATTCCATATTATACAGTAGAACTCGGAAATAGCGAGTTCGACGGGTCCACTCCTGATCACTCGCTATTTCCGAGTTCTCGCTATTCCCGAGTTGCCAGGAAAGGTTATAATAATATTGCTGGTTATTCCCCTCAGTGTGTAATTCGAGTAAAAGCCGTCGCCCCTATTTCAATTTCTTCACAGAAGTGGCAGAATGCTTGGTTTTTTGTTGTTTTTTGTTTTTATTTTCAAGTAAAATCATGACTAGAAAAAAAACAAGAACATAGAAGTGTGTGTGTGTGTGTGTGCGTGTGTGCGCGAGTGTTTGTATGCACTCGGCATGTTTGATGAGGTAAGCAAGCGCATCACTCAATCACTGACCCATTGAAATAATGGTTCCACACTCTACTCTCTCGCTGATCGTGTCGTTCGTTAACGATGCTACTCGCTGACTGATGCTGCGAAGTGAGGCATGTTGACATGTGCTTACCTCGCGCGTCGCGTGGCACCACATTAGGTGAATAATTGACCCCCACCCCCAATACACACACACGCACACAAACCCAACCCCCACCCAAATTTGTTTCGCCTATTATGTACTACTACAGACTAGGCTACTATGTAATATTACTCGTAACGAAAAATAAGAAAAGAAAAGAGGCTAGGCTAAAAATATTTAAATTGCCATTGTCTCTTGTTTTGCTTTACTTCGTTCGCAGTCCAAGGCTGGGGCAGGAAATGCTCGTTATTTCCGAGTTGACCTCTTTTTCATACTCGCTACTTTCATGCTAATTTTATTGACTCAAATAAGGGAAAAAAACGGGGATTTAGATTTTACTCGCTATTTCCGAGTTCTCGCTATTTCGGAGTACGTTACTTTCATGTTCTACTGTATTACACAACAAGTATTTTTACTCAAGGTTGACATTGCCCTATTTTTTCCAAGTTCTGAATGCAATGGGAAAAAAATTTGTGATGATTTGCTGAGATAATGTATTGACATCCTTAGATAATAAAAAAAGTGGGTCAATAAATTAACAAATACACAATTAGGAACACTGAGACAACTGAGAAACAAAGAGACCAAAAAATAAGCGTTAAAAATATATAAATAAATAAACCAACACTAACACTGACTGTAGTTTCATTTGAAACCTATAATTTATCTTGCTGCTTTGTTTTTTGTTTTTTTTAGGGTTATTTTCTTTTATTCAACTTATTTTTTGTTTAACTGAAATTCCTTTCTTTGAAATTGATTCCACCCTTGACACTCGTCTACCCAACCAAATGACAACCAACACAAAAGATTAACATTTTAAAAAAGGGAATTGGAAGCTAGAATGAAAACAGAACTCTTAAAAGTATATAATGTATAATTATCAACCTACAAATGATTATCCAATAGAATAATAATTGTGAACCATTTTGAAAACATAGCTAACTTTTGAATCGGTGTAACCGCAGTTTATGCATTTTGGATTTGTTTTTTGTTTTTTTCTATTAGCCAAAAACCTACTTATCAACCAATGCCATATACACTCCTCGAGCACGGAAATCTCGAACAAGTCGGCAGTCGGGATCGGGGCTATTTGTTCGAGATTTCTGCATATTCGAGTTTTCCATGTTGAGTATTTTACAGAGGATATGAGGAAGAATACGAGGGAGGTAAATGTATGTGGTCTTGATAACAGTCTTAATATAATAACTCCATTATTGTGAACTCTGTCAAGGGTCGATAGTGAGATAATTCAATTTCCTTTTCTCGGCCATCTTTTACAAAATTATGAAGAGTCTTCACTAGTGATGCGTTTAGTGCATTTTGTCTTGTTCAATTATGGAAATGGAGTGACAATTCCCACTGCATGTGCTTGATAAACAGTCAAAGCCAGCATATCGCATTGTGGATTACACACTCAGCACACTACGTCATTACCTACAAATCCGGTACCTAAAATCACTATTACTCCTCACTTAACACCCTCAGGCTAAAGAGAGATGGAGGGCATTGCTCTCACCCCGCCTTCCCCACCCCTTATTGCCTGTATCAGTTTAATACGGCCCCAATGATACTGGTCATTTTGCTATGGTACTGGCAGCTCAGATTAAGTACCCCTCAGTTCAGCATGCACACACACACACATAATAATATATGCCACACACACACATAACACATTAACTGACACTTTGCGCTATGGGGAGTGCGATGGCATCTTTCGTTCAACACAAACAATTTGAAAAAAAAAAAATTTAAAAAACTGACCGCAAGGGAATGTCCAGTTTGTTCAAGATTTCCATGTTGGCCCCGGAAATTGTTCGAGATTTTCGTGTTGCCAATACTAACAACATAGAAGGATTAAAACGGGGAATTGTACCAAGTTTGAGATTTCCGTGATTTCGACATTTGCGTGTTCGAGATTTCCGTGCTCAAGTGTCAAGTGTACATACTGGATATTACAAAAATGGAATTCCCCATGACAGAACCCTGTTCTCATAATCCTTTTTAATAAAATTCCACTTTTCAAGTCTGAGAATGGAAAACAATGGACGAGGACTTGACAAATGACAAGGACCAGATTTGTTTTTTCCCATCAACACTCTTGATTTCTTTCAAAAACTTTCAACAACTGAACTTAACTTCCCTTATTTCTCAAATTCAGCTCTGAGTAGAAATAAAGGTGGGAAGATTATAACCAATATAACAATCAAATTATTTGCTTTCATCTCCAAAAGATAAAAAAAAAAATTAAAAAAGAATAGAAAATAAAAAAATATATAAAAAGGAATTGTGACATTAGGTTGGATAAATCCAGAGAAGCACCTGTCTCTTGTAAGTTGGTTTTCCATAACGTTTTTGACAACTTAGATTTGAATTCAAATCTTAAGTATAATCTAATAATCCAAATTGTGACCAACACAGTAACAGCAAAACATGAGCTAAAGAAACTTGACATGGACTATAAATTTATTTTTCAGACGATAAGACACCATAATCTATAATGTCATTTTCTATCACTTCATGTGTAAAGTGAGAACCCTCCAAACAAAAACTGACTCTGGGCTTTGAGCTATGTGGTGATTAAAATTGTTCAATATAACAGCTACTATGCTTATTATAATGACAATGACGTTCTTGATAACGATGATGATGATGATGATAGTAGTAAAGATGATAGGGACAATAATGATGATGATAATAATATGATGCTCGTGAAGATAATGAAAGTGAGTGATGATTATGCAGTGCTGATGGTGACAAAAAGGGTAAAAGGAGGAAAATTATGAATGGTTTTATTTACGCCACATGTTTACTTCACTAACCCCCCACTTTTAGAGCCATTGAGATGATAAACTACTCTAGCTATCTTCTGGATAGTGGGGAAGCTGCACCAGTTTGTTCCACCGCACATCAAATCTCTCAAAAGCCAGAAAATTTGATTGAGGAAAGTGTCATTTTTTAAAAGGAGGAAATTCCTCCTCTGACACAAAAATCGCGGATTTCCGCGGATCCAAGGAAAACCATCAGCACTGATTATGATAATGATGGTTGTGATGATGATGAAAAATGTTGTATGGTGATGTTGATGATGACGATGCTATTGATTATATTAATAATGGTGATGACCATGGTGATGGGTGATGAAGATGAAGAGGTGATATGAAGATAAGGATAGTAATGATAATGGTTATGGTCGTGGCATGGATATTGAGTGATAGTAATAGTGATGATGATGATGATGATGATGATGATGATGATGATGATACTACAGCATCCTTTTCAATTCAAACATACTTTGCAGTACGCTACTTTTTCAGTGAAACGATCAAACAGTCTGACAATGACAGACAAATCAGGGCTACCAGCTTACTTACCAAAATGGATGGGATCAAGTCTCATTCTGATACACGAGGATAAACAAGGCCATGGTGGAGCATGATTCATGAGTCACATGGTTTTAGCATCTGCAACCATTCAGTTATAGCATTTTGTTTTTCTTTCGCATTCAACTACTGTCACCCTGGTCTCAGTGTTTGATGGACACGGCATCCTTTTCACTTATTAAATTCATTGTTACCTCAATCCTGTTAAGATTTTTTCTCCCCATTTGTAAGATCGTGATTTTCAACAAGCTAAATTTCACCAAAACGAATTAATTAAACCATCGCAGTAGGGCTTTATAAAAAATTTAAGACTCCAGCTTATGAGAATGGGTTATTTAAAGCACACTTTTATAAAATCTTCCTTATTACTTGGAATTGGAATGAATTGATGAATTCAGATAACACAAAACTAAAGGATGGGATTGACTGATTTTCATCATAAACTAAACAACACGATCATTTCCAATGCCAAGCAGTAACAAATCTAGATAAGTAGATATCAAGTATCACTGGGATTTAACTTAGGATTTAATTGAATGATGGGAAGGGAATGGAAAAATCAGGAATATTTAAATTGCCAGCTGGGAAAAGCAATGCAGATGCCAAATAAAGATTGGCTTAATTTCCAAAAGCCTGCGTAGTTCAGTTGATCTGGGTTGAACTTCCTCTGTAATTCAAACTGAAAAGCACTGAGTTGTTTCCAAATAGGTCGGCACTGGCAGCTAAGAAGACTGCTTGAATGGTATACGCATAGAGGGTCTGGCAATGAGTAATGAGTTAGGGCTCTCCGATATATCATCAAGTCGAGTTGAAGGATAGATAAAAGGTTGGAGATCCAAATGCATTCATTTCAAGGCTAGATGACGTTGACCGCACAAAACGAACAACAAAAAATAATCAAATTTTTTTGAAAAACTTTAAATTCTCGTACGTTGAATGTAGAATTTTTTAAAATGAAATCTTGATGGATATAATATCCTGATTTGAATACCCTTTCCATATAGCTGGTGTTTGGAAAGGGTAGAAATGAAGAAATCAGAATTGATGATGGAGTTAGGTGTTTGTGCATTGTGAGATCATATCGGTATCTGATTATACAAATCAGACTGATGGGTAGGCTGTCCTCATTAGAAGTGACTGTAATACTGGAAATAAAGCAGATCCATCCTTGTCAGAAGAAGAAACGATAATAAAGGCACCGTAAAAACTCTAATCTATACTTATTTCAATCTATTCATTTAGTAATCTAGTTTAAATCCAAACGATGAATTGTGAGATTAAAAGCCATTCACTTCGTTGAAATTAAAAAAATATCTTTTTAAACTTTTTTTTTTTACTCTTTAATGCATTCTCATGTGAGAGATTTTGCATAGAAATGAATTGTGAAAAGCCAGACCTCAAAGCAAACAATGAAGAATATGAATGTGCTGGATCTCCACTGAAGATAGCATTGGAAAGCTTGTACAGATGAACGGTTTTGATGTAGAAAATACAAGTTGAGATTGAATTCTTGTACTTTAAGGTGTTAAACGATGGCAGAAACATTGTGATCTGTTTGGATGTAGAGCTCAGCATCTCCTCGATCAACTGGTTACGGCTACTAGGCCCGGTGGTATTCAATACATTACATATTTATGCCAGCAATATTCCGACACTTTAGAAAGAGGGAAAATATTCTGTATCAGCAATGTGAAGCATACTCTTAGTCCCTTCCAAAAGGCCCAGTAAACATTCAATTGTACAACCAAAAGTTCCAGTACTCCACTCATACCAAGAAAGGGGAGAAGATAAAGAACAGGATGGGTAGAGAGACAGTTTAATGTAATGTTAATGGTGGCATAATTTTTCCAAATCTCAAAGCCTTTACAATAAGTTTTCAACCAAGATATATTTTTGAAAATCAAATTGAAATTCCTTTAATTTGAACCCAAATTTCAATTTAGTTTTACAACTATAGTTTTGAATTAGCCTATGTTAAAATGAGAGCTTTTGATCTCAGAAGTTTGCACTGCAAATAACCAGTTGCCTCTTTAAATTAAATGCAGGGGAAATTAATATATCAATCTGAAGAAATTAAGTAAAACTAATTTTGGTGTGATTTTCCAATAGTCTCCGATAGATTACTCTGAGCACATTAATCATAACTAAAATCTACGGATTGAAATAAATAACATCTTTAATTCATGACCGGTTCTAAATTGTCAAAATTTATAAAAGTCAAAGAAGAATATTAGACGCAGATGGTAAATAACAGGAAAACAAATGATAAAAGGGCAAAAGAAAAAAAGAAAAATATTTCATACTGAAAGCAGAGTAATCGAGTAAACATAAAGAACTTTACAGAACTCAGAAAAGACAATTCAGGGCAGCAAGAGGACAACTCTCTCACACATATACCATTTATGGTGAATCTTTCATGGGCAATCAAAATTTATAGTTGGGATGATGAAAAAGGATGGATCATTTTGACATCCATGTTTTATCCTGATATAAAATAAGCCCATCAGCTTGTGAAGCTAGAATGGTGTTTGACATGATCTTGCAATTAACAGATGATGTAAGAATAAGTAATAACTCATCCTTATAGCTAACAGAACTGGCAAATGTGTCAACCAATTCAAACATTGATAGAAAGAGATTACACTGCAGGAATCTTATTCTCATATTTTCTTTTAAGGGAGGGGGAAGGCGGAATGTAACTCTCGTTATATAATTTTAACCACCCATGTAATCTTTTAAATTCACCATGCATTCTTTCTCAGACACCTTCCAAACACACTCAAACACATTGACAAGAGCACTCGCCTCACATATTCCAACAACCACAGTGGTATATAATTTTGAGCAAAGTATGTCGTCATACAATGTCAGCACGTTATGTTCTCCTGATTAAAAGAGCCTGATCAGTTTTCACAACCAGCACATTACTACTCCATGGCCAGTAAAATTTTGAGAAACTTTGGTGTTTCCATTTAATCATTTGAAATAAAGTTATACCTGAACACATAGAGGACAAAGTAAGTACTAGACGCTGAATGATAATAAAGAGTGGGGATAAACACCTGTCAGGAGTGAATTTCCATGCGTTGAGTTCATTCTGTTTTTGTTTGAGTTTTTCCTTATGTTCTTCCATCTCCTTGGACATTCGCTGGAATACCAGATTGATAGCTGGATCTAGAAGCATAGAACGAAGCTGAGCTGTATTCTGTGTCTGTTGCTGTTTCATTTCTTGAATTTGATTCTGAAACGGACAAAGCAGACATTACTGAGAAAACAAAAAATAGAGTTATGCGGTAAATTGATCTTTTAAAATGTTAT
Organism: Berghia stephanieae; assembly: GCF_034508935.2. Classification (NCBI taxonomy): domain Eukaryota; kingdom Metazoa; phylum Mollusca; class Gastropoda; order Nudibranchia; family Aeolidiidae; genus Berghia; species Berghia stephanieae. Next base: position 32,821,770 of record NC_088362.1, read on the forward strand.
AGAGAGGTAATTATTACATCACATTGCATGGGTGGGAATTGAAAATCGTGGTCCTAAATGGTAAATTAGATCCATTTGACCAAGAGCATTAGGTGCCCAAGCTTTATAGGAGTTAGCGAGGCTGTGTTCCCAGGAAATCATTTTCAAAATAAAGGCATTCTACATGTATGCCACTGACTCATAAAAAGGATATAACTGGTCAACACTTTTACTCAAAAGCATCTGAAATAAACACACCCATGATTCACCACAGAACCGCTGTTTTCAATGCCTTAATCATCATATTACAATAATGATACTCATTATTGTGATGGTAATGAACAGTGGTGATGTGCTGATGGCAGTAGTAATGACGCCATCGTTTAAATGATAATATTGTGGTTATCGTGGTTGAGATATAAATTGAAAAAGAGAACTTTACACAATGTTAGCTGTTATTATTATCATTAAATGGGCTATTATCATCAGCCAATAACCATTAGTAAAAGAAAATAGTAGTGAGCTGGAAAGAAATTAAAATGGAGAGAGAGAGAGAGAGAGAGGAGAGGGGGGAGGGAGAGGGAGGGAGAGAGAGAGAGAGAGAGAGAGAGAGAGAGAGAGAGGGGAGAGAGAGAGAGAGGAGGAGAGAGGAGAGAGGAGGGAGAGAGAGAGAGGAGGAGAGAGAGAGAGAGAGAGAGAGGAGAGAGAGGAGAGAGAGAGAGAGAGAGAGAGAGAGAGAGAGAGAGAGAGAGAGAGAGAGAGAGAGAGAGAGAGAGAGAGAGAGAGAGAGAAGAGGGGGAGGGAGGGAGGGAGAGTCCAACCGTATCCAAAGTTCGTTCCTCCTGCCCAATCAGTACTTAAACTCATTACATTCCCACTGAAACTCTAACAGTCCTCTGAACTACTTGCTGGCATACAACATGAAATAAGGCAATATTACCATGCACTCCTGCACTTCTTGTTCTTTGTTAGTGAGACGCATCACTAGTGTGTGCTCTCTTCTTGCAGCATCCACTACAGCATTTTTAGATTTCATATCATCGCAATCCTTCAAATCATCTTCATCTGTAAAATTTGAAAAGTGAAATTAAAAAAAAAACAAAAAACAATGCTTGAGTACTAAATACAGTAGAACTCGGAAATAGCGAGTTCGACGGGTCCACTCCTGATTACTCGCTATTTCCGAGTTCTCGCTATTCCCGAGTTGCCAGGAAAGGTCACTCGGCCGTACAAAAATATGGAAAGACAATGTGTGTGTGTGTGTGTTTGTGCGTGTGTGCCGCGCGTGCGTGCAAATGACTGTGTGTGGATAAAGTGGGATGAGGGTGGGGTTGAACACGGCCTTCGTTAACTACGTAATGATGGCCACAGGTTGAAGTTGATCCACCCCTTCCATTTCCATCAAGATTTCGTGTATGTGTTTGTCCGAGTGTTTGTATGCACTAGGCATGTTTGATGAGGTAAGCAAGCGCATCACTCAATCACTGACCCACTGAAATGATGGTTCCACGCTCCCCTCTCTCGCTGATCGTGTCATTCGTTAACGAATGCGACTCGCTGACCGATGCTGCGAATTGAGGCATGTTGACATGTTGGCTGCCAGTGCTTACCTCGCGCGGCACCACATTGGGTGAATAATTGACCCCCACACGCACACAAACACACACACCCAACCCCCACCCAAATTTGTTTCGCCTATTAAGTACTCTAGACTAGGCTACTATGTAATATTACTCGTAACAAAAAATAAGAAAAGAAAAGAAGCTAGGCTAAAAATATTTAAATCGCCCTTGTCTCTTGTTTTGCTTTATTTCGTTCGAAGTCCTAGGCTGGGGCAGGAAATGCTCGTTATTTCCGAGTTGACCTCTTGTTCATACTCGCTACTTGCATGCGAATTTTATTGACTCAAATAAGAGAAAAAAACGGGGATTTAGATTTTACTCGCTATTTCCGAGTTCTCGCTATTTCCGAGTACGTTACTTTCATGTTCTACTGTATTCCAAAGCAGAAATTGACAGGAATTACAGCTTTGTTTTCCTTTAAATTTATCCATTTTACTATAGATGGCAAAAATTACATGCACTATGCAAACATAACATATGGCAATATCATGAATATGAAATACAGCAATGCCCCACTTTGCCGTTTGAAAAATATATGATTCGGCGATTTTATGAGTATTTTTCACACATGTAAATCTACATCATCAAAATGGAGTCATATATTGATCAGCCAATAAATATGGGTGACTCAAACTCAAAAAGATGCAAAGTTTTTTGAGGAGACTAATCCTTGGGTCATCTGATGACATTCTTGGGTTGAAGATTTATGATTCAATCACACAAAATCTCAAGGACACACTAATTTGTACCATTTTCAAAAACAGTTCATGATGAATCAAATTTTTCCAAAGAGAAATTAAATAATTTTTGGATCAAGTATCCAGAAACAGGAATAGTTAAATATTAGGAATTGAATCAATATCATGAAAACAGCATATCGTCCAAGCTGATTAAACTTTGCATTAATTAGTAAATATATGCGGATGTCGTTTGCCACAAGAAAACCCAACTCCAATAATAAGTTATTTTGACAACTCAGAAAAAAAATCATTTTCATCTGTTTTTACTGGTTAAATAATATGAAAAAAATTGTGATCTAGCTCCAACAGAATATTAAAAATAGTTTCTCTCAGGTTAAAAAAAGTATGGACAGAGTATCAACTTTGTCCACACTTTTTCGACACTTAAAAAAAAATAATAATTTAATTTTAATGCTAGATCGTCAGTTTTTGGTTTATTCACTATTTAACTAAGAGAAACAGATGATGGCAATGCTTTTCCTTAATTTTTCCAATAGTATTAAAGTACTTTTGTAGCAAACACTACAAAAAAAGACCTTTTAGTACTTTTAGCACATCCTATATTCATATAGTCTAACAACTAACAAGCCTGGGTTTTTGAAGTGGTTAACCTAGGTTTTCTATAAGGCAATGCTGTAAAACACACTAACCTTCTCCTGCCTCCGGTCTCCTCTTTCTAGAGTTACTGTAACTTCCTTGGTCATCTTGGTCTCTGTTCCTGAAGAAACAAAATCAATATTCATCCCATCAATTAAAACTTGTTTAAATAAATAATAAACTTTTTTTTTAAAGAAAAAAAAAAAAAAAGGAAAACCATTAGAATATGAATTGATACAAAAAACATTGTCAATTTTTAATTTTTGAATGAAAATTCCCCAAATTTGTTCCAATTAATCTATGTATTGACAGCAAGATTTTAAAACAGTAATTAAGTAAAGTAAAGAATCGTTTTTACAATATTGACTAACTTGCACAATCAGTCATTAAGATCTTCAACAAATTGTCATTTAAATAAAAAATTAAATAATAGATAAATATTTAAGTTTTTATTTCTGACTGTAAAATCCCCCTATTTGTTTATTTGATCAACAATAAGTAACGTGTATCCTAGTCCAGCTATTAAAACAATTAGCAGAGCAATTGAATGGTTGTAATTAACAATATTACTTACTTGCTTAATTTTTCATGAAGATCTTCTTTGGAATTGTCATCAAAATCTAACCGAGGCTGAAAGGTAAAATAAAAGGATAAGGGTCCATGAAATTATATGTGACTGAAACATTTTTTTTAAAAATGGAGAGGCGAAATTCAATTTCAGAGTAAAATAAAATCAAGACATTCCCATCCGAAACAATGTTTGAATCAGGTACAAAGACCTTTGACAGAAACAGGAAATAAAGATAGAATCTGTATTTTCATTCAAATTATAGATTTGTGAAAAACAAAAACTACAATCAATCTTAAGTTTCATGTAAAATAAACAAAATAACACACCATTACACTTCATTTTGCACATAGATCCAGTGTGAAATCATAGAAAAAAATAAAATAAAATAATCCAAAAATACTAAAAATTTAAATTGTGACAAAGAAAAAAACTTTTATTGATATTTCATCTATAAAAGTCTTACTGAGTGCATTACAGGGATTTTAAAATTATTATTGAATGAGAGAAAGAAAGAGCAAAAAATCTGATGTACAAAAGCATTTTAATATTTAAAAGATATGAAGTGAGTAGAAAAGTGCCAGAAGACAATAGAGAATAAAAAAAATTTTCGCGGCGGTGGTGGGGTTTGAACCTGCGACCTTATTGGTACGACAACTCCGCCTGGCAGGTGAGAGCGTGGCTCTACCGTGTGAGCTATCCACGAACACAAAAATATTCGTTTCAAACCCAAAGTCATTTCTAGATCCCTCTCTCACCCACTTCTTGAGATCGCCGATTCGTTCGCCACCATCGCGAAGTAATTTTGACCAGCAGTTAAGCTTAATAGCCAATATTCTCATCACAAACATATAACATAGAAACGATTGAGACATTGAGTATGCTCCGGTGTATGGGGTGAATTTTTAATTCAGAAAAGTGAGTGGAGCAGGCACTTATGTTGGTAACAACAAGATATGAAGTGAGTAGAAAAGTGCCAGAAGACAATAGAGAATAAAAAAATTTTTCGCGGCGGTGGTGGGGTTTGAACCTGCGACCTTATTGGTACGACAACTCCGCCTGGCAGGTGAGAGCGTGGCTCTACCGTGTGAGCTATCCACGAACACAAAAATATTCGTTTCAAACCCAAAGTCATTTCTAGATCCCTCTCTCACCCACTTCTTGAGATCGCCGATTCGTTCGCCACCATCGCGAAGTAATTTTGACCAGCAGTTAAGCTTAATAGCCAATATTCTCATCACAAACATATAACATAGAAACGATTGAGACATTTTTATTCTCTATTGTCTTCTGGCACTTTTCTACTCACTTCATATCTTGTTGTTACCAACATAAGTGCCTGCTCCACTCACTTTTCTGAATTAAAAATTCACCCCAAACACCGGAGCATACTCAATGTCTCAATCGTTTCTATGTTATATGTTTGTGATGAGAATATTGGCTATTAAGCTTAACTGCTGGTCAAAATTACTTCGCGATGGTGGCGAACGAATCGGCGATCTCAAGAAGTGGGTGAGAGAGGGATCTAGAAATGACTTTGGGTTTGAAACGAATATTTTTGTGTTCGTGGATAGCTCACACGGTAGAGCCACGCTCTCACCTGCCAGGCGGAGTTGTCGTACCAATAAGGTCGCAGGTTCAAACCCCACCACCGCCGCGAAAAAATTTTTTATTCTCTATTGTCTTCTGGCACTTTTCTACTCACTTCATATCTTGTTGTTACCAACATAAGTGCCTGCTCTACTCACTTTTCTGAATTAAAAATTCACCCCATACACCGGAGCATACTCAATGTCTCAATCGTTTCTATGTTATATGTTTGTGATGAGAATATTGGCTATTAAGCTTAACTGCTGGTCAATATTACTTCGCGATGGTGGCGAACGAATCGGCGATCTCAAGAAGTGGGTGAGAGAGGGATCTAGAAATGACTTTGGGTTTGAAACGAATATTTTTGTGTTCGTGGATAGCTCACACGGTAGAGCCACGCTCTCACCTGCCAGGCGGAGTTGTCGTACCAATAAGGTCGCAGGTTCAAACCCCACCACCGCCGCGAAAAAAAAAAAAAAAAAAAAAATTTATTCTCTATTGTCTTCTGGCACTTTTCTACTCACTTCATATCTTGTTGTTACCAACATAAGTGCCTGCTCCACTCACTTTTCTGAATTAAAAATTCACCCCATTTTAATATTTAAAATATTTCACAGGCAAACAATTCAATAAACATCCTTTTCCATTTAAAGTTTAAATCTATTGTTTTTAGAAGAAAATTAAAGCTTTACATGATCTTTGTATTCCTATCTATGAAAATACTGGCATACTAACCCGCTTTGGTGAGGCCGAACCTTCTGACATGATTTAATTTTCTAATCTGAAATTTGATAATAAAACGTTAAAAAATAGAAAATGACATCAACATTTGTTTTCTTAATGAAAGAATTTTATTTCAACCATCTGGAGTTTTCATTAATGAAGACAATCCTCAAATTAAACCTTCCTTACACATTCGTAATCTTAAAATAACTTTCATGACGCCAAATCAACTTTTTTCAGAAAATTGCTAAGTGCTTTTAAAATAAGTTATAATTTCATCCACTCTTTCTGGAATAATAACTTATATAAGACAGTTTAAATTTTAAGACATCTGCATTTTTCAAAATACATTCCAAGCTATCTACAACTCCAGATCAATTGTAAAAGTAAAAATAATGTTGGAAATTAAAATGCCAACTTCATATTTTTTTTTAGAATTTCTTCATTTTCACTTTTGTCCCACATGGACGTCTACAGGTTATCCCAAAAATCAAATATCAGACGAGCAAATAGTATTTGTAAGTTGAAAGGAGGGTAAAGGAGTTATTTAAAATGTAGTTTAAATTTAGTGTGTATACACTGTAAATTTACATAACTCATTAAAAGTAAAAGCACGACGTTATATTATAATATTATGATAGGTTGACGGTTGACCTCATTTAATTTTTGGATTGGAAAGGTGAGGATGAGGTCATTCTAATTTGCAAATTGTCTTTCATTTTTTGTAATTGTAATTAAATTAGTTTTGCATTCAATATGTATTTTGTTGCAAAAATGGTCTGCTGTTCCACTGAGATAAGACTGCATATGAACACTCAGTCACAGTAATAGTAATAACAATAACAGCTTACATTGTAGAAGGAGTTTCATGTAGTTAGCAGTATCTAGACGTCTAGACGCTAGTCGGAGTAGGATAAGAATATTAGATATATAGACTATATGAGATGTGTATGAGTAAGTGAGTAAGCGGAGTAGGGTTGGACGTTGGTCAGGGCCCTGAGTCAGGGTGTGGAGTGCGAGTGTGAAAGTGAATGAGGAGGAAGAAGTAAGAAGATTGTGAAAGGGCAATGAGGATGAGGAGGCGATAACGTTTTCATGTACAAGAAATAAATACTCTTGTAATTATTATTCTGTATTGTCACTGATTTACACTTTTTTTTTTTTTTTCAGTTTTATTGACTTGTGGCAACATCAGAACCAGAGAACCACGACGGTCAAGTTATGTCGATCAACAACGTCACTTTCTCTCGATACAAGGTACTTCGTTGGGTTGATAACGAGCATATGGATTCTTTAGACCGAGAATAAAGAAATGCATGTACCACAATATTTTTTTAGTTGATTAGATGCAACTCTCGTAGACATCAACGTTGATTTTTCTTATTCTAATTCAAGTAACCGTAGGTTGTGACATCCGCCATTGCACTACAACAATTCAATATGCAATTATGCAAATAAGGTGCGATAGAACGCGAGATGCAATATAATTTCTAATTTAAGATTTAAAATTTTTGAAAACGTGTGGATAAATCTTGAATTTTATTCACAAGGCGTAAGGTATTGTAAAATAATAATAATAATAGGCGATTACAAAAGTATTTTAAGCATAATTTTAGTTCTTCGGGAACCAAATATCACATTACTTCATTAAGTATTTGGCAACATTTATTAAAAATGGTTCCTAGATTAACCTTTGACCCAGCCTACAAACTCACTCCAAAACAAAAGAACAACTTTCCCCGTTTCCTTGCTCTCAACTCCTACGTTGCGATTAGTTTTTCTTTTTATTTATTATATATCGTTCCTATGTTATATTGACAGCTTCAAAATGCTCAGCACATCTGCTTTCGCTCTCAAGAGGTAACTGTTAAACTTAAGATTGTGTTCTTGTTGAAAACAAACTCGCTGCTACTGCGAACTGTTTTGTCGGTATGGTGACCGCACCGTGACCCTTTTTCTTTTTCAAGGCCACTGCCATGCAATCCCTTCACAGTCGAGTTGATCGTGATTATTTCCTGTTGCAATCATTTCGTTTTATCATTCTTTAGTCTAAAGAACTTGTCATCGACCAAGAAATCGATAAGCACGTCATTATCCCCTCAAATGGGTCTCTTAGTCTTAGTACTTAGTACTCCAAGTAGTATGATTATGATTATGATTCATACTGATGTACTGATGTCACAATTCCCCCCCCCCCCCACTTTTTTTTTCTTTTTTTTTTTAAATCCAAGTCCCGTAAACTTTACTTCACATGATTAGGCTACATATTGAGATGATCATTACGTTTTTATAAGTAGGTTATCTAGATCAAGGGGGGAAAACATTTTGACCCAATTTTGCGGTCCCAATGGACTTTCAATAAATACTTTCATATTCAGGCATGCAGAAAACTATCTTTGAGTTTCCAACACTAACAATTCTTGGTCTTGACCTCAGCCTCAACGTGAACTTAATTCCATTGTTTTGTTTGGATCTTTTTCAGATGTCTTGCAAAGCCTGGAATCTGCAATAATCTTACTGCATTCTCAAGACTCAAACATTCCTTGCCAGATCTGAAGTATGACTTCAATGCTCTTGAGCCATACATTTCAGCAGACATTATGAGGCTGCATTATGAAAAACATCATCAAACATATGTGAATAATCTAAATGTTGCAGAGGAAAAGCTTGCTGAGGCAGCAGAACAAAGTGAGTGGTTAGGGTTATGTAAATAGGAGAAGTTATATATACTCAAAAATTATTTTATTTAAGGCTGAATATAGGATTTATGTGATCTAGTGGTATGACACTCACCTTCAGTTCCATGGTTCGAGTCCTGTTCTGATTGGCACATAATTGAGACCTTGGAAAAGACCCTTTTTCACATTCTCTCACCGTACTCGGGTGTAAAAAGAGTACTCTGGGTGGTTAACGTCTGAAAAAATGTAATATCGCCTTACAGACTTTATGTCTCGTCCTACATGTTAAGTGTTGCTGTTGTCTTAGGACCCTTGTAAAGCACTTTAAGCACACTTAGTGAATTTTACACTATATAAATGATCCAAGGACTTGATCCTTAGTGTTGTATACGATAGCATATAGTTACATAATCTCAAATAGCTTGGTATGCATCATTTATAGATAGTATGTACTTGGCTAAGAAGCTCACAACATTGCCATCTGGAAGTAAAACGGACCAACACACAAAACTATGTGTAATCTTGAACGTTTAGTCTGGTTAATACAGTTTAGTGAGAATTACTCATACAGATGGATGGGCCAGCGTGATGTCATCTTTGTTCTATCAATAGACAGAGTATTTTTTATTTTTTTTACAGATTAACCAAAGAAACATGACATTTTTCTGTGCACAGCTTTTATAATGTGATAAAGAAGAAATAACTGTGTGATGTGTGAAAAGATCAGATCATCTTTCACAATCCTGTATCTCTGTAAATAGAAAAATATTTATTTAGGTACTTAAGATTTCCTCTCTTTAAAAAAGTCAACTGGGCATTCTTTTTCAGCTTAACAAGGTTAAAATCGGTAGAGATTCCAAAACTTCATTTTTACTTTACTTACTTATGCCCGTCACTCCTAGTGGAGCATAGGCCTCCATCTTCCTCTGTCCTGGGCCATCTTCTCCAACTCTCCCCAGGTGTGTCCCATCCTCTTCATGTCCGCCTCCAGGTCTCGCCGCCAGGTGTTTCTAGGCCGCCCTCTCTTCCGTTTTCCCTGGGGGTTCCATCTCAGCGCCTGCCTAGCGGTGTTATTGGTTGGCTTCCTCAGGGTGTGCCCAATCCATCTCCATCGGCGGCGTCTGATTTCGTCTTCTGCTGGCATTTGAGATGTTCTCTGCCACAGGTCTGCGTTGTTGATCCTGTCTGGCCAGTGAATCTTGAGGATCCTTCTGAGGCAGCTATTGATGAAGGTCTGTACTTTTCCGGTGGTGGTCTTGGTGGTCCTCCAGGTCTCCGCTCCATACAAAAGGACTGACTTGACATTTGAATTGAAGAGTCTTATTTTGGTTCGGGTTGACACCACCTTGGAGCTCCAGATGTTTTTAAGCTGCAAGTATGCTACCCTCGCCTTGCCAATTCTTGCCTTTACGTCTGCATCTGTGCCACCCTGTTTATCTAATATGCTGCCTAAATACGTGAAGTGGTCAACCTCATCCAGTTTGCTCTCGTGCAGTTTGATTGGTTCTTTACTATTTGTGTTTATTTTGAGGACCTTTGTTTTACCCTCATGGGCCCCGAGTCCGATTTGTGATGACTTTGCTGTTATCTCTGTTGTCTTGTCCTGCATTTGTTGGTGATTGTGGGACAGCAAGGCCAAGTCATCTGCAAATCGTCGAGCTGGTCGAACAATGTCCACTGAATCCCATTTCTCCTACCTGCTGACCTCATTGTCCAGTCAATCGCCAAAAGGAAGAGAAAGGGTGACAGAAGACATCCCTGTCTGACTCCAGTGTTCACATTGAAGCTATCTGTCAGTTGTCCCCCATGGATTACTCGACAGGTCACTCCCTCGTAGGAACTTTGGATCAGGCTGACTATTTTTGTTGAAACCCCATAGTGGCGGAGTATTTTCCATAAGGTTTCTCGGTCCACACTGTCAAACGCTTTTTCATAATCAACGAAGTTGATGTACAACGGGGAATTCCACTCCAAGGATTGCTCAATTATGATGCGTAGGGTTGCAATTTGGTCAACACATGATCTATTCCTGCGGAAGCCAGCCTGTTGGTCGCGAAGGAGGGGGTCAACAGCAATTTTAATTCTCTCCAAGATTATTCTATTAAAGACTTTTCCTGGCACTGACAGAAGCGTTATTCCTCGGTAGTTGTTGCAATTGCTGAGGTTGCCTTTCTTAGGCAGTTTGACGAGGTACCCTTCCTTCCACTCTGTTGGTACTTCTTCCTCCTCCCAGATCTTCTTGAAGAGAGGATAAAGCATTTTTGTGGTCGTTTTTAAGTCCGTCTTTAAAGCTTCTGCGGGAATGTTGTCTGGCCCAGCTGCCTTGCCATTCTTCAATAGTTTGATAGCGTTCCTGATCTCCTCTTTAGTCGGGTGTCTACAGTTGATGTCAAGGTCTGTATCAGCTGGGTTGATGTTTGGGGCGTTCGACGGAGCTGGTCTGTTCAGAAGCTCTTCAAAGTGAAGAGCCCACCTATTTAGTTGCTGTTCCTTTCCCAGGATGGTGTTTCCTTCTTTGTCTTTGACTGGTCGCTCGGGCCTATTGTTATTCCCCGACAGTTTCTTTGATATGTCATACAGCTGTTTCATGTTGTTGCTGGCTGCTGCTTTCTCTGCTTCTTCCGCCAGGCTGTCAATGTATTTGCGCTTATCTGTTCTTGCACTCCTCTTAACTTCTCTGTTGGCTTCTGTGAAGTCTTTCTGTGCCTTTGCCTTTGTGGCTCTTGTCCGGCAATTGTTTATGACTGCCTTCTTTTGCTTCCTTGTCTGGATCTTTTGCAGTGTTTTGGCTGAAATCCATTCCTTATGGTGGTGTCTCATCGGCCCAAGCACTTCCTGACAGGTTGTCTTGTGTCCTTCTTCACTTTCTGCCAATCATCTTCCACACTGCTCTCTTCCAAAAACTGATCTTTTAATACTTTATACATATTGGTGAGAGTCAGGCTGAATTTTCCTCGGGTATCTGGATCTTTCAACAAATTGACATTGTACTTCTCTCTTTTCGTTGCTTCCATCCAATTTCTCTTCAGTTTTAATTTCAGCCTTGCTACAACCAGGTGGTAGTCCGATGCAACGTCTGCTCCTCTTTTCACCCGTACATCCATCAGGGACCTTCTGAATTTCTTAGCTATGCAGATGTGGTCAATCTGGTTTACGGTAACAAGGTCGGGTGATACCCATATAGCCTTATGTATTCTTCTGTAGGGGAAAGTGCTACCTCCAATGATCAGGTTATTCATAGCACAAAAGTCTGCAAATTTCTCCCCATTCTCGTTCATTACTCCCAGTCCATGTTTTCCCATCACTTCCTCGAACCCTGTATTATCTGTCCCTATCTTTGCGTTTATGTCACCCATGAGAATGTTCACATCTTTCTCTGGATACTTGGCCAGGACATTCTGCAATCTGTTGTAAAACCTGTCTTTTACCTCTTCGTCATGTTCATTTGTTGGTGCATAACACTGTATTATATTCATTGTGATCTTCTTCACTTTTGTTCTGAAGGAAGCTCCGATAATTCGCGGTCCGTGTGCTTCCCATCCTAACAGGGCCTGCTGTGCAGATTTTGACAGCATGAGTGCCACACCTTCTGTGTGTGGAGCGTTCTCTTCTTCGTGCCCGGAATACAGTAAGAGCTCTCCTGTGATCAGTTTCATCTGCCCTGACTGGGTCCAACGGGTCTCACTGATTCCAAGCAGTGTGAGGTTGTAGCTTTTCATTTCTGCTGCTACTTGGTTGGTTTTTCCCGTCTCATACATGGTCCTCACATTCCATGTTCCGACGTTGATGGTTCTGGTCGAAAGAAGGAAAGTCGGCCTTGTAACTTCCTCTCGGCTTTCACTGCAAAGCGTCATCTGTCGCAAAGACCCTTCCTCTCCAGAACAGTAGTAATTGGGTTTTCTTTCGTCGACGTTTCTGTAGCGGCTTGTGTTTTCCAGGGTGGAGTTGCTGGCCCTACGCCTAACCCTCCTCCTTTCTCATCCGGGCTTGGGACCGGCAATGGCGGAGTTAAAACTTCATTTTTACAGGGGGAAAAAATCAGACCTGGAGTCAAAAATGGTGGGTGGTGGGCGACTTCTGTCACCCTCAAACTCCAGTGAGGTCATATGGTTCCAAGAAAAGCCTCCACCACTTTCACAGAATCATCACAACCACCACACACACACTCTCTCTTTCTCTCTCTCTCTCTCTCTCTCTCTCTCTCTCTCTCTATCTATCTCTCTCTCTCTCTCTCTCTCTCTATCTCTCTCTCTATCTCTCTCTCTCTCTCTCTCTCTCTCTCTCTCTCTCTCTCTCTCTCTCTCTCTCTCTCTCTCTCTCTCTCTCTCTCTTTTTATTTTTTTTTTTTAATATAAATTTTCATTGATCACTCAAAATTGTTTGTTTCAGGAGACACCAATGCCATCATCAAACTTCTTCCTGCCCTGAAATTCAATGGTGGAGGCCACATTAACCACACCATCTTCTGGGAGAATTTGAGTCCACATGGTGGTGGAGAGCCGACTGGTGACCTTTTGGACACTGTCAGAGAGAACTTTGGTACCTTTGAAAGAATGAAGGGAGAGCTTGTGTCAACTGCTATCGGAATTCAGGGGTCAGGCTGGTGTTGGCTTGGGTACAACAAGGTGACGGGACGACTTCGTATTTCTGTGTGTGCCAATCAAGATCCCCTAGAGGCCACCACAGGTAAAGTTTGGGAATTTCTGTAGCTCAGTTGGTAGTGCACTTACTTTACACACAAAGGGATCGGTATTGATCCTGGGTGCAGTCAAAAAGATTTCTGATCCCCCTCTTAGATCTGATGGAAAATACTTTGTTCTCATTTGTATCAAATATTCTTTAACAAGTTTAGAAACCAGTGAATCAATTTTTTAAAATATTGATTTTAGAGATTTGGGCATTTTACTTCATTAAAAATGTAAAACACATAAAAATGTCTCGATACAGTCCTCAGTGGATTCTAGCATGCTGAATTCCAGCACTCTCTGCAATACGGCATACTGGAGTTTGACGACTGATTTTTATATATATAAAATAAGTCGTTACCTCCCATTAGCATCGAGATTTGGCATGCTCAGATTCTAGGACACTTGTTGGCTTCTCCTGAGAGAATTTTTATCAAACTTTGACTCTCTGGATGGACTTGCCCTAGTGACTCTTGTACGGTGAGGGGTGTATGCGTTTGATAACCCGCAATTGACCTAACAGACTTATTGACAATTGATAAATGATGGAAAAATAAGGACCCTGTGAATATATTTGCTTCATTTTAATTTTGTTTATGTAAATATTTTGGAAAAATAAACATTATAGGTGGATCGGTGGCTCATCTGTACAGTGTATTGTCTTGTCACAAAAGTCAAGCAGTGTTTAGCATTGTCAGTGGCTGGATGAGTGACAAGTTATGGAAAATTCCAGTCTTGTTGCGTCCTTGGGTAAGTGTAGTATATGAAATGGAAATATGGTTCCATGTGGCCTGTTGGGGAAGTAAATGAAACATTGTGAAGTGCATTGAGCATGGTAAATCCATGGAAATGCTCTGTATAAATGTTCATGTTTATTTTTTATTTTTCAAATTTGTTATATATATCTTTTAAACAATTGAATTGCAGGTCTTGTTCCTCTTTTCGGCATTGACGTGTGGGAACACGCTTACTATCTCCAGTACAAAAATGTTCGTCCCGACTACATCCAAGCCATTTTCAATGTGGCCAACTGGAGCGATGTTGGACAGAGGCTGGCTAAGGTCCGTATGACCGGATAAATTGTGAAAAAAATGAATGAATTATTATAGAATAAAGTAAAGTATTGTGATGATTACCAATGTTGCCAGATTGTTAATGTTATTGTTAATTGCAAGCTAATGTATGTATCAGATTTGTCATTTATACAGATATTTTGTGGGCAATCTGTGGCCAATTTCAGACTTTTTTTTTATTGTCCATAATATGATATTTTAATACAAGAGGAAAAGTAATGAAAATTATTTAGTTTTGCCCAGAAATGGACAAGCGATCAATTTGTACTACACTACTTCAACTATGAAGCTTTAAGATAATTTATGTAATTGAATGTAAAAATAATTAATATTTGGTAATACAGGGGTATTTTGGGGTGGGGTTCTTGAAATTCTGATTTTTTAATTATTTTTTTTTAATTTTCATTATACAAATTATTCGTTTGTTGTCTATGGCTGATCCAATGTATGATTTGCATACTTCATGTTTTGATTCATTATTTGATTTCTGCGAAATACATACTTTTGAAAATTTAGAGCTGTGTTGATTTTAAACTTTTTGATTTATTTTTCAATTTGTTGAGAGTAGAATGGGGAGTGGTTTGAATGGCCTTGCAGAGAACAAACAGATTAATACCAAATGAATACAAAATATACAAACCAAAATGTCATGGCATCGAACTTTCAACGTTCCTTCATTGAATGGCGACAAGTCATATTCAGTTTGTTTTTTTTTCAGAATATTTTCCACCTTTGAAACATACCTGATGGTATTTAGTGAGGTATTGTGTGTGAAGTGCCTTACCCCAGGAAATAATGCCAGGCCTAGAGTCTTGTAATGATTATCACTCATCCGTTTACTGACCAGGCTCAACATTGATTGACTTTGTAACAAGACCATGTCATTCCATTTTTTAGAAATATTTATTTTTATTAAAAGAAATCAACAGAGTCAATCAAAAGCAGCTACTTCACTTCCATGTATATTTGCAGCACACATTCTGATCTGCTCGTAATCTACACAGTGGATTTTATAGGAATAAAATCTGTCCAATAGGTTTTGTCCTGGTGATGTGGTAGAATTCTTGAACACACAGGCAACAACAAGGACAATGACTAAAAAAATGTAGAGCGACTGTTTTGATCCAGTGCAGCAGTGGTCTTTCTGGTGTTGAATAGAACTCGCAAAAGTTGCAGGCACCGTAAAACTCCTACAAATAAATCTCTTTAGGAAACTCACATGTGTATATATAATACATACATATATATATATATATATATATATATATATATATATATATATATATATATATATATATATATATATATATATAAATGCTTCCATACATACATACATTCATTCATTCATAAATGCTTACATAGATACACACACACACACACACACACACACATATATACATACATACATATGTTTTTAATACATCCATATAGATCCCGATAAATCTATACGTTTTTTCATGCACAAGTAAAGAAACTAAAATAAGTTTGAAATCAAGTCAATTTGTTATATATCAAATTATTTATTAAAGTAATACATATGATTAAAAGGAAACCTTGAAATTTCAAGTTACAAATCAATATAACACAATATACTCTGGATACAACAAGGTTGGTGAGATCGAGTGAAACATTTTGTTATATCCTAAGGCTTGGAGTGAAAAATTTTCGTATTGCAGCAATACAACAAGAACAGAGCTGCAAACTTTCGTGTATCCCCGAGGATTTTCTTGTCTTTTTCTTTATTTTTATTTTGTTGTGGGGTTTGTTTTTTTTTATCTTTGTTTTGTTTTTTGGTGTTGTTGTCAGGGTTTTTAGTTAAAATAAATCTTGACAGGTCTACTAAAATCCCGATTATCCTTGTTTTTTTTTTATTTTCTTGATAATTTAGTGATATTTACACGTGTAATTGTAATGTGACTAATTCAGATGGGTGGGGTCTTTTGACCTCCCAAGGGGGACGGAGAGTTCACTACTGTTGTCTTCAATCCCCCTTTATCAGTATCAGTTTTCCCTTATTGCGTAAGCATTCCAGGATCCCAGTTGCTCTCAATCCATTTTCGAAATCACCGAGGTACATAGCTTATTTTAAATGGTAGAGCCGAGCAATTTAATCCAAATCTGTAGTCTAGAGGGGGTAGAGGTGATCCCTCTGGCGTCCGAATATCAAACTGATGTATCAGTGAAGCTAAAAATAGAAACATTTCGAGCTTGGCCATGGCTTCTCCCAGACAGGCTCGTTTTCCTGAAAATATTGAATTTCAAATTCCGTTAAAAAATGAATAATCAAGGCAACTTTTTAAAAATATAAATTTGAATACATTACTATCCCTATTTTATAAGCGCACCGTGCGCTTAGAACATTGAATCACAAAGGTTGCACTTATTTGATACAATAATTGAAGAAAATGTGAACTACGAATTGAAAATTATCTTGACCCGACTTGTCCATATATGCAAGTCTGACATCCGAATCCACTTATGAGCTTATTTTAACATTGTAATGGATAATATTTTGCGTCATTTTAAAAAAAGATTTCCATTAAAACAAGACAATGACCCCATAAGGAATTTGGTTATCAGACCTACAAATAAGTGCACGTCGTCGTGACCCTATAAACAACTTACATTATTCAATATAAAAGTTCACTACGTTGTCAACACGGAATCAAAATATTATACTGTGCAAATATGAAAAGCATCATCTGCCTCTTTACTTTAACGATGGCACTTCAGAAAAGTGAGTGGAGCTAGCACCTGTGTTGATAATAACAAGAAATGAAATGAGTAGAAATGTGCCAGAAGACAATAGGGAATAAGCACTTTGCGGCAATGAGGATTCGAATTCGCGACCTGACTGTTACAACAACTCTGCCTAGCCACGAGAAGGACACTCTACAATTGACACCATCGATTATTATAGAGCGTCCCTCGTGTGGCCAGGCGGAGTTGCCGTAATAGCCGGGTTGTAACAAACATTCCTTTGTTATTGTGTTAAGATTTAATAGGATTCAAAAATCTGATGTCACACCCGCCCAGCAACGAGAAATTTGGTTCTAAACAAAGGAAATCGGTACTTTTTATTCTTCATGCTGGCTATAACTTTTTCACGTGTCATGTGATTAGAATGTATAAGATTAAGTCAAAACATTATCAGATTTATAATGTTTTTCTCCTCTGGATACACTTTGATGCTCGTCGGAGAAGTATTTCATTCCGCCATTGTTCCGATAGTTTAGAACCAATTACTAAGTTACTATGCGTCATTACGAGGGACGTGACGTCACGACTGTTGAATCCTATTGCTTACCTAGAGAAAAGGGAATGAGCTCCTCTCGTCTGATTAGTTGGCCAGTGACGTCATCGATGAATCGTTCTGGGCGGAAGTTGAATGGATCACCCCAAATGTCGTGCGAATGAAGGACTGAGTCAAGGCTAGGCATGATGATGGATCCACGAGGAATCAGGAACTCTTTGAGATGGACATCGGCTGACGCTGAAACGAAAGCCATTATGAAATTATTTTTTTAAAACTTGAGCTTTTATATAGCGCAATATCCACTTACCGTGCTCTAAGTTTTCGGATCGGAAGGTCCTGGGTTCGAGCCTAGTTCGGCGCATGGTTGAGTCCTTGGAGAATGCTCTTTACTCATATTCTCTCGCCGTACTCAGGTGTAAAATGAGTACCAGGCCGTAAACAGCGTTGTCTCTGTCCGAAAAAAAATTGTAATATCGCATAACAGGCGTCATGTCCGGTCGGAAATGTTAAATGTTGCTGTTGGCCAAGGACCCCTTG
Organism: Berghia stephanieae; assembly: GCF_034508935.2. Classification (NCBI taxonomy): domain Eukaryota; kingdom Metazoa; phylum Mollusca; class Gastropoda; order Nudibranchia; family Aeolidiidae; genus Berghia; species Berghia stephanieae. The sequence continues at coordinate 32,839,818 of NC_088362.1, forward strand.
TAAAGCGCATTGAGCACATATTTAATGGATATTGCTCTATATAAAATCTCAATTTTTAAATATTTTTTTAAAAATCCATCTTATTTTAATTAAACCATTGTTGGTTTAAATTAACATTTAGCGGGTGGTTGGATGGGAGCATCACCCTTGAATCATATACCTATGATGTTCGCATGGGTGTACGATCCGATAGTGATGTCGTTTCTTCTTCTCTTTACTAGCCTATCCTGCTTCTTTGGTTTGTGATTGTATTTTTGACAGGAGATATTTTTTTTCTGTAAATCTTCTGCCTGTTTGTTCTTGGTTATTTATAATTTAGCTTATGATATCTTTAGGTTATGATTTTGATTTACATTTGTACTATTTTTGTTAGATTGCTTGTTTTTTTTTTTTTTTGTTTCAGCGGTCTCTCATATAACCTCAATTGTGTTGGAAGAGACCTAAAGCAACAAACAAACAAAAAAGTAACATTTTATATCAAACTTGAATCACAGTGCTAAAGAACCTTTGATTCCGTAACGGCATCAGCTTTTAAAGGTTTCACAGCCAATATTTCGATCTACCCAATCTGCGAGGGCCCGATTGCTCAGCTGGTAGAGCACTCGCTTCACAAGCAAAGGGACCGAGATTGATTCCGAGGGCAGTCGACATCATTTTTCTTTTTCCCTGACCTCCCTCGCTCACCCACCAATGGTTGGGCAGCTGGGTCTATTAGATCTGGCGACTTTGCGATCAACTTGCGTCCTATCGAAAGGGTAGCAAGTAATTGCTATTATTCCTTTAAACGACATGGTAACCGGGATAAACTTCTATTACTTACCAGTAATGAAGTGAGTAGGAAAGTGCCAGAGACAATAGAGAATAAAAATTTCGCGGCGGGGATGGGGGCTCGAACACGCGATCTTAGTGGTATGACAACTCCGCCTGGCCGAGGAGAGCGTGACTCTACCGTACGATCAATCCACCACTCCACTTACCAGTGTGATATATAGAGAAAGGGCTGATGCTAGACAACCTCTGTGTTTCCATGATGGTGGCCTCCAAATAACGACAATGAGGGCGATCTTGTGACGTAGGCAGGCGGTCTGGCCCTACGACGTCCATTAGCTCTTTGTAGCAACGGCTGAAAGCCTCCGGGTGGTGTAGGAGATAAAGCACAGCCCAGCACAACGTTGATGAAGTCGTCTCAGTACCAGCAGCAACAAGACTCTTTAGAATGCCCAGCAAATTCGGGACTGTTGATAGAAAAATGTTTCCCCTTGATTAAGTAGTTATATTTCGGTTGCATGAGGAAAAGGACACACACAAAAAAAAAAAAGACAAACAATTTTTAAACACACACACACACACACACACACACTTACAAAAAAAATCAACTTTATTTCGCCGATTTAGACCACAGAAAATGTTTTAAGATCAAGGGAATATGACAATATGCTCGCATTATTATTACTATTATTATTATTGTTATTATCATCATCATCATCATTATTATTATTATTATTATTATTATTATTATTATTATTATTATTATTATTATTATTATTATTATTATTATTACTATTATTATTATTATTATTATTATTATTATTATTATTATTATTATTATTATTATTATTATTATCATTATGTGTTTATTATTATTATTATTATTATTATTATTATTATTATTATTATTATTATTATTTTTTATTATTATTATTATTATTATTATTATTATTATTATTATTATTATTATTGTTGTTGTTGTTGTTGTTGTTGTTGTTTTATTATTATTATTATTATTATTATTATTATTATTATTATTATTATTATTATTGTTATAACCATAATGATAATATCGTCATCCCCATTGGGAAGGCTTATTTGTGCGAAGTTCGCTCGATTTATTTAGGGTTTTTATAACAGCCCTTTTGTTGATATATATATATATATATATATATATATATATATATATATATATATATATATATATATATATATATATATATACGAGGGCTCTTTCATAATTAACCGAAAAATGCCTGTAAAATCCGCGTTTTTTTATGCTATCAACAAAATTTTTGCACGTGTTCATACCTTGACTCGTCCTTCATTTCTCTACGTAACAGCCAAGTCTGTCGACACACTTCTGCCAACGCCGCACCATGGAATAGATACCCTCTCGGAAGAAATTTCCGTCAAGGTTTTGTAGCCATTTCCGCACATGGCCAACAAGCTCTTCATCGACATCAAAGCGCTTTCCTGCCAGCTCACGTTTCAGTGGCCCAAAGAGGTGATAATCAGATGGTGCGAGGTCTGGACTGTGTGGTGGGTGTGGCAAAATCTCCCATCCATATTTCTCTAGCCAACCTTGCGTCACTCGTGCTGTGTGGGGTGTAGCGTTGTCGTGTTGCAAAATGACCCCGTTGGTCAACTGCCCTGGGCGCTTTCTGCGAATGGCCTCCCTAAGCTTGTGAAGAGTTTGGCAGTACCTTGCAGCATTGATTGTTTCTCCAGGTTGTAAGGTTTCGAACAGAATAACACCACGACTGTCCCAGAAAACAGTTCCCATTATTTTCTTTGCTGACCGCATGACTTTGAATTTCTTCGCGACAGGTGAGGATGGATGTTTCCATGTCATCGAATCTTGCTTTGTTTCTGGGGTGCAATGGTGCAACCAAGTCTCATCACCGGTGACTATGCTGTCAAGAAAAGTCACATCGTACCCTAGAAAGTCTCCGCCGGCGTTGGCAGTATGCCCGTGAACCCTGCGTGAGCTCTTGCTTATTCTCAAAAGTTCCCTGCAGATGTCCAATCTTTGTTCTTTATGATTGTCTGTCAATTGCTTAGGAACCCATCTTGCGCTGACTTTTCTGTAGCCAAGTTCATCAAATACAATTCTATGGGCAGAAGTTTCCGAAATTTCAAGACTGCTTGCGATTTCATGAAGTTTCAACCTCCTGTCTTGACGAATAAGCTCATCAACTCGCTTCATATTGTCTTCTGACGTCGCAGTTATCGAACGCCCTCTCCCTTCCCTGTCTGTCAAGTCGGAATGGCCGGCTTCAAACAAATTACACCAGTGATAGACTTGTGTACGGCTTATAACATGCTCACCATATACACTCTGAAGTTCTTTATGAATTTCGGTAGGATTCAGACTTTTGGCGTTCAAAAAAACGTATGACAGCTCTGATTTCCTCCTTTGACCAAGTTTCAAGGTGGGCCGCCATCTTTAAAATCGTCTAGAAATTCTTTGTGCAAAATGATGCACTTCATAATTTCTGGGAATATCCGTAAGGAAATAAGGAATATCATGTCGTTTACAGAATTAAAAAATCTCCACTGGTTGCTGAGCAATGGGCATTTTTCGGTTATTTCTGAAAGAGCCCTCGTATATATATGACATGGCGGTCCCAAATTTTGCAAGCAAAAAACAGCAAAATTTGCAAAAAATTTGCAAAAAGTTGCGATTAAGTTTCCTAAAAACCCATAATTCTTTCATGAAAAAGAAATGTATTTGTTTGTTTATAAGGGTTTCGCAGCGCTTGCAACAAATGTAAGGTCATAGCAGCGCCATAAAAAGGAAGAAAATGGGATCTAATAAAAAGTTCTAGAATTACAATTAAAGTACCCAAGAAAAAGGAAGAACACGCTATCAGTGTACTTATTTTGAGATTATCTAACTGTTTCATCCTGACACAAGCACAGGTCCCCCAGTGATGACAATGAAAATTTGTCCAAAAGGAGGAAAATCTACCGGCCCGTCAGTCAAACCCAAATCTAATGCAAATATAACATCGCTATTCATAGTTATTTAATATATTATTAGTCCTAAAGCACTTCTGATCATAAGACACATCCTGGCCTTTTGCAATTATAATTTAATGAATTGTCATTTCCAATTAAACATTTTAGAGGCCTATTATGTCGCCCACTATATCAAGCGATTATGATAAACTTTTGGCCAAAAGACCAGGAGGTATTTTTTTTACATAACAACCCCGGTTAGTGTCTGTATTATTGCAACCTTGTGATGATGCAGCTTATAAATAAGAATCTTTAATTAATTGCAAAACATATTCCATCAACAAATCAAATTTAAATTAGCCTTTAAACAATCATTTCTTAAATTGATCAGCCTAACTTATTATCTCTCTATTACCAAATGATATCTATAAACATAATATGAAAATTGAAGGGTGGCTGAGAGAGAAATATGGATTTGATGAGAGAGAGAGAGAGAGAGAGAGAGAGAGAGAGAGAGAGAGAGAGAGAGAGAGAGAGAGAGAGAGAGAGAGAGAGAGAATTTATGAATGTAAATCTCGAAAATTTGCAAAAATTTGCAACGAATTGCAAATTTTGCGGCCGCATTGCAAATCATCGATTTTTTGCCATTTTTGCGTCCGCAACGCGGCCGCAAGCGATGCAAAGAACTGCCATGACAGATATATATATATATATATATATATATATATATATATATATATATATATAGATAGATAGATGGATGGATAGAGAGACAGACAGATAGATAGATATTGGGATGTATATAGGAGCGATAAATGAGTAATATATCGATTTTGCGAGTGCGTGTATGTGTGTATGTATGTGTGAGCGAGAGAGATATATAGACAGATAGATAGATATATATATATGGAGAGAGAATAACAGAGATACAGAGAGGGAGAAATAATTATAGAGAAAGAGATTGATAGATAGATAGATCTGTCATTTGCATTTTTTGCCAAATTGGGACCTAAAATTTGCCAAAAGTTGCCAAAAAAAAACCCCAAAAATTTGCCAAGAAATTTGCCAAAAAGACCAAAATTTGCCCAAAAATTTGCCGAGGAGAACTAAGCGTTTCAGTAAAAATTAACACGCGATACAGAAAAAAATATATAAAAGACAATTTATTACATTTAAGGAGGCTACATTTATTAATTTACACAATAGCGTTGTTACAAAGATTTTAAAGGATCATTATCCGTAGAGAGTAGCTTCCCTTGGTTTGGGCCCAGGCAAAGCTGCAACTTTTCTCAAGTTTCGCACTTTTTTTTTTCGTTATTTTATTTTCGCTTCTTTTTTTTCCCCAAAATTTGCCACGCGATTTGCCAATTTTCCCAAAATTTGCCACGATTTGCCAATTTTGGTAAATTTGCCAAAATTTGCGGATCGCCCTGATATTTGCGGCCGCAAAAAATGCAGATGACAGATAGATAGATAGAGAGAGAGAGAGAGAGAGAGAGAGAGAGAGAGAGAGAGAGAGAGAGAGAGAGAGAGAGAGAGAGAGAGAGAGATCATTACCATCCATGCCGTTAACGACGTCATTGTTATTTTCTTTCTGTTTCTCCTTTTCCGCCCTCAGTAAAAACGCTGTGATAAAGTCTTCGGGTTCTTGCCTGGCATTGCTGTCCTTCAGCAATCTTTCTTTTCTCACCTCGATTTCCTTGGACACAATCCGATCCAACTCGTTGGATAGCCTTTCTGCTTTCTGTAATCTGGAAGTTCGAATAATAAAGATAATAATAATAATAATAATAATAATAATAATAATAATAATAATAATAATAATAATAATAAATTAATTATTATTATTATTATTATTATTATTATTATTATTATTATTATTATTATTATTATTATTATTATTATTATTATTATTATTATAAGCAATAATAATGATAATAACAATAATATAATAATAATAATAATAATAATAATAATAATAATAATAATAATAATAATAATAATAATAATAATAATAATAATAATAATAATAATAATAATAATAAGCCCAGTTGACCCGTAGTTTGCGTCGGGGAGTGACAAGAAAAGTTTTTAAAAAAATAAAATTTTTGTTGTGAAATTTTCTTACCCGATTTGATTTTATCATTAACTCTAAATCTTCTTCCGTGTATTATGGAAAACAGTCTCAAATTGGAATCATGCAGGGTCAACGAGTACTTATTTTTAGGTCTGATAACACAAATTGTTGTGGGCCCAGTTTTTGTAATGGCTATATTAAGTACTCTCAAACCAACACAAAATATTGTCCATTACAATGCTAAATCAAGCTCATAACGTTAGGTGTAAATGGAAACACACACTGAAGTCTTGATTAATATTAGTAATAATTATAATATTTAAGTTAAAGAAAATTTATTTGATTGTGTCATTATTCTTGACATTTCTCGCAATATCATAACAATGCAGGGGAAAAAATTCCATATAGGCCTTCAGGCGCCACTTCAAGGACAGTAAATTTACTTGTTTGCTTCCCTTGAGTCTTATTTATCCATAGAAAGAAACGTATCGACCTCTGCCAAGCCGTTAACACGACCAGTTTTCATTACTATCATGGTTTAAACATTTTCAGTCGAGCAAAGGTGTATGGCCATCTTGGTTGTGCGGCTATGTGGTCTAGTGGTTTGACACTCACTTTCGAATCGGAAGGTCCTGGGTTCGAGTTTCGCTCGGCGCATAGTTGAGTCCTTGGAAAAGACTCTTTACTCATATTCTCTCACCGTACTCAGGTGTAAAATGAGTAGCTGACCGTTAAGAGCGTTGTTTCTATCCGAAAAAAAACCCTGTAATATCGACTAACAGACGTCATGTCTCTTTCTTCATGTTAAGTGTTGCTGTTGGCTAGGTGCCTATTGTAAAGCTTTGAGCACGTTTAGTGGATATTGCGCTATATTAAAGATCAATTTTTTAAATTATTTTTTTAGTAATGAATCTAATTTATTAAACTTTTGTTTTCTAATCATGATTATCATGGATAGATCTAATTTTAAATTCAGGATTTGATGTTTAGGTCATCCGATATAACAACTACATCGCGAACAACAATTGAACCTCGGTATAACAGTGATGGACCAGTATAAAATCCGTAACAACCCAAATGACCTAAATCACTATCTTTAAACAAATAATTTGTTCTCTCTCTCTCTCTCTCTCTCTCTCTCTCTCTCTCTCTCTCTCTCTCTCTCCCCCCCCCCCCCCCTTCTCTCTCTCTCACTTTCAAAAATTTCAAAGTAACCGTTGATTGTGTGTGTGTGTGTGTGCGCGCGCGCGCGCGCGTGTGTGTGTGTGGGTGGGTGGGTGGATGGGTGGATGAGTGGGTGTGTTTTGTGCTACACATTGTCTGCCTGCAGCAGGGCCCGTACTATACTGAAAATGAAGTAGTTTAGTAGTAAGTTGCACACAAATACATAGTTTACACGAATTAGGGCTGGCCTAGCTCTCCGTTGCCTGTAGTGTAGGCTTATCTGAACGTAATGCATTACATTTGGAGACGTGGGCTTTGGCGCACCTGTTATAACCGATTAGGCTCTTAAAAGACCTGTTATAGCAGGAACATTGTACTAAAAGCAAAGAGGGGGGGGGGGGAAATGGAGATTTTAATAATCCATGTTATAACCGGGTCTTGTTATATCCGATCCTGTTATACATCGGTTCCACTGTACCTAAAAGATAAAGGCTGGGGTTCTCATAGTTCGATCTCGTTGAAGTTCACGTCTGACATTTATTTATTTATTTATTTATTTATTTATTTATTTATGTATTTATTAATTTATTAATTTATTTATTCATTTGTTTGTTGGTTTATATCCTGATTTATTTACATACTTTTATATATTTATCTAAAAAGTAGAAGTAGTAGTAGTAGTAGTAGTAGTAGTAGTAGTAGTAGTAGTAGTAGTAGTAGTAGTAGTAGTAGTAGTAGTAGTAGTAGTAGTAGTAGTAGTAGTAGTAGTAGTGAAATATTTCAATCGCTTTCAACTTTC
>NC_088362.1:32852589-32855089 GCF_034508935.2 Berghia stephanieae
CAGCAACACTTAACATATTATAGGACGAGACATGCACCTGTTAGGCGATCTTACAATATTTTTTTTGTCGGACAGAGACAACGTGGTTAACGGCCATGTATTCATTTTACACCCGAGTAAGGTGAGAGAATGTGAGAAAAGAGTCTTTTCCAATGACATAACGCTGCCAAAAGCGGGACTCGAACCCTGGTCCTTCCGGGTGTCATAATACCATAGGACCAATTATATGCAGGTCTGATAAACCAAATTGTTACAAGCTCACTGTTGTCATGAAAATACTCTCAGAACAATGCACATAATTGTCCATTGCAAAAACAACAACAATAACAACAACAACAACAACAACAACAACAACAACAACAACAACAACAAATAAATAAAAATATAGAAAAAAATACATTAAAAAATTGGAGCATTTATATAGGGTAATATCTCGACACGTGATTAAAGCGCTTTCTTTACATTGGGTCCCTAATCAACAGCAACACTTAACATGTAGGACGACACGTGACGCCAATAAGGCAATATAAGGTACATTCTTTTTTCTTGTCTTTTTTTTTTGTCCGATAGAGGCAACGCTATTAACGGCCATGCACAAATTTTACACCTTAATACGTGAGAGAAAGTGAGTAAAGCACCTTTTCAATCAGAGCGGGGAGGCTCGAACCCAAGACCTCAGGTCTGAAGGCGAGAGTCATATCACTGCTACCATTACTCTAAGACCATATTATAGCCGCGCAACAAAATTAAAATAAGCCGGCTATCAGACCTGCAAATAAATAAAAATCACATATGTGAACTTATTTGTGCGGCTATGTGGCCTAGTGGTTTGAAACTCGCTTTCGGATCGGAAGGTTCTGGGTTCGAGCCTCGCTCGGCGCATAGTTTAGTCCTTGGAAAAGGCTCTTTACTCACATTCTCTCACCGTACTCATGTATAAAATGAGTACCTGGCCGTTAACAGCGTTGTCGCTGTCCGAAAAAAAATGTAATATCGGCCTAATAGGCCTCATTTCTCGTCCTACATGTCAAGTGATGCTGTTGGCCAGGGACCCTTGTAAATCGCTTTGAGCACGTTTGGTGGATATCCCGCTATATAAAATCTTAATTAATTTATTAGCAAAAAGTAAATGTCGGTCAGTTGTCACCTTTTCGCCCAAAGTGCAAATTGTTTCCTCGGGTCTTTTCCCATTAGATGTAAATGACCAATCACAGGATAAGCTCGACCGGGCGTGGGCGGAAGTTGATTGGTAAAAACTGACGATCCGTATAGTTTCCATGCCAACAACAACGCTATTAGCGCCAGTAGCAAAGATGGCGTCGAGGTGATTAGCCCAAGCAATGTGTTGATTGTCTCGCTCTCCATGTGAAAACCTGTGGGATAAAAATAATATGGATAAAGGTGTCATGTTGGCGGGTGGCCCGATAGCTCAGTTAGTAGAGCACTGGATTCACACGCAAAGGGACGAGATCAAGGCTAACACAACGCTGTGTATGCCCTGGGCGAGATCGATTCCGGGCGAAGTTGAGATTTTATTCCGACCTCCCTGTCCACCCAACAGTAATTGGGTTGCTGGATCTGATAGATATGGTGGAAAATGCTTTGCAAAAGACTAGCGGCATATCCAAAGGGTAGCTCTTTGCAAACCGGGATTATCTCCTGCCACATGGGCCTAATGGCTATGAAGGATTATTATCGTGTCGATGATGAGTAGTTAAAGTTAAATGGCTTTACATTTCAACCTTCCGCTCATATTATGTCATCTACCTTTCTCAAAGCGATGTTACGTCAGGAAAAACGAGGTTAAAAAACTGGTCATTTATCTTTCTCTCTTATTACTCCTGGTTGTCCCGATAGCTCAGTTGGTAGAGCACTCGCCTCTTCACTCAAAGGGACAAGATCGATCCCGTCCCGGGTAAAGTCGAAATTTTTTCTAACCCCCCCCCCCCTCCCCCCTTTCCACCTGTAGCTGGCTCTGTTAGATATGTTGGAAAGTACTTTGCAAGTAATTGCTATCGTCCGTCTCATGCTACAGAAACTGGGATCAACTCCGGCTCCATGTGCCTCATGGCTCTGAAAGATTACACTTTATTACCTACTGTAAAAGGAAGATGATCAGGGTTACTGTTGGGCTCGACATTCCGATTATACGTAGGTTTGATCAAATTGAAGCCGATGTCGTTTGTAGTTACTGCTATCTTAGCGATAACGACAAGGTTTGTAATTTACAAAAAAAAAAAAAAAAACAAAAAAAAAAAAAAAACACAAAAAAACTTGCGCTTTTATATAGAGCAATATCCACTAAACGTGCTGAAAGCGCTTTACAAAGGGTCCCTGGCCATCAGCAACATGTAACATGTAGAATGAGACGTGACGCCGGTTAGGCGATCTTGCAATTCTTGTGACAGAGGCAACGGTGTTAACGGCCATGTACTCATTTTGCAAATGAGTACGGTGTTATACTTCCAGATGGCAATGTTGTGAGTTTATTAGCCAAGCG
>NC_088362.1:32860089-32870089 GCF_034508935.2 Berghia stephanieae
CCATTTTTCCCATTTTAAGGTTCTAAGGATTATTTCCCCTAAAATCTCTCATTCGTTCTAATATTTTATCATGAATAAACTTCAAATTCATATAGAGGAATCGAATTCGACGTCACTCAGATCTTTGTTATTATTTTGAGATAGCCTGTTAATGATTAGTTCTCACTAGATTATATCAATCAGACGATAAACCTTAAAGGTTACTCATATGCATAGTTTTGTGTGTTGGTATGCTTAATCTGGCTAGCGGATGTTGTGAGTAATTTACCTAAACGCATAGCATCAATAAGTCTAAGCAAAGTCTTGTGCATTTTGATGTTTAGAATAAGGATTTGATTTTAATATAGACGTCTAGTTTAAGGAAGGAAAATCTCAAAAAGTGGAAAAAATCGACTTAACAAGTTTTGGAAAAATCAGTCTTATAATACAAATCGACACACTTTTAACAAATGATTGGGAAGTATTGAATGGGTCGTTATATGCAGTATTTTAAAAGCCTCGACAATTTTATTGACGTTGAAGGCAGTGGTCTAGAAATAAGGTCACGGTACATGATTTTGACAGTTTTTTTTTTCTTTTTAAACACGAACGGCATCGTCAAATAAAAGGAACTACAGTGGAATCCGCGTAAAGTCAACACTCTTAAACCTGTCCTTACCACCTTAGCAAAAATCATCACATTTGTTACGACACAAATATACGTTTTTCTTATTCAGATATATTTTGTACATCACAAACTTTGAAGAATTATCTTTGTTTAATGAATAAGAACATAACGTTGTTTTGTAGAGCGTTTGTCTGAGTTAAAAAAAAAAATTCTGCTAGATTAGCCTGCCATTTTGTGAAAATACTTTAAATGATTGGTAAGGAAAGAGTTAAAGTCACGTCTGCTTAAATTCAACACCTCTAGTTGGTTCCAAACTTTCTGTACTTTATCTAAGCGCGTTCCATTGATTATGGATAGAGTCAACCTTGCTTTAACTCTTTTCTCACCAACCATATAAAAAGGCAAGCACTATTCAGTATCTGATACTGAATAGTGGTTTTGCACTATTCAGTAGTGCGGGGCGGTCCTTGGCAAGCTTAAGGACCACGGTCCTACGGTCCTTGGGAAATGAAGACCGCAAGGACCGGTCCTAGGACCGGTCCTTTTCGACATTGAACATTCCTGAGAGACTGTTGGAAATTCGAACCGGTTTGACCTTTGAGACCGTGGGATCGTGCATTCTTGAACCGTTAAAGACCGCTACACGATGAAAACCGTGGTCTACAGGAGTAAAACACACGGAGTAGTCACACTCATTTCAAATTGTAACCTAATTAGAGAAGAGGGGTGATGCCTTCTTTATTTGCTCACCGTACTTCATTGTTACTTCGATAATTTAATAAAATTTGAAATTTATCCCCATTAACGGAGATAATGACATCGCCCAAGGCGTTGATCGAGTTGTTCGTGGCGTTGATACACACACGCAACTCCTACCCCCCCCCCCCCCCCCCCCCACACACACATTAGAGGGCAGCGAGCATTGAAGAGTAAGAGAGAGACGTGAAGTTATAATAAGAGGGGGTGGATGAGGTAATAAGAGGGGTCGATGGTGACTTTTCGCCAGATCTAACAAACTCAGCTACCCATTCATTGCTGAGTAGACAGGGATTCAGAAAAAACTCGACTGCACCCGGGATTGATCTCTGGCCCTTTGCGTATAAAGAGAGTGCTCTATCAACTGAGCTATCGGGGTCCCCAAATATTCTATTGGACTTTTTTAAAATTCAGACGTTATAACTGGGTTTTTTGGAAGGAAGAAACTAATGAAACTCATATTATTTGATTAGTAAAAACACCAAACGAAATTTTAATATTATTGTATTATTTTAAATGACAACACTGCGATAGAAAGGAGTGGTGACAAGAGATGGACAAAAGAAAACAAAAAATCGGATTTGCTACTTGCTAGGTTCGACACACACACACACACACACACACACACAACAACACACACATCTTTAGTAGTCCCATACATTTCAAACAATAACCCATTAGAGAAGAGGGGTCATGCCTTCACCATAGATCATTGTCATTGCGATCATTATGGTGTAGTAAATTTTGAAATTTACCCCGTATAATGGAATCGTCCAAGGCGTGCGCCTCCTGTTCCCCCCATCTCACACACGAAAGGGCGGTTTGCGGAGTGGAGGTTGGTGGTCGTCTGCCTGTATGGTCGTCTGTGTCGTTTAGTGTATGGCAAAGGGGGGTGGGTGCGATTAATTAAGTGGGATGGGTGGTGATTGGTGGAAGATAGGCAACCGAAGGCAACGAATCGCTGGGGAAGTAGTAGGCTATGGCGCGAGACCGAAGGTGATAAGAAGTGAGGACCGCCGCCGGTCTTCCCATATGGGACCGGTCTCCGGTTCACAGCTAAAAGACCGTGGGACTGCCGGTCCAGACCGGTCTTCAGCGCGGCACTACTATTCAGTATCTGACACTGAATAGTGATTTTGCACTATAGTACGGTGTTTTTTTCCCCGAAACCTGACAAAGTTATGGGAAGAGGACAGCTGTGGGAGTGTACACCAGTGGGTAGTGAACCTCGTACTGGGTTTCGGCGGGTTTCGTACTAAAAAGCAATTACTTTTTTACGAAACCCGACGACACCCGGCAATATCCGACAAAGTTATGGGAGGTAGGCAGCAGCGTTTGTGTGTGTGTGTGTGTGTGTGTGTGTGTGTGTGTGTGTGTGTAGGGGGGGGGGAGGAGGGGATGAACCTGAGATTCAGGGAAGTATACACCAGTGGGGAGTGAACCTGGGACTCTGGGTTTTATAAAAAAGCAATAACAAAATGTGGGGGGGGGGGGGGATTACTTTTTTACGATACCCGACAATATGCGGCAAAGTTGTGGAAAGTAGGCAAAGCGTGGGGAGTGAACCTGAGACTCAGTGAAGTGTACACCAGTGGGGAGTGAACCTGAGACTATGGTTTTCGGTGGGCTTCAGCAAGTTTCATAGAAAAGCAATTACTTTTTTTACGAAACCCGACGAAACCTGGCAATATCCGAGAAAGTTATGGGTAGTAGGCAACAGTGGGGAGTGAACCTGAGATTCGTGGAAGTGTACACCAGTGGGGAGTGAACTCGGGACTGGGTTTCGGCGGGTTTTGTAAAAAAAAAAGCAATTACTTTTTGTTTACGAAATGCGCCTAATCCCAACAAAATGGGGCAAAGTTATGGAAAGTAGGCAAATAATGGGGAGTGAACCTGAGACTAAGGGAAGTGTACACCAGTGGGGGAGTGAACCTGAGACTATGGTTTTCGGCGGGTTTCAGCGAGTTTCACATAAAAGCGATTACTTTTTTACGAAAGCCGGCAATATCCGACAAAGTTATGGGAAGTAGGCAACAGTGGGGAGTGAACCTGAGATTCATGGAAGTGTACTCCAGTGGGGAGTGAACCCGAGACTCTGGTTTTCGGCGGGTTTCAGCGAGTTTCACATAAAAGCAATTACTTTTTTACGAAACCCGGCAATATCCGACAGTTATTGAAAGTAGGCAATCAGTGGGGAGTGAACATGAGACTCTGGTTTTCGGCTGGTTTCAGCGAGTTTCACATAAAAGCAATTACTTTTTTACGAAACCTGACGAAACCTGGCAATATCCGAGAAAGTTATGGAAAGTAGGCAACAGTGGAGAGTGAACCTGAGATTCATGGAAGTGTACACCAGTAGGGAGTGAACCTGAGACTCTGGTTTTCGGCGGGTTTCAGCAAGTTTCATATAAAAGCAATTACTTTTTTACGAAACCCGACGAAACCTGGCAATATCCGACAAACTTATTGAAGTAGGCAACAGTGGGGGGTGATCCTGAGATTCAGGGAAGTGTACACTTGTGGGGAGTGAACCTGAGACTCTGGAGGGGGAATTACTTTTTTACGAAACCCGCCAAAACCCGACAAAGTTATGGGAAGCAGGCAGCAGTGGGGAGTGAATCTGGGATTTGGACACCGATGAGGATTGAACCTGGGACTGCGAGAGGCTGATACCAGTGGACAGTGAGCTCAGAATGTACTTTTATTTCGAAACCTACCGAAATTGCCAAGAGTTATGGGAAGTGGGCACCATTGGGCAATGAACCGGGACTCAGGGAAGTGCACACCGGTTGGGAGTGAACCTGGGACTGTGAGAAGAGGATATCAGTGGAAATGAACCTGGGACTAGGGAAGATGGATACCAGTGGGAGATAAAGCCGGACTATGGGAGATGGGTACCAGACGAGAATGAAGCAATTACTTTTTTACGAAACCCGCCAACCCGCCAAAAGAACCATAGACTTAGGTTTACTCCCCAATCGTGTACACTTCCCTGAGTCTCCGGTTCACTCCCCCACTGTTGCCTACTTTCTTTCCATAACTTTGTCGGATATTGTCGGGTTTCGTAAAAAAGAAATTGATTTTTTTTGGACGAAACCCAGCCCCAGGTTCACTCCCCAATGGTGTACACTTCCCTGAGTCCCAGGTTCACTCCCCACTGCTGCCTACTTCCCATAGCTTTGTCGGGTTTCGGCGTGTTTTGGCAGGTTTCGTAAAACGTGTATTCAGTAAATAGATGTCAATTGTAGTCTAAAATTCAGTATCTATTTAAATCATTATTATTATTATCATTATTATTATTATTATTATTATTATTATTATTATTATTATTATTATTATTATTATTATTATTATTATTATTATTATTATTATTATTATTATATATTATTATTAATATCATTATTATTATTATTATTTTAATATAGTACGGCAATTAATTCACGGAAGTACATCGCTCAATTAAAAATGGCAGAAAGTCTGCCCACATATTTATAATGAATCGGGTTTGCCTTAGATGACAAAACAAACAAACAAACAAACAAACAACAACAACAATAAATGACAAATGAGACAAACAGAAAAAAGCAAGATTTTTAAAAGTAATAAACAATAGAAGAGCACAACAACGAGATTATAACACATAAAAGATATTCGTAATAAATCGATAACTGATTAAATCACTCCAACTACTTGATTAAAAAAAAAATCATAATCATAATAATGATGATGATGACGATTACAACAATAATAAGAATAGTAAGTAAGTAGAAATAATAATAACAATAATAATAATAACAATAATAATAATAATAATAATAATAATAATAATAATAATAATAATAATAATAATAATAATAATAATAACAATAAAAGAACAATAATATAATATCAACATTAAAGTATATTACAAGCAAATAAAATTATAAAAACAAAAGTTTAAAAAATATCAATAGACAGAAGGAATTGTAAAAATAATGGGGAAAAAAAAAGTTACCCCCTCTGGGATTTGAACTCTCGAACCTTAAGCTCAGAGTCAAACAGCTTATATCCACCAAGCCATGGTGTCACTGAACATTTAGTGACATTTAATCATGTCTATTTAGACATTTTAAAATGTATTTGAATGCCACTCTTATTTTGATATTTTGAACTAGACGTCTATGTTAATTTCACAAAAGCAGAAATTAAAAAAATTACGATTAAAATATTTTTACAACTTTGAATCGGGCTGTTAGTTACTGCACGTGTTCAATCTGGAAGTAGGTCAACAGTTTATTTTCATTCAACCGAGATTGTCGCATTTTTCACTCTCTCTATAAAAAAAAAGAGTTCCTTATGGATACTGAATAGTGGCAAAGCACTATTCAGTATCTGATACTGAATAACCACATCGATATAAAAATCGTCACATCTGTTACGATACCACTAACATTTTTCTCAATTATGCATCACAACATTTAAAGAAAAAAATAATGTTAATGTTATAACAATTTAACACTGTTTTGTAGAGCTAAGTTTTGTTTTTAAAAATTATGTATAATAAGAGTGTACTGCTTTTGTGTTTGAGTAAAAATACATCAATTTTTGTGTTGGATGGTATGCGTCGTCGGTATGAGGGTTTGGCGGAAAATCCAGGAAATAGACGGTAAGGAGAGAGTTAAAGTCAACCATGTTTAAAGTCAACCTATGTTTCTGGTCCGGCAGTGTTGGCTTTAACAGGATTCCACTGTATTGGCAACGTGTGCTAAAATAATAGATTCATACTAGAAGAGCTTTAACGAGCGTATACCATGCTCAGTTGAAGATCGCAATTTCCTCTTTAAAGTCAAAACATTTGGGGTTTCAAAGTTGTATAAATGCAACTGATTGCGTGCTTCTTTCCCTCCTTGAAATGGCTGTGCTATTTTGTTCAGAGAATCAGCGAATGCTGGTACGTGTACACTTTAACTAGTAAACAATTAATGCTGGTAAGTGTACACTTTAACTAGTAAACAGTGAATACTAGTACGTGTACACTTTAACTAGTAAACAGTGAATGCTGGTACGTGTACACTTTAACTAGTAAACAGTGAATGCTGGTACGTGTACACTTTAACTAGTAAAGAGTGAATGATAGTACGTGTACACTTTAACTAATAAACAGCGAATGCTAGTACGTGTACACTTTAACTAGTAAACAGTGACTACTGGTACGTGTACACTTTAACTAGTAAACAGTGAATGCTGGTACGTGTACACTTTAACTAGTAAACAGTGGATGCTGGTACGTGTACACTTTAACTAGTAAACAGTGAATGCTGGTACGTGTACACTTTAACTAGTAAACAGTAATGCTGGTACGTGTACACTTTAACTAGTAAACAGTGAATGCTGGTACGTGTACACTTTAACTAGTAAACAGTGAATGCTGGTACGTGTACACTTTAACTAGTAAACAGTGAATGCTGGTACGTGTACACTTTAACTAGTAAACAGTGGAATGCTGGTACATGTACACTTTAACTAGTAAACAGGGGAATGCTAGTACGTGTACACTTTAACTAGTAAACAGTGAATGCTGGTACGTGTACACTTTAACTAGTAAACAGTGAATGCTGGTACGTGTACACTTTAACTAGTAAACAGTGGATGCTGGTACGTGTACACTTTAACTAGTAAACAGTGAATGCTGGTACGTGTACACTTTAACTAGTAAACAGTGAATGCTGGTACGTGTACACTTTAACTAGTAAACAGTGGATGCTGGTACGTGTACACTTTAACTAGTAAACAGTGAATGCTGGTACGTGTACACTTTAACTAGTAAACAGTGAATGCTGGTACGTGTACACTTTAACTAGTAAACAGTGAATGCTGGTACGTGTACACTTTAACTAGTAAACAGTGAATGCTGGTACGTGTACACTTTAACTAGTAAACAGTGAATGCTGGTACGTGTACACTTTAACTAGTAAACAGTGACTACTGGTACGTGTACACTTTAACTAGTAAACAGCGAATGCTGGTACGTGTACACTTTAACTAGTAAACTGTCATATTCTTAAAAGACATGCATTTTAAAATAGCTGTCCATAAAACTCACCCTTTAAGAATCGATCTCTATTTGAATAACCCTCATCTTGGAAAACTCTCAAACCAAGGACATCACAAGGCCAAAGGTTTGAGAGATTTTGCTAAGATGAGGGTCATTTAAATCGATCGACATTTGAAGACGGAGTTTTTTGGCCAAATTTTTAAATACGTGTCTCTCCAGAGTAGGGCAGGAAACAGGTGAATCCACGAAGCGTCATTCTGACTAGCCTAACATCCACCACCCAATAAATCGACGCAATCATTATTAAAATATTAATTCAAATCAACTAACAATAATTAATGTCCGTATAGCAAACGGGGTTCTGCATCAGCAATGATGAAAACAGTCTCTAGATTTAGTTATCTGATAGCTGTAGCTTGCAGACATTTTTTCTTTCTAATTCAGTAATCCGAGAAATTAATATTTGTCAATGGGTTTGTTGTTTTTTTCTTCAAATTCTTGTAGTCGCAATAAAAGCGCCACTAGTTGAGAATTATTTGATGGTAGAGATATGAATATGTGTGTAGGAACAGGTGTCAGACAAAAAACAAAACAAAAAAAGTTGAGATTTTTTATAGAGCAATATCCACTAAACGTGCTCAATGCGTTTTACGAGGGATCCCTGGCCAACAGCAACATTTAACATTTAGAACGTGACGGGACGGGACATGACGCCTGTTAAGAGTTATTACAATTTTTTTTTCAGACAGAGACAACGCTGTTAACGGCCAGGTACACATGAGTACGATGAGAGAATGTGAGTAAAGAGTCTTCTCCAAGGACTCAACTATTCACCGAGCGAGGCTCGAACCCAGGACCTAACCTTCCGATCCGAAAGCGAGTGTCATACCACTAGACCACATAGCCTCACAAAGCAGAGAAACATACAAGAAAAAAACAACCTAAATATCCAACCTGTCTTGAGACATGCTGATTTTTGGGATGGTTTTTATTTCTTGTACTTTTCTCTTTGCTTTGTCTAGCACTGTTTCATACAGAGTTTTTCATATATTTATCTTACACCAGTGCCTGCTCCCTAATTTACCACTTTAATTATTAATTTTATGACTGAGATAGAATAATTACACCGATTTTCTTTTCCTTGGTTCACTTTTTTTTAAAAACGTTTTTCATTGCGATTTTTAGACAGCTGTGTAATTTTCGAAATTAGAAAGAGGCTTGAGCTTCAAATTACATGTTTATATTGAAAATGGATAAGAGGATGTTTGTGGTGAATAAAACTTATGGAAACTATTGTTTTCATCATCCTTCGCCCATTTATCCCATACTATTTCGTGAGACAAAGAGGAATAATACACTATTCTTACATTCTTGGTTTTTAAAAAAATCCAGACGTGTCCCAATAGCTGCACGAGCCTGCGAGTGCGCGTTGGAAACAAATTTCGAATCCCAAAAGCGCAGGAATGAAAGAAATATTTTACTTTACCCCTCAATTGATTCTGATTTTGTTATCTCTGAATAAAAGACATTTTAAAAGAAATACTCAAACGATACTTCTTTATTTTAAATCTAATTTTAGTGTAATTTAACGTTTGATTAATCTGACCTCACAAATTGTTATTTTAAACGATATCATTACTATTTTTGGGGAAGGATATAATAAAAGGTGGTCTCTAAATAAATATCAGTATTCCATATGTACAACCAAGAATACAAATTCATACGCTGACATTCTGCAATGGGAAACTAAGACAAAGACGAGGTTTCCGGAATTCTATTTTCAGAAAGACAAAAATTTTGTGAAGAAAAAATCTTCTTCGAAGTCCACATTGCATTCTGATCTAAACCTTTTTCTTAAGTTTTAAGATGAAACCATCAACCCCGGAGACACTTTTTTTTTAATAACTGAGATTCTGTGACCGCAATAACTAGTAAAATAAGTTTTAAAACCAATAGAGATAACGTTGTGTTTGTTGGCTTGACGAGTGTGTGAGATTCTCACTGAAGTCAAGTCGGCTACATTCGATCAGTCATTTGACACTCTTTTATCTAATCTTTAAAGGAATTAATGCAATGAATGTGCTCCCGTTACACTTATGTAAAGAACTCTTAGTCTCCATAAAAAACCACAAAGCTTAATTCAAATTAAACCCTGACTCCTCCCATAGAAAGAACGAAGTTGACGTCATTCAGCTCTAATGTTATTATTTTTAGCCAGCCATCATTATGAGTAGTTCTCATAAAATTGTATCGATCAGACTATAAATGTTCAAGGTTACACATATTTTGTGTGGTACGTTATATCCTGCTGGCGCATGATATGAGCATTTTGACCAAACGAAAAGCATCAATACGCTATCTATGTCAATGGTTGCCCTTTTGATGCTCTGCGATTAGTTAAATTATTCACAAAATTATTCAGGTTTAAAAATAGACAAAGGTACTTTTTCACGAATGCTCTGTGGTAAGGCGTTCCAAAGAGAGGGTCCAAAATGAGATAAGGATCTCATTCCAGCATTTTTGCGAATTCGAGGGAAGAGTAAAGACACAAAAAATAAAGCACGCAAAAAATATGTAAAGAAATACAAAACAAAGCACGGGAA
>NC_088362.1:32875089-32877589 GCF_034508935.2 Berghia stephanieae
TCGGTCCCTTTGCGTGTGAAACCAGTGCTCTACCAACTCAGGGATCGGGACCCCACATATATAATGTACTTATTGCTTTTCTGTTTGAATAAGAAAACTCGATTTTTGTGTCGGATGGGGGTGACGTTCAGGAGAAAACTCTTAAAATGGTTGGTGAGGAGGGAATTAAAACGTTATCATGTCATGGCTTAGATGATAAAAATACAATTTATCATAGTCATCAGTAAGAAATTTGGGTTGAGTTTATATCGACGTATATTTATTTGCAGGTCTGATAACCCAATTGATTATAGGCTCATTGTTGTAATGGAAATCTAAAAAAATAAAACGACGCTAAAAATTGTCCATTATTTTTGTATCACCGTACTCAGGTGTAAAATTAGTACTTGGCCGTTAACAGCGTTGTCTTTGTCCGAAAAATTGTAATATCACCTAACAGGCGTCATGTCCCGTCCTACGTGTTAAATGTTGCTATTGACCCCTTGTAAAACGCTTTGAGCACATTTAGTGGATATTGCGCTATATAAAGCTCAATTTATAATTTATTTATATTATCAATGTTAAACTAGACAAATAATTGTGTTCGGATATCCGATATGTGCACATATGTTATATTTATCGAGAAATTCGAGTGGATGGCATCAATTCTCTCGTGGCCAGGTGGAGGCGCCGTAACAGTAGGGTCTAAGGTTCGACTCCCTATTCTCAATCGTCCTATGACACTGCTCCTCTCACTTTATTTCTTGAAATGATGTATTATTTATAGATATGGTTTACAAAGTGACAAAAGTGGCAAAAGTTAGTTACTAGTGCGGGTGTGTGATTTTGTGTTATGACACTCGCCTTCATCCCGATAGGTCCCGGGTACGAGGCTCCTTGGAAAAGACGCTCTATTCATATTCTCTCACCGGACTTATGTGTAAAATGAGTACCTGGCCCTTAATAGCTTTTTCTCTGTAGAAAAAAAAAATTGTAATTCACCATACAGGCGTCATGTCTCGTCCTAAATATCAAGTGTTGGTTAAGGACAGATCGGAAAGCGCATTGGGCACGTTTAGTGTCTATTACGATATACAGTTTTCTGAATAGGCACGTTGTAAAAATTTTGGCCATAAAAATCGTCCTGCAAAGGTCGATCGGTTAAAATGACTCTCGTTTTGTCAAGAACTCCCAAACATGGGACTTCCTTTGAAATTTTAGCTATGCTCTTTATGAAATAATATTCATTCATTCATTCATTCATTCATTCATTCATTCATTCATTCATTCATTCATTCATTCCTTTCAATAAAACAAATGCACTTAACCCGGGTTTTTATATCGTGTAACTATGAAGTCAATTTTCAGCATTTAAATCCCGCGGACCCAACGTGTGCTTATTTGTAGGTCTGATAACTCAGATTGTTAAAGGGTCCAGCCATTGTTCTCAAACCAATGGAAGATATTGCCGATTACAACAACGTTAAATCAAGCCCATAATAAGGAACAAGTGTAATGTAAAAAAAACAAACAAAAAAAACAACTGGTTCCAATCTTAATGGAAGTGTAAAACCACTCTTCCTGAGGACTGGGTTCCTACCATGTGTAATTGATCTTCTGGTTTGAGAGTGGTGGCATCTTATTTTCTAGTCTAGATATTATGCTGTTCGTCAATAAATGTCTCCTTCTACGCTCTTTTACGCCCAGTAGAATCTGCCTATACATCCTGCTACTAAAATAACTATGCCACGTCATTAGTCGTCCTTCGTAGAACTGGTTACACACACATTTCCAAGGAATTTGGAACCGGAAAAGGTAGAAGGTATGACGTCATGTCTTTTCTTCACTATTGCATTCGGATTTTATGTCAGACCTACAAATGTTATGAGCCCGTAGCGCGATATAGATAGAATGAAGTTGACGTCACCCAGGTTTTTGTTATTGTTTTTTGCCATCCGCGTTTACGAGTAATTCTCACTAAACTGTGTTAACCAGACTATAAACGTCTAGTTTTGTGTATTTGTCCGTTATACTTCCGGATGACAATGTTGTTAGCTTCTGAGCCAAGCGCATACTATCTATCACACAGTTATCAGGCGCTGGGGCAAATAGTATATTACTTGGTTGGATCGGTAAATCCTACCTGATGTTTATCACGTGTCAATTTTGTTGAATCAGATACATAATGTGTGGCCAGTCGCTTCGATACTCTGCTATATCGGGATGCTACAGATGCGCTTTTCGCATAGTGGAGTCCTTGGAAAAGGATGTTTATTCCCATTCTCTCACCGTACTCGTGTGTAAAATGGGTACCTGACCGTTAATAGGGTTTTCATATCGACTAACAAGCGTCATGTCACGTTTTACATGTTACGTGTTGCTGTTGGCCAGGGACCCTTTGATATTGTGGATATTTAGTGGATATTGTGATAAACGGATCTACTTTTTGGGTAAATTATTCAGATAACGACAGATGCATATCGATAAGAAAAATCAGAGAGAGAGAGAGAGAGAGAGAGAG
>NC_088362.1:32887589-32947589 GCF_034508935.2 Berghia stephanieae
CTCTCTCTCTCTCTCTACAAGCCCCCAAGCATCAGTTATAGAACTAATGGGTTGGAACCATCGTCTACTTATAATAAGAAGTCGCTGGTTGGAACGGTAAATCCTACCTGATGTTTATCATGTGTCAATTTTGTTGAATCAGATACATAATGTGTGGCCAGTCGCTTCGATACTCTGCTATATCGGGATGCTACAGATGCGCTTTTCGCATAGTTGAGGCATTGGAAAATGATCTTTACTCACATTTTCTCACCGTACTCCGGTGTAAAATGAGTACCTGGCTGTTAACAGTGTTGTCATATCGACTAACACAGGCGTCATGTCACGTTCTACATGACACGTATTGTCGTTGGTCAGGAACCCTGTGAGCAAGTTTAGTGGATATTGCTCTAAATAAAAGCTCCATTGTTTTATAATAAGGCATTTTTAAAAGTTAAAATATGCCTAACCCTTAAATCGTGTTGTTTACGTGACTCGTGACTCGTCGTTATGAAACAATTTCCACAGGTATGCGAATAAAATTGAGCTTTCATATAGAGCAATATCTATTAAGCTCAAGAAGGGGTCCCCAACCAACAACAAAAGGTAACATGCAGAACAAGACATGAAGCCCGTTAGGCGATATCACAATTTTTTTTTCTCCAGCAGAGATAACACTGTTAACGGCCAGCTACTCGTTTTACACCTGAGTAAAGTGAAAAATGTAAGTAAAACGCCTTTTCTAAGGATCCAACTATGCGCCGCTTAGAGCGGGTCTCGAACTCAGGATCTTCCGATCCGAAGGCGAGAGTCATACCACTAGACCACAAACCCGTTTATGTGATCACTTACTGTGTCTTCTATTCCCCTATAATATATGTTTTCTGATCTGCTTTCTGTCTTTGTCTTGGAATTGGATTACTTGGTTTTGTCCTGGCCATTACCGGAGTCCTTGGCTGAATGGGAAACAGTAAAATGAATAATGTTAGTTTTGTGAGAGGATATTTTTCACTTGTAAATCATCTCTCTATTATTTATTATTTTATTTTTTGTTTTGAATATCACGAAATGTAAGCATTTGAGTTTATTCCTCTTAGTGGGGACATGTGCTTATTGTGTCTGGATGAAACATTTTGGTGATCTCAAATTGAGTAAACTGATGGTGTGCTCTTGGAATTTTCATCCGTTCCTTATTTGAAATGGTCTTACTTTTCTCTTGTGCTTTTCAACCGTATAACCGTTCTATAACTTTTTTTGACTATCCCATTTCCTTCCTTTTTACTTGCGCTGAAATGACCTACATGTGTTCCAAGATCGCCGTAAAACCCTTAAATACAAACAAACAAAGAATTACACACTTAATACAAGTGTCGTATTTTTCAGTATTAATTCATTATTTTATTTTAGCATTCAAAACACCCCTACATAATAGGGTTTTGTGTGATGTGTCACAAATACAACTTATTACGAAAACGTTCTCGTGTTGAGTGTCTACATTTCCATATAATTTAATTTGTCACCAAACCTTTTGTACATAAACTGTGATAGGGGATCCAGGATCAGGAAATGTTTTACCCCTTTTCGTTTTGGATAGGAAGCGAAACGTAGTGCCAAGAAATATTTTTTATATATCACGTAATCTACGTATCCGGGTTTTTGGTTAAAATAAATTATTTTTAGTGGATATTTCGATCATTAAATCTCCATTTTTTTTACGTCAGGGGTGTTTCTCAATGCTAAGTTCCACTCATGAACGCAGTGTCGTTCGTTATCATTATTGTTAAACAAGATAGGGTTAGTATAGAGCAGTAAAGTTAGGTGCCCCAAACGTAAACAAAGGTCGAGAAGCACGTGGCAAACCACATGTTCCTGTCTTGACAGCTCACGTTCCAATGTAAATAATAGAAAAAAAATAACCTTTAAAATTTGGCTGTTAGGTGGCAAAAGAAACACATATTCATAAATACTCGATCATGCATCAAATAATGTCTAGATATGGATATTTTATGGAACAAAAGGTAAAATTTTCTAAAATTTATCAAAAGTTACAGTCTATCTATTTTTAGACCAGAGCAAATTATTGCGCTGGTGTGAACAAAACGAGAATTATTCGGAGCCTGATTTTCATAATAATTTAGCCTTATATTATTATTTCTGCAACTGTTAGATTTTATGTAAACATATTTTCAATACTGAAAGTGTATTGCCTACAACTCAAACTACAAAATTGGGAGACCTATATTGTGCGTAAATTATTCCGGTCCCTAACGGAAATCACTAGCAACTTGTTATTGTTTACGTTTGGGCAGCAAACTTTACTGTTCTATAGGGTAATATTTTTTCACACCGTGCAACACATAATATTTGAACGAGTATTTTGGCCAAATTTTTCAATACGTTATTCCAGAGTACGATGGGTAACGGGATAAGTGGGTCGTGATAGGAATATAAGAACATGATAATATATCTGTGTTGTATTTATCTCACATACCCACAGCACATTCCTTAATTAACACACCCTCAAGCTCATTTGAGCCTGATTAAGATTAAAATATTATTGTGTAGCGAGGACCAGGGCTGCCAGATGGCTAGAGTTCCTGGTGACCAAATTCGACTTCAAAAGTGGCCAAAGAGAACCTCACACGACTAGAAGTTTTGGTAAACAAATAACTGGGGGGAAAAAACTTGAAAATTAAAAAAAATAATAATAATAAAATGAAAAGATTAATAATAAAAATACGATTCTCTGCGTGACAGATGTTGGCCGCACCCGTGGCCATCTGGCAGGCTGGTGATGAGAGTGTTACTACTTTGTGCGTTCCCTGGTAATCTACTTTATCAAATAGAAAGTTTGTGCACCCCCCCCCCCTCCGTCCCGCTTCAATTAAATCTCAGCTCACGAAATGTTCTGGTGAAAATTCACCAAAAGGGAAAACGAAACTATAAAGTGAATTTTTTTAAAAATAAAAAAAGAAGAAAGAAAATAGAGAAACCCCGAAAAACTTAGAAGTGCTTTCGAAATATAATATCGGTGTACGTATGTCGCCGTCAGAATCGTATCTGACAACAATGTGCATATCCCCCCTCCTTGCTTTGGATTGGTCAAATTGTACACACTATTTCCCTCTTTAGTCAAATTGCGCACCCCCCCCCCCCCCCCCCCCCACTTCTATTCCGACCCCCGCCCTATTTCTATTGAAGTGTGGCCAAAGTAACCCCCCCCCCTTCCGCCCCCGCCCCTTCCTCCAATTTTATACTCTACAGTAGGACTTTAATATCCGATTCTATAAATACATTCAGACTATAGAATTGGGGATGATGATTATTATTATTATTATTATTATTATTATTATTATTATTATTATTATTATTATTATTATTATTATTATATTATTATTATTATTATTATTATTATTATTATTATTATTATTATTTTAAAAGATGATTTATATGAATCATAATATGAATCCTGATTTAGTGTACATCCTGAATTATAACGACCTAGGAGTAACTGGACCAAAATTCTCGTTATCAGTAATGCCTTACTTATTTTTTTAAAAAATATTTTTTTTTCAAATTTTGGCCAGAAAACTCATTCTTCAAATATCAATCGATTAAAACGACCCTCATCTTAGCAAACACGCTCAAACCTGGGACTTCGAGAAGTCCCAGGTTTGAGCGCTTTTGCCAAGATGAGGATCTTTTTAATCGATCAATATTTGAAGGACGAGTTTTCTGGCCAAAATTTGAAAACTGTTTTGGTTATTAGAGAGTGGCAGAGAAGGTAATCGTTATCTTGTGTCATAGGCTTTACGTCAGGGGTGTTTCTCAATGATAATTCCACACATGAACGCAGGGCCGTTATCATTATTGTTAAACAAGATAGGGTTAGTATAGGCTAATCGTTTTTTCTACTGTGAAACACATTCATTGGATTGAAGTAAAACAATTTCAATCATTGGGATCATAATAAATAGTAATTAAATATTAAGATTTTCTGTCTATTAGTGTAATTGTTACTGCCATGGGTGTAAGTTCTTTCATTCCTCTTCTGTTGACGACAGTATTTTGTGAACTGGGTAAGTTGACTGTAGACTGATGAGTAAGCCACTGTGCCCAAACCAGATCATGTGGATATTAACTTTGTGTTACATCATATTCTAATTTTAGCCTTTAACTGCGGCTGTGTGGTCTATTGGTATGGCACTTGCCTTCGGATCGGAAGGTCCTATGTTCGAGTCCCGCTCTGAGCGGTGTATAGTTGAGTCCTCTTTACTCACATTCTCTCATCGTACTCAGGTGTAAAATGAGTACCTGGCAGTTAACAACGTTGTCTCTGTCAGAAAAAAAAATGTAATATCGCCTAACAGGCGTCATGTCTTGTCCGACATGTTGCGTGTTGCTGTTGGCTAGTAGCCCCTTGTAAAGCGCTTTGAGCACGTTTAGTGGATATTGTGCTATCTAAAAGGTCGTTAAAAAAAAGAGTTGAATCTTTAACCATAGTAATCAAATAGATGTCAATATTTTATATCTACAAATGTTACTGCTATGCGTCTAAGTTGTTTTATTCCTCTGTTGCCAACAGTTTTCTATGTACTGGGTGGATAGTAGTCATTCACAGCCATTAGGCCCATGGAGCTGGGGTTTAACCCGGTTTCTATAGCGTGAAATATAACACATCAATTGCTTGCTCTCCTTTAAATAGGACGGTAGTCCATCGCAAAATACTTTCAGCCAGATCTAATAAACCAAGCTACACAATCACTCCGCTGGGTGAACAGGGGGGTCAGCCAAAAAAAACTCGACTGCACCTACTACTACTACTACTACTACTACTACTACTACTACTACTACTACTACTACTACTACTACTACTACCACTACTACTACTACTACTACTACTACTACTACTACTACTACTACTACTACTACTATCATAATCATCATCATCATCATCATCATCATCATCATCATCATCATCATCATCATCATCATCATCATCATCATCATCATCATCGTCATCAGCATCATCATCATCGTTTTCATCATTATCAATATTCATGCTTATTATGAAGTGTCGTGTTATATTTGTTTGTTTGTTTGTTATTATTATGTAAAGCGCCGCAGAGCACGATTAACGTGGATGTTTAGGCGCTATATAAATTTATTATTTATTTATTATTTATTATTATATATTATATTATTTTTTTTGTTTTATCTACAATTTATGTGCCAAATATCTACAATATTTTGTTTTATTTATAATTCTATTTGATCATTTATAACTCCCATAGCTTCGGCAGAAAAATGCGTCTACCATCACGTTTTAGCAAATGACACCTATGTCAGCTGTGCTTATGGATGCTGTTATACCTACATCTATCCTTGTTGTTTCGATTCCTTGTAAGTAGTAGATGTTGTCGTCATAGTCGTCGTCATCGTCGTCGTCGTTGTCTTTGTTGTTGTTGTTGTTGTAGTTGATGAAGACGAGCAAACTTCGTGGCGTTTGTGTGTTGAACCCATGACCTCAAGAAGTCGGGGAGAACGGCTCAAGATAGACACTGAGCGTGATACCACATTTTTATTAATTTAAAAAAATTTTTTTTTTAATTTTTATTTTTTTGGAGTGGTTTATTGACTCTGACTGTAGCGCTACCCTCTCCCCGGCCAGGCGGAGTTGTCGTAACAGTAGAGTCGCGAGTTCGAGTCCCCATTGCCGTGAAGTTTTTATTCTCTATTGTCTTCTGGTACTTTTCTACTCACTTTATTTGATGTTGTTATCAAGATAAGTGCTTGCTCCACTCATTTTTCTGGTTTTAGACAGCCATTTTAATGATTGGTTCCCACCAAATTCTATCAATCAGACTATAAGTGCTTAAGGTTACACATAGTTTTGTGTGATGGTACGTTATATCCAGTTGGCGGATTTTGTGAGTATCTTATCTAAACGTAAATCACCTATGGTATGCGTTTATATAAAATACCCGTCTGATCAATATTCCAGCATATTATAAGCTTAATAGCCAGTATTCTCATCACAAACATATAACATAGAAAATAGACTAAGGTTTGAAGCGACCTTTTTGCGGGGTCGTGGATAGCTCATACGGTAAAGTCACGATCTCCTCGACCAGGCGGAGTTGTACCAGTAAAGTTGCGGTTTCAAGACCCCATCGCCGCCGCGGAGTTTTTTTTTTCTCTGTCGTCTTCTGGCACTTTCCTACTCACTTCATTTCTTGTTATTATCAACATAAGTGCCTGCTCCACTCACTTTCTGAATCAGATAACTATGTGTAACTTTAAAGGTTTATTGTCTGATTGAGCGGATCTAGTGAGAACTAATCGCACAGCTAGCGGTCGAAAAACAATAACAAAGAGCAGAGTAGTGTCGACTTCCTTAATAGGATTCAATAGTCGTAACGTCACTTCCTTCCTAATGACGCATGGTAACTTAGCAACACTGGCTCTAAACTATCGGAAGAATGGCGGACGCCCGTATGAAATATGTCTCCGGCTTTTCCAGAGGAAAAAACCCCCATAAATTTGATCATGTTTTGACTTATACACATTCTGATCACAAGGCATATGAAAAGGGATTGAAAATTTCTAGCCAGCATGAAGAATAAAAAGTAATGATTTTCTTTGTTTAGAACCAAGATGGCCGCCGTTGCCAGGCGGCGTGACATCAGACTACTGAATCCAATTCTAGCATTTTTAACCAACCAGCTATTGATGCTATGCGTTTAGGTAAAATACAACACTTGCAAGTCGGATATAATGAACCAACACACTATAAACATATAAACGTTTATTCTTGTCTGATTGATAGAATTTTGGCTGTCTAAAAACAATAAGATAAGATAAGATAAGATATACTTAATTTATCCCTGTATGGAAATTATAATTCTGTATCACAACACAATTCGGTAATATATAAAAGAAATATCAAGCGTAAAGAAAATAAATAAAAATTGGCAATGAATAGTAAACGTCTTAAAAAGTACAGTGGAACAACAAGCGGATATATTATGATGACTATATTATGTCGATAATACACAGAATTCTTGCATTCGAATGTTTTAAAAATAAATAAATAATCAAATGAGTATGAAGATACTCTATAAACTGGTAAAGGTTAAAGGATGTTTTAAGGAAAGTAGAGAGGAAACTACATAAAAATCGTGTTATTGCGTTGGTGTAAATATTTCCTCTGACGAATAAATAAATAATTTTGCGCTATCACAGTATTTTGGTTATCAGCTTATTCATATAAATATTCATCATTTATTTTAAAGTAAAAGAAAGTAGATAAGAGATTGTAGGAAAGGACTCTAAACTCCCAGCCAAGCACTACGGCCGGGGCCAGGGGCCAGGGCAAAACCATGCAATCTTATTCCAAAGACAGAAAGCAAATTGGAAAACAGACATAAGGGGATAGAAGAGAAAGTAAATGCCCCCCCCCCCCCCCCCCCCCCCCCCCAATTAACCAATAGATGTTTGACCAATCAAAACATGGAATTTGTGACACATCTTCATACGTGCTCGGACAAACATTGTTGGTTGTTTATTTACAATAACGTAAATGAAATCGACCTCTCTCTGATCATTGTTTTTGTTTTTATACCGCCAGATTGATGACTAGTTATCACACGATTTTCTCGATTACATTGTAACGTTTAAGTTAGCACAGTTTTCTGTGTTGGTTCTATTGATCAATTGGTAAAACAATGTGGATATTTTACTTAGACACATACCATCGATAGTAAAACCTGTGGCTATGTTTACCAATCACTGCCATTGTTTGCATTATGACGACTGTCCGAGAGGCGTCGTCTCGATGTCTATTCTGTCACTCCTCAATAATGTAAAGCTGTCAATAAAAAAAACTCTGTCTGGAGTTTTTCTGTGTAGCTACGTCTCAGATAAACAGATGGACGCATTGCTATATATAGATAGTATGCAGATGACGTCACTCAGGCCTTTGTTATTGTTTTTGCCATCCGCGTTTGTGAGTTGTTCTCACTAAACTGTATTAACCAGACTATAGATAGAATGCGCTTGGCCAAGGAGTTCACAACATTGCCATCCGGAAGTATAACGGACCAACACACAAACTCTGTGTAACCATGAACTTTTATAGTCTGGTTAATACAGTTTAGTGAGAACAACTCACAAACGCGGATGGCAAAAACAATAACAAAGGCCTGAGTGACGTCATCTGCATACTATCTATAAAAGTTCATGGTTACACAGAGTTTGTGTGTTGGTCCGTTCTACTTCCGGATGGCAATGTTGTGAACTCCTTGGCCAAGCGCATTCTATCTATAGTTTGCGCTTGGCTAAGAAACTCACAACATTGCCGGAAGTGTAAAGGACCAACACACAAAACTATGCGTAACCATGAAAGTTTATAGTCTGGTTAATACAGTTTAGTGAGAATTACTCATATTCATGACTGGCAAAAAAAAAAAAAAAAAAAAAAAAAAAAAAAAAAAAAAAAAAAACAATAACAAAGAAAGACTTGAGTGACGTCAACTTCGTTCTAACTAGATTCATTCATGTGTTGATGACACGCATGTGTGTATGTAATTCGTCTATTTTATCGTTGATAGATCTACCGAAAACAACGACTGGTAACGCAGGCTTACATATTCTATGTTGCACGCGTGTTTTAACTCCTCCTTTCTTTCTTACGACGAGAGGGGGACACATTCATTATTGTAGTATTGATTCTTGATATTATCATTATTAGTGTTCACAACATGCCAGAATGATTTCAGAAATGATGGGTGGTACACAATCATGGCGAAGACAAAAAATGTCATCAAATACTTACAAATTTATCACAATCGAGTTAATAAAATAAAGCAATAAATATTTCAGAATATAAAAGTAAATATAATCACAAAGTGTATCCTGATAATATTGAAGAGCTATGTAACACTCGTCGTCGCGGTATGAACAGTGCATGCACAAAGAGGTGAGTGACGTCACTTTCCATCGTTCCATCTGTATTCATTGTCCGCGTGTGTTTTGAGTGTATGTGTTACAACTCCCACGTTTTGATTTTGATTGGTCAAAATCGACTGTTTTATTTCTTTTTCTTTTTCCAGCGTCGACACCGATGGATTCAAAGTCCTGATTGCCTGCAGTGTCTGTGCTAGCATTTTCATGGCCGCAGGTTTAGCCTTTGTCTTGTACAAAGCGAGACAACGAAGTCAAGCCCAAGCCGGTGTGACAGTCACTCCAGTATTTGGTGAGTGTGCAAACCTGCCTTCTTAAAAAAAAAAAAAAATTCGTGATTTTCAGGAAATAAAAATAGAAGTCGCTTTTATAATTAACTTCATAGATCAACAATTTCCCGTCACAATGATAAATAAACACTTCAAAATCCTTAAAAGTATGGCATCAAATTTCATTTTCAATACGTTTAAATGACCTGGAGATGCTTATGAAGTTCTGAAATTTGAGCCAAAATTTCTTAAGTCTACGAATTTTTCGTATGAGTAGGGATGTCTAAATATGCAGACGAAATGGCTAATTGGTACGGTGTCTTGTCTTGTTACATCCCTAAAGCAGTGATCAGCGTGATTAGTGGCAGGGTGGGTGACTGTGATCTAGGAGAATTATTGTTCCGACGTTGTGTCCTTGTATAAGGCACATCACATGCGTTACTCCACTGAACTCAGGTATGAATGAGTAACGGCTAATGGCAGTGTCAGATATTGTAAATGAGTGTACAGGCGGCTGCTGGTGGATGAAATAGAAATATGGTTATCATCATCATCATCATCATCATCATCATCATCATCATCATCATCATCATCATCATCCATTATTATTATTATTATTATTATTATTATTATTATTATTATTATTATTATTATTATTATATATTATTATTATTATTATTATTATTATTATTATTATTATTATTATTATTATTATTATTATTATTATTATTATTTTATTGTTATAATAATAATAATAACTATTTATTTAAATAATTTTTCTTATCTATTTATCTATCAATTCTTATTGATTGATTAATTGATTGATTGATTAATTGATTGATTTATTTGCTGTCTTTGTTTACACTACACATTGCTCAGCAGCAGACTGTCAACTGTCAAAAGACAGGGGTCCCTTGTCTTGTTCCTTTCCCAATCGTGTTCAGTTATCTTGAGACCTAATGTTTGTTTCAAACTCGGAACAAACTTTTATCAGGATAGGGCGAGAGTTAATAATATTATGAATAGACTAGACTTTTGCGGGTTGAAAGTGGCGGGTGCTAAGCACTACGAAAGATGGTTGGGTCTTTTTTTTCTTTTTTTTTTTTTTTAAACATACCAACTACTGAGGGGTAAGGAGGGGGGGGGGGTGTTTGTTTTATTTGTTTGTTTTTTAAATTGATTGACACGCGTTCCAGATTGTAACTGTGCGGTTTAATCTACACGAAATAACAATCAAACTCAATTCACAATCAAGTCTATCTTCTCTGCCGGCCTTTCTTCTCTTGACAACCCATTTTCCCTTGTTTGATCAACTATCGTTTTCACGCACATTCTCGCACAATGTCTCTTCTTAAAAAGTATCATAATCAATCACTGCATGAGCATGAAGTGAGAATCGTTGAGTGAAGCTAGTGACTGTTAGTCAAAGTACGAAGTGAATCGTTAAGATGAAAACAAATCTACAAAGGATTCTAAAATTATGGGAGTGAGACATCCAAAAAGCTATTACGGATTAAAACCGAACTTAATCTTTACATTCGATGCAAATTACTAAATTACAAACCCGAACACTGAAATTGAAATTGAATCCGTTCGAATCATTTGGTTTCGCGTTCGAGGCTGGTCATTAGGAACTTTAGAAGCTGGAAAACGTAGCACTCAAAATAGGTATCTGTTTATTGTTGTTTACTTTGCAGATATTTGTTTGATTCATCATATATGGCTATGTTATTCTGAAAAATCAGGGTCCAAATAGTTATTGTTTTGTTCAGACAAGCGCATAAAATTTGAATAATTAACTTTACCGTGGTCTAAAAATAGATCAAAAGTAATTTTTGAAAAATTTTACCATTAGACAACAATTGATGCGTGATCGAATATCTATGAGTATGTGTTTCTTTTGCCACCTAACAACCATATTTATGGTTATTTTTTTTAAATATAATTTGCTATGGAAAGTGAGCGATCGAAAGGAGGAACACGTGTTTTTTAGCATGTGCTTCCAGTCTCTTTCTGACAACGTCATTATCTGCTCAGCTCTATGCAAATTGTGTTATACAAGGGACATAATCTAGGCAAATATTTCTAATTGGCCATTGATACATATGGGTTACCTCCCCTAATTCGTCTCCTTACACTCCCCCCGAAAAAAAAAAATAATAATAATAAACAGAAAGATAAGGAAAGAAAAAAGAAAAAAAATAATTTTTAATGACAAAAGAAAAAAAAAAAGAGAAGAAAATCATTAGTTCGATTAAACCATCAAAGGTTGATGGTGTATGACCATAATTGTCTTGAATACACGTTGACCTGCCAAAATTATGCCCCCCCCCCCCTCCCACCTTTCGGATTCGGAGCACTTTATACAGAATTTTGACACACATGCATGACATTTTACAGTCTTACAGAATAAGATTCTTTGGATAATTGTGTAAAATGTCATCAGTGCTCACAAACTAGAAGAGCACACGATCCAGAAGGTAGGCGGCTATGTGGTCTTCTGATGCAACCCTTGCTTTCGGATCGGAAGCTCCAGGGTTTGAGTCTCGCTCTGAGCAACGCATAGCTGGGTCCTTGGAAAAAGGCTCTTTACTCATAATATTCTCTCCCTCTCTCATCGAACTCAGGTTTAACATGAGTGCCTGGCCGTTAACAGCGTTGTCAAAAAAAAATCGTATAAAAGCCTTCATGTCTAGTCCTGCGTGTTAAGTGTTGCTGTTGATTAGGTATCCCTTGTAAGGCACTTTGAACATCTTCTTTGAACATTGCGCTATAAAGATGCTCACGTCTTTTAAGGTGGTTACGTGCATTGGTGATACTAAGCTGCTAGAAGCTGTGGACTGTAAAAAGTAATAAACAAAAATGAATATGACATCTTCAAAAAAGAACAAAATACAAAACACGGAACGTTTCGGGCTCAAAACCCTCTTCAGCCAACCAAAAAATCCCCCCAAAACAATAAAGACATAAATACATTGCTAAATTCCAGATAGACAACTGACTCTATTATGTTCATTTTTCTGTATTACTTTTTACGTGCATTATAACCTTTATGTTTCCATCTTCTCATTCCAGCACCAGCCTTAGTTACTGTCCCATCTGGCTACGTCAACAGTTCTTTCCCAACACAACCAATGCCTAACAATCCCAACTACAAAATCGACCCTCCACAGTATTCAAGCTTAGGCGGAGCGCCTCCACCCTACAGGCAACAGGAATAAAACAATTAAAACAGATAAAGTTATACAACTCGAGATTAACCAGTTAAATTCTGTACATTGAAGAAATATGTATTTTTTTTAATTGGCCAGAAAACCCGTCCTGCAAATTATATCAATCGATTTAAATGACCCTCATCCTGGCGAAGACACTCAAACCTAGCACTTCGCGCAGTCTTTGATAAAGTCCCAGGTTTGAGAGTTTGTGCCAAGATGAGGATCATTTAATCGACTTATCAGCACGTTCATTGAACGGACAGTTGTTATTTATATATGATTAAATGATTAAAAATATCGAGAATGAAAGAAATATATTGAACCTAAGTATCATATGTCTTTGGATATAATTTCAATATTTACACCATCTGAAACATCTCAACCGACTTGTACAACTATGCAGGTCTGACTTCCGAACACAATTATGGGCCTAGTTTAACATTGTTGTAATGGACAATATTTTGGGTAATGTTTTGATGACATTTCCATTACAACAATGAGACCATAATAAATTGATTTATCAGACTTGCAAATGTGCAGGTCGATCTCAACAGAACACCGTTTTGAGGCGATGAATTTCATCCGACGTGAACTTGTTTTCAGGTTCGATAACCCAAAGATTTATGAGCTCATCGTTGTATTGGAAATATACTCTCAAAGCAAGTCAGCAGCTTTAATGAAATGGTGTCACGCCACAATATAATGGCGATCTATCCAGTAGCGTCCATAACAACGATGTTAAATCAAGTTCATAATTGCGTTCGGTTATCAGCCTGAAAATATGTGCACTTAGATTAGGGTAAGGTGGGGATCAATGTAACAAGAATATACGATTCTTTTATCTCTTTGTATTTATTAAACGAGTTATTTTTATCTTGCCAAATAACACAACGGGTTTGCGAGTATTAGTATGGGGAATTAGGCTAAAACCGTGCAAATTCGGGTTGAAAGCATGAAAATTTGCATACAGGTTGCTAAGACCCATAGAAAAAACATCTGATATAGAACCACTCTGGCAATCAATTATAACGTATCGGTTTAAGGCCTTAGATTTTACCTATTACAGCTATATTAAACAAGGGAAATAACTGCGTAAAACTATATATTTTCTTCATATTCATTGTATTAGGGAAAATTAGGCTAAAACCGTGCACATTGGGGTTTTAATCCTGAAAATTGGCATATAGGTAGCTATGACCCGTATAAATAACACCTGATATAGAACCACTCTGGCACTTTATCATAACAGTGCGTTTTTAGCACTTTTTATTTTTCCTATATAGCATTACTTATCCGAGGAAATAACCACGACAATACAATGTGCGTTCTAAAACTTTAAATACACCGGTAACCATTTACGGTAGCTAACTGATGGTTATTTCGTGTTGTAACTAGTAGATAAAAGCGGGAGAGTTGGGAGAGGAGTGAGTGGGAGCGACGGAGAGAGAGAGGAGAGAGAGAGAGAGAGAGAGAGGAGAGAGAGAGAGAGAGAGAGAGAGAGAGAGAGAGAGAGAGAGAGAGAATTTTACTCATTACTGTACTGACCTAAGACCCCCCCCCCCACACACACACACCCCGCATCTACATAAGTCCGTGCAAGGCAAACCGGACCTTAAATACTTGCATCGGGTGCCGATAAATTCTCTCTTACATGAACATTTGATGAGTTTTTGGGACACTTTTGACAATACTGGAAATAAGCTCCACAGTGGTTCATGTCGATCGATACATTTGTTGCAGGGTACACTTCTATAAAAGATATAATGTTAGCAAAGAAAAGTGCCAGAAGACAATAGAGAATAAAAATTTTTTTTCCGCGGCGGTGGTGGGGTTTGAACCTGCGACCTTATTGGTACGACAACTCCGCCTGGCAGGTGAGAGCGTGGCTCTACCGTGTGAGCTATCCACGAACACAAAAATATTCGTTTCAAACCCAAAGTCATTTCTAGATCCCTCTCTCACCCACTTCTTGAGATCGCCGATTCGTTCACCACCATCGCGAAGTAATTTTGACCAGCAGTTAAGCTTAATAGCCAATATTCTCATCACAAACATATAACATAGAAACGATTGAGACATTGAGTAAGCTCCGGTGTATGGGGTGAATTTTTAATTCAGAAAAGTGAGTGGAGCAGGCACTTATGTTGGTAACAACAAGATATGAAGTGAGAAGAAAAGTGCCAGAAGACAATAGAGAATAAAAATTTTTTTTCCGCGGCGGTGGTGGGGTTTGAACCTGCGACCTTATTGGTACGACAACTCCGCCTGGCAGGTGAGAGCGTGGCTCTACCGTGTGAGCTATCCACGAACACAAAAATATTCGTTTCAAACCCAAAGTCATTTCTAGATCCCTCTCTCACCCACTTCTTGAGATCGCCGATTCGTTCACCACCATCGCGAAGTAATTTTGACCAGCAGTTAAGCTTAATAGCCAATATTCTCATCACATATTCTCATCGCCGCGGAAAAAAAAATTTTTATTCTCTATTGTCTTCTGGCACTTTTCTTCTCACTTCATATCTTGTTGTTACCAACATAAGTGCCTGCTCCACTCACTTTTCTGAATTAAAAATTCACCCCATACACCGGAGCATACTCAATGTCTCAATCGTTTCTATGTTATATGTTTGTGATGAGAATATTGGCTATTAAGCTTAACTGCTGGTCAAAATTACTTCGCGATGGTGGTGAACGAATCGGCGATCTCAAGAAGTGGGTGAGAGAGGGATCTAGAAATGACTTTGGGTTTGAAACGAATATTTTTGTGTTCGTGGATAGCTCACACGGTAGAGCCACGCTCTCACCTGCCAGGCGGAGTTGTCGTACCAATAAGGTCGCAGGTTCAAACCCCACCACCGCCGCGGAAAAAATTTTTTTATTCTCTATTGTCTTCTGGCACTTTTCTTCTCACTTCATATCTTGTTGTTACCAACATAAGTGCCTGCTCCACTCACTTTTCTGAATTAAAAATTCACCCCATACACCGGAGCATACTCAATGTCTCAATCGTTTCTATGTTATATGTTTGTGATGAGAATATTGGCTATTAAGCTTAACTGCTGGTCAAAATTACTTCGCGATGGTGGTGAACGAATCGGCGATCTCAAGAAGTGGGTGAGAGAGGGATCTAGAAATGACTTTGGGTTTGAAACGAATATTTTTGTGTTCGTGGATAGCTCACACGGTAGAGCCACGCTCTCACCTGCCAGGCGGAGTTGTCGTACCAATAAGGTCGCAGGTTCAAACCCCACCACCGCCGCGGAAAAAAATTTTTTATTCTCTATTGTCTTCTGGCACTTTTCTTCTCACTTCATATCTTGTTGTTACCAACATAAGTGCCTGCTCCACTCACTTTTCTGAATTAAAAATTCACCCCATACACCGGAGCATACTCAATGTCTCAATCGTTTCTATGTTATATGTTTGTGATGAGAATATTGGCTATTAAGCTTAACTGCTGGTCAAAATTACTTTGCGATGGTGGTGAACGAATCGGCGATCTCAAGAAGTGGGTGAGAGAGGGATCTAGAAATGACTTTGGGTTTGAAACGAATATTTTTGTGTTCGTGGATAGCTCACACGGTAGAGCCACGCTCTCACCTGCCAGGCGGAGTTGTCGTACCAATAAGGTCGCAGGTTCAAACCCCACCACCGCCGCGGAAAAAAAATTTTTTTATTCTCTATTGTCTTCTGGCACTTTTCTTCTCACTTCATATCTTGTTGTTACCAACATAAGTGCCTGCTCCACTCACTTTTCTGAATGTTAGCAAAAGCTCGATTTCTTTCAAGAACGGTGACATCATGATTATCATCAGCAGTGACATCTATTAAAGCTTGTTTTTTTTTTAAAGTATCGTGCATAACAAATTTTATGGGATAGGGCGGTCGTGTGCTTCCTGAGCGACTAAATCTCCTCCGGCAATAAATGACAACATATCAGAATCTTTTATAGATAACGCTATTTCACGAATATTTTCTTCCATATCTGTTGTCATTACAGAATGGAGTACTCCCGATTCCATGTTTTTTTTTTAAAGCACGTTTGTTTATTATAGTCAATCTCTAATTTTGAACGTTGTCTCATTATTCTCGTGGGTTGCTAAATATATTCATTCGGTCACTCCTCCAAGTCAAACGACGAAGTTTGGAATTCTTGTAGAGCAATTCTTTTAGATTTCTTTAATTCTAATCGCCTAATTTTGTTGGCATTAAATTTTACACGACAATACTTATGCCACTTATTATCATTTTGTTTTAAACTTTCAATAATCTCATTTAGAGGGACATTATAAACGGTCTGTGTTATCTTGTTGGCATCTCAAACACTTGTCCAGTCTCTGGGAGCAGTTATTTTTGCTATTGTATGTGTATCTGAAATCATGCAAACGCATTACTTTATTAGGCATATGCAATATTCTTTCATAACTCTCTCTCTCTCTCTCTCTCTCTCTCTCTCTCTCTCTCTCTCTCTCTCTCTCTTTCTCTCTCTCTCTTTCTTTCGTTTTTTTCTGTTAAAGACACATCATCAGCAGGCAAAATGTGTGCAGTGCCTTACAGAAGGACACAACAGTACAAATAGAACATTCTCCCATTGTCCCTTTGAGGTAAATAACGTAAAGTAAATAACTTGCAACAATACAGCATCTTAGTGGTAGATGATGATGATAATGATGATAATTATAGCAATGTAAATGGTATGCTGACTCTTTACTGTCATCAAGTTTGACTGAAATAGGTTTTAACTCACGTAAAATGATTATAGCAGTATATTTGGAAAGAAAAGAAAACAGGAGGAGGGGAGAAGGAGCACTGCCGGTTATCGGCATTTATTGAGCTGTGTTCTGCTAGTCTGTTTTGTCTACCCCTCTGCTCGTCTTCCCGTCAGCAATTGATTATACTTATTAAATAGATGCAGAAAAAAAATCTCATATTATTATAGAATATTGCTCGCTAGACGTCCTTTAAAACAAGTGAAATTGAATAATATTTATGATTAAATAATTTGTATGGTTCGTGAATCGAAAGTAAAGGGAAAGGAAAACATCCGCTTCGACGCTAAAAATAGTCACCAATTGGAATCCAAAGGATGACGTAAAACAACCTTTGGTCGGCTTGCCTCGAATGTTTACACAATAAAAATGATAGAAATTATTGTCGTCCATTTCAAAATTTTCTAATTTTAAAAACCTTGTATCTCAACTAATACTGATCTCTCAGAGTGGTTCTATATCATAAATTCTAGGGTTTTTCATATTCTACAACATATGTAATTTTCATGCTTTCAACCTTGTTTGCACAATTCAAGGGTTTTTTGGACCTAATTCCCCCTACTATATGTGTTATTGTCCGATAAAAATATTACGAGTTTAATAAATACAAAGAAATGAAAGAATACGTTTATTATACACCCCCCCCCCCCCGGACTTCCAAGTAAAATTATTAGATATTTTGTAACCAAATGGTATGGTATAATTACTTCTATTCACCATAATTTGTATCTTTCTCCTTCTGCTTGAATGACAATTTGACCCAAAACTAAAAACGTTGAAATTGTATTCATGCGAACCAAAAGATTATTTTTAATTACCAATCAGCTGTCTTTTACATCTAATTTCACACCAAGAAAATGTGAGAACATATTCTGCAATCGTTGAATAAAATCTGTATTTATAGCGTTCAAATCATTATTCAACGATTCCATTCCTTGCTCGAACTAATTTTTACCCCGAACACGGTTTCCTCGAACTAAGTTCACCCATCTTGGGAGGTACTTACTGCGTCTTCTATCCCTCTGTATCTGTTTTCCAACTTTCTTTCTGTCTTTGTCTTGGAATGAGATTACTTGGTTTTGTCCTGGTCCTGGCCAGATGCCCTGGCTGAGAGGGAAACAGTCAAATGTATAGTTAGTTTTGGTAAATTATATTTTTTTCCATGTAAAGCATCTCTCTGTTATGCACTCTATTATGTTTTCTTTATCTTATATATGATTTGTAAAACATTTGAGTGTATTCCTCTTAGTG
The DNA here is from genome assembly GCF_034508935.2 of Berghia stephanieae. NCBI lineage: Eukaryota > Metazoa > Mollusca > Gastropoda > Nudibranchia > Aeolidiidae > Berghia > Berghia stephanieae. The sequence continues at coordinate 32,906,037 of NC_088362.1, forward strand.
GGGACCTGTGCTTGTGTCTAGATGAGACTTTTAGTGATCTCAAACTAAATACTTTGATAGTGCTCTTGGAATATATACCGGTTTCTTATTTGAACCAATTCCCCTTTGTCCTACCTTTTCTTGTGTGCTTTAATTGTAATTCTAGAACTTTTTACTATCCTATTTTCTTACTTTTTTACTGGCGCTGAAATGGCCTTAAAAGCAAACAAAACAACTGTGACATTAACGGTTACGCATGTGTGTATCTATCTACACTGCATGGGTATTTATATAGTCTGATACACGCGCAGACACACACACACGCGCACTCCATCGCCGTTTCGCATAACCAACACCTCTGTGGTCATTCTTATCACTTACCCATTTGTTCTAATTCCAATACCACGCTCCATGATTTGCTAATGATTGGCTACGACAGTAAATGAATGTTGTGATACAGCACCTCCCCCCACACACACACACCAACTTCTTGTAACATGTTATGTATAAAGTTATTTCCCTTAACGTAGGCAATAAAGTAAATAGATAATAAAGCTCCCTTTATTCAGCTCAAGCGGAGATTTGTCTGAGGGTCTATTACAAGGGAAGACTGGAATGTGTCAACCGCAGCTCAGCGCCGCAAACTGAGCCTTGGAGCGTGGTTTGTTGAAGGCCACATAACGCGGTGAATATTCGAACTAGGTATATTTCGGGTTCGAAGATAAGACCATACCGTTGAACTTCACTGCGACCCCCCGCCCCCTCCTCCATCAAGCTGTTTTGGCAAGGCACTGCTTCCTCGAACTTGTTTGCATATCCCGAGGAGTTGGAGGAAACCGTGCTGGAGTGTATATCCATACAGAAAGTTTGGTCCTTCAAACATCTTTTATTTTTTATTGACGTCATGTGAACATTTTCAACTTATTCTACGTATTATTTGGTCTTGATTTATCTATTTATTTATTTATACGCTTTTGTTACCTTTGTTGTTGTTTATGCTGTAGTTGGCGGTGATCATGTTTTTTCCCCTTGCGAATGTTGTCGATGCTGTTATGAGTTATAGTTGCTGATGACATTGACATTGAGAATGTTATTCTTGTGATAGGTTTTGATGATGTTGTTGTTATTAATGATGATGATGATGATTTTAACGATGATGCTGTTATTGTTGGTTTTCTGACGTTGTTGCGATTATTATGTAAAACGCAGTGGATATTTTCACAGTCCCGTAAAGACGGTACTCAGAGCTATATTTTGCAGTTCCATATTATGATTCATTACATATGTTGCAAATCTATTCATGGGATTTCTCTTTTCTCTTAACTAAATCAAGCACCTTGGCCCAGGACTCCACACTGAAGTCTGAAGTACTGCCTTGCCTCGGAAATGTCAACTTCCTGATCTAAGACATGCATTGATAGGTCCTTTTCTGAGGATGGAATTTTGGAGAGGTCTTGGATCTCAATTGGATCAGCATCCAGTGCAGAATCAAATGGAAATGTAAACATAGATCTGAGTACCGTCTTTACGGAACTGTAAAAATAGCCACTGTGTATTTAAATGTTTAAAATTGGGATATTGACTTACCTTTTTTCTGACATTGTTTTTGATTGAGAGAACATTATGATCATCATCCATCTTTTTCGCCCTGGGTCAGGGTATAGGCTAGACAAGTTTCCATCCCTCTCTATCTTGATCTAACTTTTTTTAAAAATCTCGTTCCATATCTTATCACTTCTCTGTATATAAGCTTAATTCTTCTCCATGGCCTTCTATGGATTCCGGTCCAATACTTTGTTATAGTGGAGTCATTCTTTCTAAGGGTGTGTCCAATCCAACTCCATCGTCTTCTTCCTATTTCAAACCTGCCTAGTACTATGGACAATTCGTAGAAATACGTAATTTTGACTCCTGCTAGAGAACTGCATTCTCCTCTTTGACTCAATAAATCTTACTGAAAAGGAACTTTTAGTTCCTCAGAACCTATATTTAGGAAATAGGAGCATTTTTGGATATCATGCTGAGGGCAAATGATTTATTTCTAAAGCTATTTAAAGTGGATTTTCTTATTTTCCCTTGGATACCACGAAGTTTTGACATTACAAGTAGGCAGCTCTCCTATTTTCTCTCCCACATGTTTCTGCTGTGATCAAATTTTTTAAAAATGTTTACGTATTGCAATTGTTCATTTTGTTTGTTTTAAAGAATTTCGCGACGCTTGCTTCACATTTAGATCATTTCAGCGCCAGTAAAAAGGGAAGAAAATGGGAAAGTAAAAAAAAATAAAATAAAAAATGTAAAAAAATATTGATTTACAATTAAAATTAAAAGCACACAAGAAAAGTAAGACAAAGGGGAATGGTGCAAATAGGGAACGGATGTTGATTCCAAGAGCATACCATTAGTGTATTTAGTTTGAGATCACCTTTTACTCTCATCCAGACACAAGCACAGGATCCGACTAAGACTAAGAGTATCACACTTAGATGCTCACATTATTCATTCAAAACGACGAATATAACAATACATAACAGTAAAGGGAGATGATTTACAATGAGAAAAGTATCATCTCCCAAAACTATTGACTATACATTCGACTCTTTCCCTCCTAGCCAAGGACTGTCCAGGGAAAAGACAAAACCAGGTAATCCCATTCCAAGACAAAGACAAAAAGTGGGTTGGAAAAACAGATATACATATATAAGGGTATAGAAGACACGGTATGTGACCTTACTGCCCACAATGGACGGTCCAAAACGTAATTTTAACCAACTCAGAAACAAACAAACACATGGAAAGTCAAATTGTTACCGGCCATTTACCTATTTTATAGGTGAGCACATAAAAGAGTGTAAGTAACGAGCCTTTTCCAGGACTCATTATTGTGCTGCCCAAAGTGGCCAGACCATAAACCTACAGGTCCGAATGAAGCAGCTTCTAATGGTCTCACACTCAAATATTACGGTTCTCAATAAAAACCCAAGGGGGGGATTCATTACCGCATTGGCGTACCCCTGTGAACCCACATGGAACCCTCATCACAGTACACCTCTCAGCCATTTGTTTGTTTGTTTTTTGTTTTTAAGGCTTTTACAGCGCTTGCAACACATTTAGGTCATATCAGCGCAAGTAAAAAGGAAGAAAATGGGACAGTAAAAACATTCTAGATATACAGTTAAAAGCACAAAAGGAAAAGTAAGACAAAGAGGAAATGGTTCAAATAGAGAACAGGTGTAGATTCCAAGAGCACACTGTCAGTATACTTAGTTTGAGATCTCCCAAAAGTCTCATCCAGACACCAGCACCAGTCCCCACTAAGAGGAATGCACTCAAATGTTTACAAATCATATGTAATATGTAAACAAAACATAAGAGATGCATAACAGAGAGATGATTTACAAGGGGAAAAAATATCATTTCCCAAAACTAACTATACATTTGACTGTTTCCCTCTTAGCCAAGGTATCCGGCCAGAAGTAATCTCATTCCAAGACAAAGACAGAAAGCAAATTGGAAAACAGCTATAAGGGGATAGAAGACACAGTAAGTACCTCCCTTCCCACTATGGGAGGTCAGGAACCCCAACCAGAACGCTCCGCCAGATACTCTGCAGTTTCAATCATAACAAAATTATAGACAAAAAAGTAAGAACACATCGGATACGTATAACTCTTAAATTCTTTTATTGTTCCCAATTTATGTTTTACAAAACCTGAGAGGAGCTGTACAAGACATAATCATAGTAATTATCGAGAGACAATCATTGATTCAATAAATAAATTTTTCTTTAAAACGAAAACATCTCAACTGTCATCATAGGCTTCCAAACACATTCTCTCTCTCTCTCTCTCTCTCTCTCTCTCTCTCTCTCTCTCTCTCTCTCTCTCTCTCTCTCTCTCTCACACCCACGCACACCCACAAAACAGCATACCACAGTGGAATCAATATCAAGTGAATAATCTTTTTTTTTTTAAAACGGGAAAGTATGATACAGAGAATCACTAGAAGAAAAATAAATTACCCAATGAAAAAAAAATATCACTGAACAAAAAAATCAGGAACGAAATTTCACAGATTATATGTTAAATATTTTAAAATGCAACAAAACAAACGAATATTACCAAAAGCAGTTGGTTAAAAAACAAATGTGACCATTTATCCCAAACGGTATTATGTCAGGAGTGAAACACATGTTCAAAATTTATATTTGAGACAAACCTAATGAAATTTAGAAAAAGTGTGGAGCGGGCACTTGTACCAATGATGATGAGAAAAATGGGACATGGAGAGGTGATCTGATTGAAACTAAGGATACCGGATTCACTGGATCCCAGACTGCCTCCAGTCAATATAACACGCTGGAGCTTGGTGACCGAATGTCATGGTTACCTCCCTTGAGCATCTGATTTCGGCACGTTCGGATTCAAACACGTTTTTTTAAAATTCTCCCGAGAACGTCCTAGAATCCAACTAGTCCGCTGCCATACTCTGGAAAACCCCATATTTAAAAAACGTGGCCAGAAAAATCGTCCATCAAATATCGATCGATTTAAATGACCCTCATCTTGGCAAACTCTCTCAAACCTGGGACTGCAAGGTCCCAGATTTGAGTTTTATTTTTTTTTTTTGGCAAGATGAGGTAATTTAAATCGATTGATATTTGAAGGACGAGTTTTCTGGTCAAATTTATTAATATGGGGTTTTCCAGAATAAGTAGTACTGTGATTCATAAAGAAAATAGAAACTTCAAACAACTGGCATTCCCTCATATCTATTATGACTTTACAGCTCCGTGATCCTCGCTTAGATATTCCTGACATAATACCGCATCCATGTGGTGGGCCACAAATAATTGAACAAGGCTGGATTGTGGTTAACATGGTGGTTTGGAGTAACAGTATTATTGTTGTCATTTCTAAGTGAAAACTGAGCTGCTAGAAGCTCTGGACTGTAACAAAACTAACAGGAAAGAAAAAAAAACGTAACAAAAACAAAACAAAAATTACTTTCCAACAGAATATTTCTGGCAAAAAAACAACAAAACAGAACAAACCCTTTCGTCATGTTGGCCAACAACAAAAGCAATTAAATCAGTAATACTTCATGAAAAATGACGATAGCACAAGAAGGTCTTTGCACATCTTGTTGAAAAGGCATGATAAGAGTTTTTTTCTTATCCATCTGGATTTTACGGAAAGTATTCCGACCTCAGCTGGCTTTTTTTTTTTTTGTTGGCTAAAGAAGGATTATGATTATGAGTCCGAGATATTCCATATTATTATTTTCATATTTGTTCAATACTTTTTAATTGTCATAAATTACCTATCCCAACCCATTGGTTGACAATACAAAATATACAGCTTTTTTCTTCAACCAATTGACTTGGAAGTAAACTTAAATTTTTCAGAAATGACAAAATATGCGTTAACACTTTTACTTACTTATTCCTCTTCGGGCCTAGAGCTTTTAATCCAAATAAATTTTGTAAAACGTCAATAAATAACATAGACAAACGATTGTTAATATTTCAGGTTTTTCCTATGGGTTAAACATTCAAGAAAACTGGAACAAATGGATGGTGTTTAAAAAAAAGAGCAAAAATAAAAATTATGGATTTACCTTTTTTTAAATAACCAATTTGAATTTCTATACAAAAAAAAAAAAAAAAAAAAAGTCTTGATACAGGAGTGAAAATTTTAAAATTCATCAGATCTAAACTACATAGTTCTTGGCACATCAACAGAGAGTTATAGTTACACATACCATATCATTTATCATTTGACTGACTTTTGATGGCTTAAAATATGATCCCATTAAATATCACCATCTGTGTCTGAAATTTTGTGTAAAATACTGATTTAAATCGCAGTGAGTTAAGTGTGTGTGTGTGTGTGTGTGTGTGTGTCCCCCCTCCCCCGTCATGACCTAATGTTTACCGTACACTGTATGTTTGAATGCTCCTCTTGACTGTATGTGTATGACATGATTTTGTGCTGTTTGTAGACCATTGTAATTGTAAACACAACACGAATTGCCTTTCTTCTGGACAATAAAGATTATTATTATTATTATTATTATTATTATTATTATTATTATTATTATTATTATTATTATTATTATTATTATATCACATGACCTGCTAACTATAAAGTAGGAGGGTTGTTTATGGTGTTCACTATGTGCTGTTAGATTTCGGTGGTAATGTTTATAAACCTGATAAGCCACATTTTATTGAAATAGAAGTTATTGTAATGAATATATCACTCATTTGTCATATTTGTTCACGAAACTTTTCAAATTTAAATATCTAAATTAAAAAAAACAAACAGTGTTGCATTTCTTCCAAAAACAACGACTATTCCAAACCCTATTTTTTCCGTGAAATTTACATTCGGTTTTTTATTACAATGTGGGTTATCCAGTTCCTACATATGGCCACAGATTCATTTTGAAAATTTTTTTTTGCTTACACTTAAAATAATCCTAATACACTTATAGTTAGCCTTTTACGTACAATGTACCTGATAAATGATGCATGATTCTTTATGAGCAACAATAACTCTATGAGTAACATATTTAACATTGTTGTTTGTGTACCAGGAATTTCTGATACTTTTAGAATTAAGTCTATGATGTCATATCTGGGTGAGCACAAAACAAATAATGATGGGCTGGTGGGTTGGAAATGAAATCTCTAAGTTTAAAATATATTTGAAGATGAAAAATACCCCAAAAACATGACGATTTAAAGACGTTAGAAAAAAGAATCAATAAACATCAAGAATGAAGGCATTGATTTTCTGAGCAAAGGGGAAACAAGGTAAGAAAATAGGTTATTAAATCTCATGAAAAGGTAAAGTTTATGTTAAAGTATAACACCTATAGTCTTAAAATGGTATTATGACAATAATAAAGTATCCCACTCAACAATTTCCCACCAAAAGGAGACACGCAGTCATATGATATGACCTAAAACATAGATGTCAACATGTAAAATATTAAACATCAACTCCTATATTACAGATCCAACTACCTTCCTACCAGCTGCCTCTCTCACAGTCTATGTAAACCAATGTGGGACCCACGCTTTTGTTTGTTTTCAAGGGTTATACGCCGCTTGCAACACATTAAGGTCATATTAACTCCAGTAAAAAGGAAGAAAATGGGATAGGAAAAAGTTCTGGAATAACAATTAAAGCACAAAAGAAAAGGTAAGACAAAAGGGAATTTGTTCAAATAGGAAACAGATGTAGATTCCAAGAACACACTATCAAAGTACTTAGTTTGAGATCACCTCAAAGTCTCATCCAAACACAAGCAGAGGTCCCAACTAAGAGGGATACACTCAAATGTTAACAAATCATATATAATATGAAAACAAAACAATACACTGCATAACAGAGAGATGATTTACAAGGGAAAAAATATCAGCTCCTAAAACTCTAACTATACATTTGACTGTTTCCCTCCCAGCTAGGGTATCTGGCCAGGGCCTGGACAAAACCAAATTATCTCATTCCAAGACAAAGACAGAAAGCATGTTGGAAAACAGATATAGGAGGATAGAAGACACAGCAAGTACCTCCCTGCCCACTATGGGAGGTCAGGAACCCCACCCAGTGGATTATCCATAATGAAAAGCTCAGCTGAAAAGATCGGAAGAATCTTCCTTTTGTTAACCATATGCTTTCATTATGAAAACAGTTTTGTTCAAACCGTAGTTAATTTATTAGTTCAGAAATCAAGAACAAGCGCACAGATAATATAACAGGCACCAAAATAATCTGTTTTAAATTACTGACTAGGTTTGCACATTCTAGACGTGAATAGATGATCATTAAAACTCGCTCGTTCTTGGTTGTTGGGAGAAACATGTTACCAACCACCTCACAATGCTACTACGTCCAGATAATGCAGATGCTACAAAAATGGACTTAGAAGTGAAAATGACCAGAAATGAGAAATTTTATTTTTATTTTTTATTCTTTAAAAGGAATGCTATTCATTCTTCTCAATAAGCATCAAAATTTTGCCCAAAGGCACATATTTTTGAGTTAAATACAAATTTGAGCATCCCAGTCAACCTGACACAATACCGTTTTGAGGTGTTAAGTCGCATATAAACTATGGCCAAAGAGAAAGATCATGGGTAATGTACGTATTGTGGGGTCAGTTTAAATAGGAATAGGACATTTCATACATACAGAGGATGGTACTTTCTTAAAATAATATGAAAATTAATAAATGTTATTGCTGAAATATATAAATATAAATCTACTAGTCTATTATACTATGTATTCTGTAATCATAATCTATTATCATATTATTATGTACAAAATCAGTTCACACTATAAAATCGTCATCAACATATTTTTTTAGACACAAAAAAGTGCAGGGCTAGATATTGAGATATCTTGTTAATGACTTCCAAAGTGGAACAAATAAAGTATCAAATGAGTGGAAATGATCTCAAATTTTGTTCTGATAAGCTTTCCAGTATTTCAGTCAATGTTTTTCAGGAAACGAGCCAAACAATATAGTTATTTGTTTCCTTGTATATTCTGCAACTTTTCAAATTGTTTCACCCATTATGATCAACATGAAGTTTTGTAATCCCACACCTTTAAAAAAAATCAGACATAGAGAATAAAAACAATATTGATATATAAACATTAATTTCTATGTTGTTTCTAAAAGTTCATTGTCATGTATCCTTTTTAAATGCTGAAACATTTCTGAAAACAAGAGCTCTATGAAACTGAATGGAGCTTGCAACACTAGGACATATCAACACCTAAAAAATGGAAGGAAAGACTGAATGGCTGTGCCACGCTGTGCCATTAATACGAAATACATGAGAATGGGAGATACTAAATATTATCTCCTTGACACAAGACAGCTACAGGATCAATGGTAAGAAATCTCAGATACAGCCATATTTCAAAATATCACAAAAGAGATTGCTATGAAGGTCAAAACGGAGAAGAGAAGTAGACCTTAAGCAATTTATCACTGTATATGATTTGGGAATCCCTCGAAGTGAAACACAAATTATATACAAATCTAGGCATATAATATCCAATGAAAGGGATCCACTCAAATGATATAACAAATATTAATAAAACCATTCTAGTATAGAAGGGAGAAAATTTAGAATAAATAAATATCATCTCCTACAAAAATAAAATACATTTGACTACAGTAGTCACACTGGATACTAGTACACCGAATTACAGCACACTCTGCAATATGGCACGCTGGAGATGGGTCACCCAATTTTATCTATATAACAAGTCACTGGCTCCCATGAGCATTGGATTCTAGCAAACATTTTGGCTTCTCCCGGTAATATGCTAGAATCCAGCGAGTACTGTATTTCCCTCTTTGTGAAAGATCAAACCAAAGCCAGGCAAAATGAAAATTTTAAAAATGAGGACAGATTTTTAAAAAAAATTTTTTTTTTTTAAAGGATTTTACGGCGCTTGCAACACATTAAGGTCATATCAGCGCCAGTAAAAAGGAAGAAAATGGGATAGTAAAAATTTCTAGAATTACAATTAAAGCAGCCAAGAGAAAGTAAGACAAAGGTGAACTGGGAACAAATAGGGATCAGATGTAGAATCCAAGAGCATACCACCAATGTACTTAGTTTGAGATCAACTATAAGTCTCATCCAGACACATGCACAAAATCCAACAAAGAGGAATACACTCAAATGCTCACATTATTCATTAAAAATAACAAATATAATAATGCATAACAGAGAGATGATTTACAAGGAAAAAACAATAACTATGCATTTGACTGTTTCCCTCCCAGCCAGGACTCCGACCAGGGCCAGGAAAAAACCGAGTAATCTCATTCCAAGACAAAGACAGAAAGCATGTTGGAAAACAGATATAAGGGGATAGAAGACACAGTATGTACCTCCCTGCCCGCTATGGGAGGTCAGGATCCCCACCCAGAAAATGAGGACAGAAAGACTCGATGAATGGGATGACAAAAAAGGGGAAAGAAACTTAAGAAAGCGAAAGTTGATCTCCATTACCCACAAGAGGTCCTCACTCACAATTTCAAGTAGAAACAAATCACTTTGGTTTTTAAGATTGTGATATATAATCCTACTCCAACATCTGATAAATACATGGAGATCACATGTAATTAAATATAAAGCACAAATACTAGATTTTAAAGTAAAGCTTCAATAAATCTCTTGAGACCGAATTATTCTTCATCTTAGTGAGCAAAGACAGATATTCAGCTGGTTGTTAATTTTTTTTCCCCTCAGCGTTTAGTTTTATGGTTCCTGCAACACATTTAGAACAAGAAAAATAAAGTCAGAAGTAGATCACAAGAGCAATTTCTCTGTGTGTTTGTTTGTTGCTTTAGGTCTCTTCCAACACAATTGAGGTTATATGAGAGACCGCTGAAACAAAAAAAACAAGCAATCTAACAAAAATAGTACAAATGTAAATCAAAATCATAACCTAAAGATATCATAAGCTAAATTATAAATAACCAAGAACAAACAGGCAGAAGATTTACAGAAAAAAAATATCCCCTGTCAAAAATACAATCACAAACCAAAGAAGCAGGATAGGCTAGTAAAGAGAAGAAGAAACGACATCACTATCAGATCGTACACCCATGAGAACATCATAGGTATATGATTCAAGGGTGATGCTCCCATCCAACCACCCGCCTCTCTGTGTGTCTAGTCTAAGACACAAGCATAAAATCCATAGATAAAGCGCTTGGCAGTTTCAGAATTAATATAAACTTTGAAAAGGAAAACTTGTTATGTATTTTTCTGTATTTTTACTTTTAGAATTCCATCTTCTTTTTAAAAAATAAAAATATTAAGCATCGGTGTTTGCGAGTTTTCGTTTTTGTGTTTTTTGTGTTTTTAAGGGTTTTACGGCGCTTGCAACACATTAAGGTCATATCAGCGTCAGTAAAAAGGAAGAAAATGGGATAGTAAAAAGTTCTAGAATTACAATTAAAGCACAAAAGAAAAGGTAAGACAAAGGGGAATTGGTTCAAATAGGGAACAGGTGTAGATTCCAAGAGCACACTGTCAAAGTACTTAGTTTGAGATCACCTAAAAATCTCATCCAGACACAAGCATAGGTCCCAACTAAGAGGAATACACTCAAATGTTTACCAATCCTATAATATAATATGTAAACTAAACATAATACAATGCATAACAAAGAGATGATTTACAAATAAAAAAATATCATCTCCCAAAACTATAACTATACATTCGACTATATCCCTCCCAGCTAAGGAACTCCGGCAAGGATCAGGACAAAACCAAGTAATCTCATTCCAAGACAATGACAGGAAACAATTGAAAAGCAGGTACAGGGGGATAGAAGACACAGTAAGGACCTCCCTGCCCACTATGGGAGGAAAATGGGATAGTAAAAAGTTCCAGAATTACAATTAAAGCACCCAAGAAAAGGTAAGACAAAGGGGAATTGGTTCAAATAAGAAACAGGTGTAGATTCCAAGAGCACACTATCAAAGTACTTAGTTTGAGATCACTAAAAGTCTCATCCAGACACAAGCACAGGTCCCCACTAAGAGGAATACACTCAAATGTTTTACAAATCATATATAATATAAAGAAAACATAATACAATGCATAACAGAGAGATGATTTACAAGGGAAAAAATATCATCTCCCAAAATTAACTATACATTCGACTGTTTCCCTCTCAGCCAGGGCATCCGGCCAGGATCAGGACAAAACCAAGTAATCTCATTCCAAGACAAAGACAGAAAGCATGTTGTAAACCAGATGTAGGGGAATAGAAGACACAGTAAGTACCTTCCTGCCCACTATGGGAGGTCAGAAACCCCACCCAGTTTGCGAGTTTTATGACATGTCATTTCTTACAAAGAGTAAATAGAAAGTTCAGTTGAAAATTTCAAGATTTAGTTTGTCAGAATAAATCACAACATTCTTGCATCACAAGAACAAAGAAATAAAACAATTTGCTGGTTCATATACTGCAAGCTAATTTTTTGCCTAGATGAAGTAAAGCAGGTTATAAGTTATAATAATACAGGATACCTACAATTACCTTGCTAAGACTGTTGTGTATGAAGAAATTAAAATCAGAATACAAAGCTATGCAAGGGAAAAAAAACAATAAACATAATATAGGTTACAATGCGTCAACACATATTAAAATCACAAAGTGATGAAAAAACAAGACCATAACACAGACTTTAGAACAAAATAGACCTACAATGAAGGCACCTGTAGAAATGAATAAATATAAAGCAAGGCTGAATGATGAAGTTTAGTATCTCAGACCTTCCTACTTGAAATTTTAAAAAATTCGTAGTTTTTAGTAGACAAAAATTATAGTAGCAATAACTAACTTTATACAACAACAATTTAGTTTTACAAGGAATAAATAACTTTGAAATCCTTAAAATGATGCAGTATGGAATCAACTTTCCTTTTCAAGAAGTTCTAATGACTTTGAGACTTTGAGATGTTCATTAAGCTCTGAAATTGGAGCCAAAATTTCGTAATTCTACGAATTTTTCATATTAGTAGTTAGGTCTGGTGTCTGTAGGCAAATACTGCTGTGTCATCATGGTATCTGTAAGCAACCGAACCGCTATTTTTTCAACCTCTCTCTCTCTCTCATCTTTTCCTTCCTCTTCACTTTGTACACCAAATGAGGGCTTCATAAATCATGTAGACACAAAAGCAGGAGGTTTTGTAAAAATAACTTTCAAATTGTAGTGAGAGTGACCCTCTTCGGATATATTACATTACATTTATCACACTACAACAAACAGATTGACTGACATGTTTTCCCCATTTAATATAAAAATCATGCTTTTATAAAAAATTAGACAAACATTACCAAAGCTAAATCAGCAAATATGAAGCAAAAGCATCCCATATGAACAATCAATTTTCCTTATTATGAGAATCAGCTATTTTATATACAACATCTCTTGGAATAAATCAAGAGCATTGAAAGATTGTGTGTTACCATGTTTCCATTTATATTTAAAAATAAACTCATCGGTGAGAATTGAAAACCCTGGTTTCAGAAGGGTTTTTTGTTTTTTTTCTTATTTTTCTATATCTATAATCAAGGGCCTTCCTATTCTTGATCCATGAATCAGTAATATACACTAAGCCATGTTTAAGAGTTAAAATTTGTTGAAATAATATCATAACGTTTAACAGTTGAAAATTCCCACATATGAAGACTAATGTATCTCATTTGCTCCGTAGCAGGTCAAGTGTTTTCAAAAATAGTTTCCAAAGCATGCCAGCCATCAGAGCAAAAAATAAAACCCTCACTACAAATTGGCCTGAGTACAGAAATATCACTGTTTTTTACGAATATCCAAACAAATAAAAAAATAAATAGCCTGACATCTGCAAAATAATACGCTCACAAAACAGTTTGGATTCTGCACTTGTGATAAATATAAAATAATAATATGACGACAAAAATAAGCATCTAATCTTTATTTCAATTATGTAAACTTTAATTTTGAAACAAGAAAGTTATGAATTGAAATCGGCACTGTTACTGATTTGTCAGTTGTTTCTTTATTTCTATTCCCAATCAGAGAATTGTGGCCCATCACCTCCACCCAGTGTTATGTCAGAGCCACTTGGGTTGTCAAAATTGTATTTATACCATAAAATATTACGCTTGTGGTTAATTATGCGTTTTATTGAGAAACAATGGATCAAGTTTGTTAAGGTGGTAAAAATGATAAATTCCTATTTCTGATTACTTCTACTTTAAATCCACTTCTCGACACCTGTTTCATCCCTACCTGATACCCTTTTCAGGTGCTGGATTACAAATACTCTTTAAAACATAAACCATTTAAAACTTAATTCTACAAAAGAGACAACAGATAATCTTTCACTTTCTGAATCCATTACCCTGAACGAAAAAAAAAAAAAAAGTTCATCAAATGTATAATTTTCACCTGAAGATGCTCGTATTCATATTATTAATAACTTTGACACCTCTATTTCTTTTCTATATATAAAAAAAAAATAAAATAAAAAAAACAAAAAACAAAATTTGAATTCATTTATATATGTAAAGTTTAAAAGTAAACATGTAGCAAATCTATTTTAGGTAACGTGTCATCAATGATTACCAGGAGTCAAATTTGTAAAAAAAAACAATACTGATCAAACAAGGCACGCTAGGAGGGACAAGAACAAAAATAGAATCCATGGCTTTTAATGAGCACCTTCTTGGTTGAGTATCAGACCAATATGAGTAAATCAATCAATATCTGTAAAAAAAAAAAATTATCACCCAAATAAATAAACGTGACCCAATTCATCAATCTGGTATTGTCGGAAAGAGACAAAATATTTGAAATAAAGATTTTCTTTTTCTTTGAAGATATAAAAACAAAAACTCACAAACTTTGTGTGGAATAACTATGTTAAGTCAAATTTTATAAGTTAAGTTGAAAATTGGATTGTAAGTGACATGTTCATCCCGACATAATACTATTTGGAGACAATTGGCCACTGATAATTTTTGCTTTGTACCCAAAAGGTATAGAGTTCGACTACCCGCCTCATTGTGTGGCCTTGAGCAAGTCACCTTGCCTTAGTTCACTTTGCGGCACTGCACTGAGGCTGACGCCTGGGTTTTTCCAGTCTTCCCTTAGAATAGACGCTAAAGACAGATTCCCCTTTAGGATGAATAAGGGAATTTATTTATTTATGTCTTTCTTTTCATCAAATGAGGGATAATTTTAATTAAAGTTTGAATAGATTTGCGTTTATAGTGTCCCCACCACAAAATACAAATTATATACATCTCAGACACACATGCAGAGTAACATACAAAAATAATCATGACAGATCAAAAGAAAAGAAAAAAAATAAAAAAGAAATATCAAACACAGAATGTTTCTGACTAAAAACTCTTTTTCAGCCAAGAACAGTTAAAACGTTTATCTGGATTAAATTTGATGTATTAGTGTTTTAATTGTTTTAGTTACTAGCTGAAAGAGGGTCTGAGCCCAAAACAAACAGTGTATAGTATTTTGCTTGTTATTTTTCGGAGCTGCAGTATTCAATTTTGTACATTACTTTATACAGTCCACAGCTTCTAGTAGCTTAGTGTTCACTCAGTCACACATTCACAGCTGCAGGTTGTATGTGTTTGGAATTTATGTGAGAAGCAGGTGATATGCTGATGACTATAACTATTTATAAAACTATAACCCCTGAGTTGAAATCCTCAACAACATCCGTTTCATTTTATAACTCATAGGGCTTTTTCTTAGGCCATTGAAAACCTTAGTATGGCCGCTATTTCTGGATGAATGGAAATAACAACAATGCAAAATCAAATTTATCAGTGAATTAAATAATCTCTTACTTTTAGTGCTCTTTTTCCAGTGAAACTAAACAAATGTATGGTGATTTGAGAAAAGGCGCTTAATGTTGCATGAAGAAAATGGCTAAACAAATTGTAGACTCCTCCAATTTCAGAATTAGAGTTCTTTGTTTTCATTGATAATGGATGGACCATTTCACAGCTGCATTCCATGAAATAAAAAAATAAATAATCAAATGTTGTAAACACAAATTAAATAACTTTTAAAAGCAATTTCCCTGTTTTTGTCTTTTTGATTTTTTTTTTTTTAGTTTTCTGAATAAGGTGTGTGTACATAAATGTTTATATTTTTACGCTAATTAAAAATAATATTTATTTATTTATTATATTGCTTACAAAGTTATGTAAACATGCCATTTTATGACATGTGTTTATCCATTCCTGTAATTCACATATACAAACCTAAATTCCCTATGATAAATGAAGTTTATTAATCAGTTACCTTAATATGTCATCTGAAAGAAAACCATTTTATCCACGGATGTTATAAGTTGAAAACAAAAGAAATTTTACCATGTGACACCTTTACACAAATGCTAGTTTTGTTGGGCTTTTTCTAGTCTAGCATAGCACCTAAAAGCAGTCAAGAGTCAGTAGAAATTCCAGATAAATCTCTCTTGTTTGCTTGTTACTGGAAATCCTGATCATTCTTGAGATGTACTACTCGGTGGAGATCTCTGGTCCATCATGCCTACTCCATTGGCTTTGAACGTCTGGGCTTGTTGTTGTTGATCAGGTGGTGATATAGAGGATGATTGATGAGATTGCTGTTGATGTTCTTTGCTGTGAAAGCCACACAATTAAAAAAAAACAAACAATAAATCAACAAATATATAAATCAATATATAACACAAGCAATATAGGGATTAGGATAGCATCATGACAGCTACTAATTATAAATTAAATATACTGATTATGAAAAAAGATGGGGGGTGGTGGGTTGAAAGATTATAAAAAAGGAAAAAAAACCCACACACACACAAACAAAAAAAGTGGACCAAAATGGTAAGCAGGTGTAAAGAATCAGAAAATAATCAACTTTTTAATTAATATTTTTTTATCCATGAATATACAATTGTCTTGCTAAGCATGTCTGAAGTCCTCTATCTCAATACTACAATTTTATATTTTTTTGATACCCGCTATAAATGAATCCAAACTCTAACCTCCATTTACACAAAACCAATGGGAGCGATCTATATTCATGTTTTCGTCCAACCAAGTCATCAATCACATGATTTGTTGCATTCCAACGCTGCTTTGTTAATGAAAGTTGTAAGCATACCCATGTGTCAAGCTCAACAAAATGACCAATCGTGATGGTAAATATTTCAAAAACTGTGAACACTTGTCACTATGTAGGTCACTTTGAGCACATATTCCAATGTGACCAATGACCTCGAGCACATGGAAATGTAATATAGATCATGCCCATTTTCCTGTGAATTAAATACTTTCAATACTTGACTCTTCAACTCATAACTTTAACTGTAAGCACTATTGATGTAAATATATGAATTATCCATTTTTGTTTGTCAGCTGTTGAAAAGGGCACAGCTTTTCTGAGTTTTTGTTTTTTTCAGAGCATGTGTGAATATATGATAAAACACAATTCTCCACACCACTCTTCTCAACACATTTTGAAAAACTGATGGCATTCATCATTAGTGGTAGCTTGTGTTCGTAATCACTTTACTGAACAAACGTCTCAGTTTGGATAGTTCTAAAACTTCTTAGCAAATGGACGCTGATTAACAGGTTGAAGTATTCTTGCAGATTTGTTGTGTGTGTTATCCTATGTCCCCTCTTGAACGGAACCGATACCCATCAAATTTTTATTGGCCCTACCCCTCCACCCATTTCTAAAAAAGTTCACCTGCCTTTTCCATACAGCTGACACTAGCATCTTTCTCTTCTAACTGTGGTCAAAGGAACTTCATTGCCCATTTTGTCTGATGGTATTAATAAGTAATTTTTTTTAAAAAGAGGTAAAAAGCTAATGTTAACATTTTATATAGCGCACTTCCATGGCATCACTGTGCTCAAGGCTTCACACATTGCCTTGGCAGATCAAAAGGATCTAATTTTTCGTTTCAAGCAGAGCAAGTCATGAAATAGGCATCCTATTTGTACTGATATTCTTACAATATCAGTCACTGCCTAAACCAGGTACTCATTTATACCAAGTCACGTGGATTAATCCATGTAAAAAGCCTTATACAAGGTCACAATACTGAGGCCAGAGGTGATTTTTTTATTTTTTTTATTTTATGGTAGCGCCCATTTGGTCACTAATTTTACTAAACATTAAGTAAGAATTCAAGGTTAAAAGTAAAATTTTGAATAAATTTCAAGGCAGATTGTAATTTCAGATTTTTATTTCTCATCTCTTCCAAAAGAAAATTTTGAAATAGTCTTAAAAAAAAAAAAAAAAAAATATATATATATATAGAGTAGATTCAGGTCAAACCAGACTCGGTGTCTAATTTCCTATTGTTTCGTTTTGTTTCCCGTGCATATTTCTACTAACCAAGCACACGTCTCGTGGGACGTTTTGCTCACCATTTCAGTGTGTGCAATCCAGGAGAAGGCAAAGAAACTTGTTTACATCGAGATATTTCTCACAAAACGCAAGTATCCCGTTCTTTGTTATGGGTTGAAAAGTGTGGAAGGAAGTTGCTATTTAAGCTATTTATACGTCTTTATTAAGGAGTTCCGGCTCACCCACTGCACTGCATGTTATTTTAGGATCGTTTGATTTTGGTTAGATCGTCTGGCAGTGTTCGGGCTTCATTTTAGCCCCATTAGGGGGGTTGGCCGGTTTGACCAAAGAATATTTAGACGATTCTGGTGAAACCGGCCGGGTTGATTAAGTTGTTTATTATTATTCTAGACTATAATATTATTTGTTGCAATGCTTTCCTTGTAATTCTATTGACCAGTCTATGTTTATCATGATTAATATTATTATTAAATTATATTATGTTCACCGTTGTAAAGAAAACTTTACATTATTAGACTAGCCAGTCTATGAAAATGAAGTTCAAATATCTAAATAAAGTTCTTTTTTTTTTACATTGTTACAGGCACCAAGATGCTAAGATCAAAGTATTCTCAAGCGAGTGTGGGTGCTGCACTTGATGCCACCCGCACCAAAAAACTTTCAGTCCGCCAAGCCGCTGTGACCTACTCTGTCCCGAGATCAACCCTGATGGCCGCAGAGGAGGAGAAAAAACTAGTTAAGTGGATGGTGGCCTGTGCCAGGGCCGGTGAAGGGAAGGGCAGGGAGCAGCTGTGCCTGGAGTGCAGAGAATAACGAATGCTGAAGGCAGAGAGACCCCTTCAAAGACAACAAGCCAGGATATTACTGGTACAAGGCATTTATGGAGCGACACAAGGGGGAGGTGCGGGAGAGGAAAGCCATGTCCCTTGGGGAACAACGCGCTCAGGTATCAGAAGGAAAGATACGTGGGTGGTTCCACACCATGCGGACAACACAAATGTCAAATGGCATTGACATTACCAAGCCCCCCCCCCCCCCCCCCCCCAGCAACGTCTTCAATTGCGACGAGACTGGTCGGACGGACGTTGGGATGGATATCGATGAGTTGTGTGACGTGAATGACAAAGATGAAAGTTTATGTGATTTTTGTGGAAGTGATAGGGACCTGGATGGATGGATTGGGTGCAAGTGTGGGAGGTGGTACCACAGAGGATGTACTGGCAGAGAGAGAGGAGGAGATCAGTGTTTTCACATTTGTGTGTACATTGTGCAAGTGACATGTTATTCTATTGCGTTATGATTATGTACCCTATTAATTTTGACTTACTCTGTTGAAATGAACATAAACGGGTTTATTTATCTATCTAGACGTCTAGATCTAGTCTAGCTACTTATGAAAATATATGGCAGTCGTCTTGGAGGAAGGAAACATTCTGCCAATTTATGGAAAGAGTCCTTCAAAGTCCTTGGAACGCTGGAATCGAACTCTAAATTGACCAATGATCTGGCAGATATTTTACCAACTGAGCCTATGGATCTGCTTTAACTGTTTATGAACTGAAAACTATTAAAAAAACAAAAGGAAACAGTGTGTTTCAACCTCCGTGAAGGGTGTCCGGTTTGCCCAAGATGGGTGGCCGGTTGGACCTTAAAGTTCCATAAGTGGCTGGTACTACCAAAATGTCACCAATAACATTTTGCGTGGAGAATATGGATAAGACTGCTTAGGGTGCAAAATCGGCTGGTTCATCTGAAACTGGCCACTTGAGCTTTACATTTTACGACATCACTATACAGCACTGGTCATATTTCTGGCCAGCAGTCTTCCATTCTCTGAGAGGACCACGGATAAGACATGTGGCCGGTAAGCCTGAATCTACTCTAATAGAAAATGTAAAAAGTACCTTGCACTACTCCCTTCTCCCATGTGTTGACTGCTGTTATTGCTACTATCCCCTGCTCCTTGAAAGTTGTTGGGTCCATTTGCCAATGGAGCATGTTCGCTGACTAAACCCTCATCGAATATACGATATCTGAGGTGAGAGAAGAAATAAATAAACAGATTTAATTTCCAAAATCTTCACTTGCCATCCTGCTGTCTAACTCTCACGAGTTCACATTCATTGATAATCGAACAAATATGTTGAAAGAGTTAAGGAAAATAACATATTTTATATTTGTAATAAGAGGCCATATACGGCCTTTTTCCTTAAGACGGCAGTATTGCTAGCATAAAGCTTTCAACAAACCAAATATGACCAAAATAATCAGTGCAATTGACATCGACATATTAAAAAAAATAATTGAACGATAAATATCAATAGAATTAAGGTAATGTCTAAATACACAACAATAACCAAAAAAAAAAAAAAAGCACTTTACATCAAATAAGCACTATCCATCACACACAAACTCAAATAAAAATAAGTTTATCTGTTGAAACGTTATCAAAATTTTAAAAACAAAAAATACCAGTAACTTCAGCACAAATAGAATCAGGACAAAACTGGACTATCACAGAAAAGAAACATTTAAGTTTATCATCTTAACTAATAATTTCTAAATGACAGGGCAAAAATGTTTCATCTGATTGGATCCGTGTTGTGAGATGAGAATATCATTACCCCGAGTGTAAGCAAGTGAAACAACAGCCTTACCTAAACCCGTATTCATCTTCAAACTCGTGGTTGTCATCCTCACTGTCTTCATCTGGTGCCACAAACATCACACTCAGCTTTACCTCCCCTTGCTGAAACCAATGAAAGGAGTGTTGATTACTAATTTGTCTTATAATACAACATGACAATCATAGTCAAGACTATCAGATTGCCTTAAAATAAAACAACTATAAGGAATGAATAACAATTAGTTAAGCTGTCTTTTTATACAAATTTGCACATCAACTTCTTTAGAAAAATATACACAGCAATAACAACAATTAAGAGATATTAAAAAATAAAAAGAGATGTATTGAAAGTTAAGTGTGCTGCATACATATTGTGGGGCAACTGGAAGTAAATTCATAGAGGTTTCAATGAAAAATTAAAGAAATAAATACATTGAACTATATATAAACAAAAAGATTCCCTGTTTCATTCAATCTACTTACCTGTTGTGATAGAATGTTTACAGCTTCGGTGTGTTTGGAGCTGCGAAGGTCAATGTCGTTGACAGACAAAATGGCATCTCCAACAAACAGCTCTTTGCACCGATCAGCAGGTTGACCTTCGTGGATTTCTGATATAAGAATGGGGACGCCATGTTCTTTCCCTCCCTACCATTGCAAAAGAAATCAAATAAAAAGTTAATCACCTAAACAATTTATATTTGATGCACACATGCATTTAATGTCTGTCTTCACATCTTTTTATTTCATATATTTATAGGCTTATACATCCATTTGCTGTCGTAAAAAGCAAAATATCTGACATCTAGAAAAGCAAAAGCAGAGAAACCTATGTAAAATATATTATAATGATAAACTCAACTAGGGCCATAAATAACAAAATTTGAAAACTATTCAAAATAAATCACAATTTTTCACAAAAGACTTATATATTTCTTGTTAGTCCATCTTAATATTAAAATTAAATGTTTAAATATTTAAAACTTGAAATATCGAGCAAATTGCTGGTGACTGACTATTAAACCACAGAAATAAATAATGGCATTTAAGTATCAAATTTTAAAGAGACAAAGCTTTTCTTTTCTGATTACAAATTTTTATTTTAAATAACAAAAAAAACCTGTAGCTTTTATATAGCACAGTTCCACTTAATATGCTCAAAGCGCTTAATAAGGGGTACCTAGACAACAGAAACAGTTAACATGTATTATGAGACATGCTAACTGTAAGGTGCTTATCACAACGGTTTTTAGACAAAGACAAATGCTGTTACTGGCCAGATACTCATGCATGCAGTGACAGAATGTGAGAAAAGAGCCTTTTCCAACGACTCAATTTTGTGCCAGCTGAAAATGAGTGTCACACCAAAAAACAAACAAACACAAAGCTGTTTACTTACAGTTATGGACATGCCAAGCCCTTCATCTGGCCCTTTGTGGATTGTGACAATGCGTGTGTCGCCTAGGCCGTGTCTTTTCTTCAATTCTTCAAAATCCTGCAGATTTCCATCATTAAAAAAAAAAAAAAAAAATCATTTGTTATTCAAAACTCAGAAAATCTTAATACTCTTCAACTACATAACTTCTTTTTAAATGGTAAAAATATCTTAGTCACTATAAAGTTATATTGTAGCATAGAGCTGGTAAATTTAGCCCTCAAATTGTTTGTTATCTTAACCCGACATCAAACAAATTGGATTAAAGAGATTTCCTACGACATTTTGGAAACCATTTTTTATTCAATAAAAAAAACAAACAGCAATGATTAATCTATGTTGTCAACAGGGGAGAGAAGTCCTTCTACTCTTCTGGTTCCTTGGAAGTGTGTATGCAACAAATAATAAATAGATTACACATTGAATCATAAGGTGGCATAACTATTTTAGTAGCAGAATGTATAGGCAGACTCTTAAGATTATGGGATGTAAAAAAAATGAGGATGGATGATCACTATTGACCACAAGCATATATTTAGACAAGGAAATAAGACCTTATCAATTTGAAACCAGGAGATCAATTACACAAGGTATGTGTAATGTATCCAGTCCTCCGGCCGAGTGGTTTTACATTTCCAATGGGATTGGAATCAGTATTTTGATTTCACAGATTTGTTCCCTATTGTTCAAATAAGATCTTAATGAATTGCGACAAAAGTATATTAAAAATTCAACATGTTCTTTAATTGCAAACATGCCATAATTGCTTTCACGGTCATCTATTATCGATCCAGATTGTTCAACTATAAAACTAACATCCTCTTGAAATTGGACAACAATATATCATCTCCATCACTGCTTACATGTCCTGGTGGTATAGGCAACTTCTTCTTCCTTAAGTTGCGACCTCGACAAGCTCTGATGACTGTTTTGTGTCGGTGGAGGTGGATTTCTGCTTCTAGCTGATTCCAGAGCTTGTCATGTTCAGCTCCCCTCATATCTCTACCCAGCAATTGTATCTGTTGAATTCTTTTGAAGAAGGAAATGAAAGGGAATTATTAATGCTGAAGGCAATAATGGAAAATATCAAGATATGATATTGGTTACAAAGACACAAATCAACATTAAGAAAACGTATTATTCATTACAAGTCACTTTTACATCAATGCACCGTATTCCAGTACAACTATTCCCACAACAATTATGCAAAACCAATAAAATCCTCCTGCATTCATTAATTAAACTGTATTATCTATAAAAACCTAAAACCATGGAAAGTTGACAAATGAACTTAAACAGTGTTTCTTAAATTTTGCTTGGGTTTGGTAAACAGGTAAACTGGAAAAATCTATATATATATTTCTGGGGAAAATACAAAATTTCCTGTAGAAAATCTGTTAAAATCTCAAAAGCAAGCATGACTTACTTGCTATTCTATCTCAGCTATCACTTTTAACTGCTTTAAAATTGATGTGATGAAGTTCCAATTGGTTAAATACCTATTTCTGAATCAACTTAATTTTCTCCAATAATCCTCTGCAATTTTGAAACAAAAAATATAGAATTATTAGCATCTTTCCAATTATTATTCTCGGTAGGGCACTAAACCAAGAAATAACACCCACACCAAGACTTATTGTGTTGTTTTCCCTCCTTACCTTCCAGCCAATTCTTTGTCTAAGTACTTGGCAGCCAATCTGGCCCCATACACTTCACTCTGCAATGCTATGATGTATTGTCTCAGTTCTGTATTATCTTTACGTAACAACTTCACCTCTGCCTCCAAACTAGCCAGGGCTTTGCTGTTCTGTTCTCTGTCGGAAATCTCAGATTCCTGGAAAAATAAATAGAGTAGAGAGTGTTTGTTTTTCTTTGTAATGGTTTCACGACACACAACACTGCCAATAAAAAGGAAGAAAATGTGAAATTTTAAAGATTTACAATCAAACAGGACCAGAGAAAAAGTAAGAGAGAGGGGACTGGTTCAAATAAGAAACAGAAGTAGATATCCTTGAAATGGTGCATCCTATGCAACAGACAAGATGTCATTCACATATTGAGGTGTCTTAGATGGTTATATGAATATTATAATTTCTAGGTCAGTTGACGCCGAGTTGACAAGTTATTCATTTCATTTCACTCACTAGATTATATCGTAAGTCAATACATTGTTAAAAATACCCCCTCCCTAACAACAACAACAATAGAAAATTTTAACTGGTATGCAAAACCAATCACCAGTTTGATGCAAATTGAGTCAATAAAGAATTGAAACCTAAACCACTGTCAGGGCTGTCATATGTTCATTGAACTGGGTCAGGTCATGAGTCATTCATTACATTTGAAAGGCAAACATATGATATGCTAGCTATCAGTTTATGAAAGAAAAATTAACATTATACATACTAAGTAGGCATCCCACCGCACAAAACGTGTCTTTTTTATATAAAATTTCTTTTTTTTAAAACATGCCCAAAATTAAGCATTCTTCATTTTCATATTTTCAAAATTAAAACAGAGCACATTCTTATGTTCATATATGTAATGAACAGATTGTGAAGATTATAAGTATTAAATCGTCCCGAACTATTGTAATAATAATAATAATAATAATAATAATAATAATAATAATAATAATAATAATAATAATAATAATAATAATAATAATAATAAAAATAAAAATAATAATAATTATTATGATCATTACCACCATTTTTATAATATAAATAATAAAATTTCTCTTCAGGGTTTATGATGAGAAAATTCGAAGATAACCCAGGCATCAACCTCAGTACAATGCTGCAAAGTGGGCAAGGTTTTTTGCTCAAGGAAAAAAAAATGAGATGCCAAAGCAGGGGTCAAACCTAGGTCTCCCTGGTGGAAGTGCAATGCCTTTTCTAACTCATAACTTCTTTTATTTAATTATAGCACGCCTGGACGGTTCAATTCCCAGATGAGTCGGATTTTTGGGGATTTTCTCTTCTATTTTTCTTTCTGTTTTTTGTTTGGCACTGTTTCATAACACCTTTTCAGATTTTCATCTTAGATAATATTAAACATGTTCTATGATGTACTTCCACAGTGAGCTCCCATTACAATAAAAAGATCTACTTATATCAAAATAACAACATACAGTAAATCCGAACTCAAGTAGTATCCTATCAATTTATACATAGAGTGAGAATAATGAAAAAAGACAAGTCAAATGGTAATGAGAATTAACTAGAGCATTTATATAGCGCAATATCCACTAAACGTACTCAAAGCGCTTTACAAGGGGTCCAACAGCAACACTTAACATGTAGGACGGGACATGACGCTTGTTAGGCGATATTACAATTTTTTGGACAGAGATAACGCTGTTAATGGCCAGGTACTCATTTTACACATTTGTACGGTGAGAGAATGTGAGTAAATAAGAGCCTTTTCCAAGGGCTCAACTATGCACGAGCAAGGCTCGAACCCAGAACTATCCGGTCTGGAAGCGAACGCCATACCACTAGACCACATAGCCGCACAAATACACTTCAATAAAAACAAACACAGGGACAGACATAATACACACCTGCCAATCCTTTTCATAAAATAGGAGCTAGCCATCATAATCACATGTGGTATGGAATGGACTGGGGAGGAGGGGTGTGTGGGGGCATAGCAATTAATTTGCATACTACTAATAACCACTGGCAATCCTGAAAATGTAATCACCCCCCTTTTCTTATCAGCATCTTTACTTTTGAAAATCAGAATTGTCAAGACAATGGCAGAATGTCAGAGAGTGGGAGTAAAAATCAGAATGATTCTGTGATATATAAATATAATTCTTTTTACAAGTAAAAGGTGTTATTTAGAGTTACCAATTTCTTTTTAATCTCTTGTGAGTCAACTTCAAGTCCTCTCATCTCATGCAGTTCTAACTGTGAGGCGTGGAGTTGCAGAAGAAGAGTGTGAAGTTCTTTCTCCACCACAGACCTGGCGGATTGAAGCTCTATCACATCAGTCCTCATATCCACCAGCTGAGCCTGAAAATGGAAAGATTGGTCTTGAAATTGTGAAAGACACCGCTGAGAAAAGTTCAAGTTCAAAATAGATTTTTGATTTTTCTACCACGGCAACATGACCTTCAAAACCTGTCTAGTCACATCGAGATAAAAAAAATTGAGACAACACTCTCAAGCAATCAATATATTGTGCACCTTAGAATCATCTAAGAAAATAGATTTGCAAAACGCTCAAGGGAATGGCTCAATGACGCAAACAAGACAAGTATTTCCCTCTTTCAGTCACGAAGTAATTGACACAAATTGCAGTTTTCTCTGAATGATGAAAATGCGACATAGCAGAATTTGAAAGTGACTTATCAAAATATAGACAAAACAGCAAGATAGAGACCAAAAAAAAAGAAAGAAAAGAAAAAAATGTGTAACCAATATTACGCCTAAAAGAGTATAAACTGTCCCCGCGGAAAAATGCCATTCTTCATCCCCAATTATGCCCAAAAAATTCCAAATTATGGCAAAAATGCCACCAAAAAATGCCCCAAATAATTATAATATACACGCGTATACCAAAATATTCGTATTTACAGTAATAATGATAACATTGATATTGACTTGAATGCATAGAAATGAAATAAAATGACATGTGAATATAAATTTAATATCCTCAATATTACTACTAATACCAAACAGTATCAACAATAATGTCATTATGAAATGCCTACTCACAACAATATTATGTTTCCAAGTATACATCATAACATATCAAAATTGCCACCAACTAAATTAGAAAAGGAGGAGGAAAATTGGCACCAAAGAACATGAAAAGGAGGAAATTCTCACATAAGTACCAATTGTACAGTAATGCTACTGTAGTGGAGTAATGGCTACCCTCTATATTTTTAAAGGTAAAGTGGAACCTATGCAACATGCACACTGACAATAATACTCAGTTTGACTGAGTTAGTCAGTATATTTGAAGAAAGGGAAAGAGAAAAAAACCATGCCACCGCATTTTCTTGGAGGGACAGTATAAAGCTCAAAAAAATATTTTAAACTTTTCAATAAAATAAGAAATGTGTAATGGATTTCTTCATAAAAAAAGGAACTATGAAATTATTCATAATGATTGTGTTTATAAAGTTTCATGTCAAATAGCAATCAAACATTAGTATTATATTTTTAGTTTTTAGATTGTAGGAAAACGAAAGCATTGCAGCAGTTTCAGAAAAGTGGTCCTGCCACAACTTCAATTTTTTTTAAATGGCATCTTGACACACACACACAGTGATTAATATAATGGTAACTTTTTAAGTTAAAATTTTTTTTTTTTTAAATGAGCATTCATTATATAGTATATATATAAGTACAACATCCACTTCACTTCCTCAAAGCACTTTACAAGAGATTCCTAGCCAAAGCCAAAAGCAACAATTAATGTGTGGGAAGTGACTTGATGGTTGTAAGGCAATTTACATCTTTTTTTTCAACAAAGACAACGTTGTTTCAGCCAGGTACTCATTTTACACTTTATTAATACTAATACGATGCGAGATCCTGACTAGAGAGCCCTTTCCAAGGACTCACCTTTATGTCATTCAAAGTGGATCTACTGTTCGAAAGTGAGTGTCATAACTAAACCACAAAGCAGCACAGACTGTGCCACTGTGACTTTTGGTAACTATTCTCTATCTCTATGTTAGGTTACTGTACTGTTACAGTTTGGTAATTGTCCAAAGCCCAACTTTATGAAAATGTTTGAAACAGGTGTGGCTGAGAAAATCAGTTCCTTGTTTTTGAGAGGGAACATCTTCTTCTTCTTCTTCCTTTGATTGCCCACAATCAATTGGTTGATTATTATGGCAAATATGAAACTGCTTTCTAATCTCTCTGTATTTCTTGTTTATAATCGTTCGTCTAAAATCAATTTCCAGGGACATTCAGGGGTCGTCAACGTTGGTCAGTGATGGTTTGTGTAAGGTCTAAGTATTTGCATAGCAACTTGCCACAAAAGCATCAATTGTAGTGGCTTCGGTCACTTTAGCGTCAAGCTGGTTCCAGTCTCTGGCCGTACGCGGCAAGAAGGAAAAACCACGGTATTGTGTTCTGTGTGTTATGAGGCTGTATTGGTTGTTGTTACCTCTTCTCTGTCTCAAAGGTGCTGGTATCAGTTTTTTCTTGATGACTGGGTATTCAGCGAGGTGGTGCTTGATCTTAAATAGCATTGTTAATCTTGCTGATTTTCTGCGGTGTTCTAATTTCGGCCACTGTAGTTTTTCTAGCATGTCTGATACACTTGAGGTGTTGTGATGTCTGTTCAGGACGTAGCGTGCAGCTCTTCTTTGCACTGATTCTATTTTTGAGACGTATTTTTGGGTGTGGGGATCCCAAACAGTGGAAGCATATTCCAGAACAGGTCTTACAAATGTTTTGTATGCCTTTTCCTTGATTTTCGAGGAGCTAATTTTTAGGTTACGCCTTAAAAATCCCAGTGTTTTGTTTGCCTTACTTGTGATCTTGTTAATATGCTCATCCCATGTTAGGTCTTTTTTCATGCTAACACCAAAATAATTTTGCAACATTCACTGTCTCCAATGTATGTCCATGTAAGTGGTATTCAGTTATCGTGGGTGGTTTTGATCTTGTTATGGACATTGATTCGCACTTCACTGGGTGGAACTTCATATCCCAGCTTTCTTCCCATATTTCTATTTGACGCAGATCCGCTTGCAGTTTGTCACTGTCAGTGCTGTTGACTGCAGTATCGTCTGCAAAGAGTCTGGCTGTTGTGGTTAGATTAAGTGGCAGGTCATTAATGTATGCCAAGAATAGACAGGGTCCTAAGACAGATCCCTGAGGGACACCCGATCTAACAGGTAATTCAGTCGAGCGACATCCATTAACAATAACAGCTTGCTGGCGGTCATGTAGGAAGTTCTTAATCCATGTTTGGGTTGTGCCCTGTATGCCGTAACGACAGATCTTGTGCATAAGTAGGCTGTGATTCACATGGTCAAAGGCTTTGGCAAAGTCCATGATAAGGACGTCTGTATGGAGTCCCTTCTCCAGATTGGTTGTCAGTTCTTCCGTAAATTCCAGCAGTTGGGTTTCGCAAGATCGCAAACGTCTGAAACCGTGTTGGTATTCGGTTAGTACATTGTGTTGTTCAAAGTGGTTCATGATGTTGCTGACGATGATGTGCTCCATTAGTTTGCAGATGATGCATGTCAAGGAGATGGGCCTATAATTTGCCGGTTGTAGTGTTCTCCTTTCTTAAAAACGGGTGTTACATTGGCATTTCTCCAATCTGATGGTATTACACCTGAAGCCAAGGAGGACTTGAAGATGGCTGTGATGCCTGGGGCAAGTTCTGGAGCCAATTCTTTTAAGATGCGGGGGGATAGGTTGTCAGGACCACTGGCTTTGTGGGGGTTAAGTTTAAGTAGTAGTTTCATTACTCCTTCTTCTGTGATCTTTTTTAGGCCCAACTCTCTAGA
Organism: Berghia stephanieae; assembly: GCF_034508935.2. Classification (NCBI taxonomy): domain Eukaryota; kingdom Metazoa; phylum Mollusca; class Gastropoda; order Nudibranchia; family Aeolidiidae; genus Berghia; species Berghia stephanieae. Next base: position 32,935,506 of record NC_088362.1, read on the forward strand.
GTCATGTGTCATGAGCAAATTGGATTAGACTCTGAAGTCTTTTTTTCTTGCTTGTCTAGTCTGAAGAAAAATCACAAATTTGTTTGTTTCGGCTTCGGTATACCGGTACCGTATACCACTACCACTGCCATTACCACACCACTTTTCTATGGCTTGTTTGGCATTTTGTGCAAGGTTTAATTGTCAACCTTGGACTTGGAAAAATAAATATCAATATGACACAACACAACTGGGAATATAATAACGACAGCCGTCATTGAGACTGAATTTGGATTCTTATTCTCAGTCTGGTTTTGTTTTTTTGTTTTTTTTGGGGGGGGGGGGGGGGGGGGGTTCGGCCGGCCGGTTACCAATTCCACTGAACAGGCTTTAGACTAGAATAGGGCTTTTAAATGACTGAGCTGAAGACTATTATCAATCTGATCATCCATTTAACTGTTAAAGTTGAGAGCAAATCAAATATTATATAATAGGTTATTTTCTGCAGTGAGCGAGTCTCTAGCAGACATCGTATTTTCCTGACCCACCTCCAACTTGGCATTGCACTGGAAAATTGTCTGAGCCTTGTGACTCAGCTGTGCAAAGGCAGCGCTAAGCGCTGTCATTTTTTGTCGTCCATCAAAAGTTATTTCACTCTGATCTGGATCGATTTCACCCAGTAACAGATCCAAATCCACAAACGCTTTGTCAAATTCTTTTTCGAGAATTTCCAACCACCGGAAGGATAGCGTGGCAGCCATGATTGACTGTTGTGTTGTGGTTCTGACTCAACAAAGCTAAGACCTATATTATATTCGTAAACTGGCAGTATGTTTTTTTTTTTAATAGTATCAAGCCCTATCTAAAAGTATGATTTACATTAATCAATTCAGTTGATTATGTTTTAGAGCTATTTGCACTATTCAAGTTCGAAACTATAAACAAAGACAATCACTAACTGAACACGACCAGCGACTTTGACAGTCAGCGACGGGAGCGACGGGAGATCACGCTCCCCTCATCAGTCGCGGTGAGTCGCGATCTTGCACCACCGAGCATCGCGTGGTACATACGAGCGCAGCGCGAGTTCTTGAACTAACTTTAAGCCAAATAATTTGAGCTCAATTTTCTATTTTGTTGGAAACTAGCTAAGCACTGTGATAAAATCACTGTAACTCTTTAAACAACGCTTTTTAGTTTTGTGTTTAATATTTTGATATTTAACATTGAGTATATAAATGAAAAAGTGGCACTATACAACTCTCCGCCATGAGCAACCAACTGTTACGGATGGTGCATCATCTCCTAGCGTAAAATACGTAGTAAAACAGTGAACCAATCAGAACTCGCGAAGATGTGCCACCGTTTTCGATTGTACTTGCATCAAGTGTTCCATGCACACACATAACACCGGAATTTTCCCACAGTTGTCAGAACTCAGAACTTTGCAAGTTGTCTCATGATACTCATCAGTGTTCCATCCACCCTGTCCTCGCAGTGTCTCAGAGATAAATCCAAATGGATAACCCAAGATAGAAGAAAATATTCTTTCAAAAAGGAATAATATTCATATCGTCTGTGGAGATGTGGAAACATGCGATGATGGAGACTAAAATAATTTTAGTCATCTTTTTATTTTCTATTGGAAACGTTCTTGGATTACACGACTTTGTGATGAAAGAATGCCAGATGAAATGCGAAACCGATTTGGTGAGTTGTCATAAATAATGAGGACTATACTAGATTTTAAAAAGAACGCAAACGAGTATAAAATTGTATAAGTATATATGCACGTAGGTTTATAGCAAATTATAGGTTATTGGTAGAAAGTAAGAGAAAGCTAGATTGATAGACATTTATGTTGAGCACTTTAAAGTTTCGTGCGCAGCAATATCGCACGTAATGGATAGATAGATAAATAGATAGATAGATAGATAGATAGATAGATAGATAGATAGATAGATAGATAGATAGATAGATAGATAGATAGATAGATATATAGATAGATAGGGAGATAGATATATAATTGGATACATGGATAGATAAATAATTAGATACATTTATAGATAGATATACTATAGATAGACATGATATAGATAGGCTATTAGTATGTAGGGAGGTAAGAGATAGTGTATGTGTGTGTGTGTGTGTGTGTGCGTGGGAAAGAAAGAAAGAAGAGAGAGAGAGAGAGAGAGAGAGAGAGAGAGAGAGAGAGAGAGAGAGAGAGAGAGAGGGATATCCTTAACTTCATTTAATTTGGTTAACATTCCATCACATTTTTAAATGTTATTGTTACTTCAAGGAGACTGAAGAGTTAACTCTTTCATTTTACTATTCATTACAAAGACTTTGGTATTCGTTTTTTATTTTTATTTTCATTTTCCTCGGAATTAATAACCTCGGGCAACTCAACATAGGCTTAAAATTTACGGGGTTTAAAAAAAAATTCTAAAAAACCCAAACTTTTATCTAATATTATGAAGTTCTCCATAGATAGCTTGATATTCTGTCATTACACATTACTATATAATGTTATTACTGTTTCCGATGTGTTGTGAACAATATTGCTTTCCCTGTGACAGGATAAGTGTGGTATTTCCCTTTTCTTTATTATTATTATTATTATTATTATTATTATTATTATTATTATTATTATTATTATTATTATTATTATTATTATTATTATTATTATTATTATTATTATTATTATTATTATATTATTATTATTATTATTATTATTATTATTATTATTTATTATTATTATCATATACTGCATTATTATTATTATTATTATCATTACTTATTATTATTATTATTATTATTATTATTATATTATTATTATTATTATTATTATTATTATTATCATTACTGCTATTCTTATTAGGTATTATTATTATTATTATTATTATTATTATTATTATTATTATTATTATTATTATTATTATTATTATTATTATTATTTATACATCCGTGTATTCTTTTATTGTCCATTACTATTGAGAAAACTGGACTGTATTCAGTTAACTTTGTATTGCACACATCACAATTGGTTGTTTCTGCATGATGCCAATTTAAATCATCTATATCTTAAAACAAACAAACAGACAAACAAACAAACAAACAACAGTTTTCTGCTTTTCAAAGATCTAGGACTACCGAGAGTGTTTTTTTGTTGTTTTTTGTTTTAGGATAATTTGTCATTATTGTGGCATTGGATTTGGAAAATGTAAAAAAGAACTCGTATATAAAATCAAATTGCAGAAATCGGGAGTCAAATTTAATAGGTTTTGGATCGATCTGTGTTTATTAATTAATTTATGAATATTTTATTTTTCAATGGAAAATTACATTAACTTTTAAATTTAAAAAAAACCCGCATAAAGGTGTATCTTTTTATCATGACGTTTTCCACTTTTAATCTCGATTTTCTTTTTGTAGATTTTCTAATTAGCCAAATTTAAATAATTTGCAGTTACAGTAATAGTGTCAGTTTAATTTGAAAATATTCTCTTGAAAGTAAGTTTATAGATGCATTAAGTGTAAGTAAGTTTATAGATTAATTAAGTGTAAGTAAGTTTATAGATTCATTAAATATACGTAAGTTTATAGATTCATTGAGTGTATTAATCTCAAAGTTCCAAATAGTCGTCATTATAACTCATTTTCTTGCGTTGCCACTTAGCTGTATTGACTAAAAAATAATAAAAGAGACGAAGTATGGATAAGATTAAAATAGGCAAATATAACAGATGAACACATTTTCGTGTATCTAAAGCATGTTTGTGAGTAGTTGTAATTTTGATAATTCAATATTTATGGTCTATGAGATCGTCATTTTACCTATTTTCTTTGTATGTGTAACGCAGACCTGCCAACTTAAAAATTTAAAAATTCGTAGTTTTTAGGAGGTAGAAATTGTGGTCTCCATCGTTAACTTTATAGATCAACAATTTACGTTCACAAAGAACACATAACAATTCAAAATCCTCAAAATTATGAATTCTGGCGTCAACGGTCATTTTCAATAAGTTTTAATGACTTTGAGGTGCTCATAAAGTTCTGAAATTGGAATCCAAATTTCGTAATTCTATGAATTTTTTGTAGTAGTTCGCAGGTCTGGTGTACGCCCTAGAGCACTTTGTGGATTCTGCTCGCTGTATTAATGATTTATCATATCACATTACATTACATTCTACACTAGGCATGTATGCAACTGGACATGTCGACCACTGTTGTAAAAATATTATTATAACACAGCTCTACTCATTTACATATTAGATTTTAATTAGTTCAGATCGACGGTTCAGATCGTTATTTAAAGTTCAGATCAGAAATGTATAAATAAATGAATAATTTAAACGTCAATTAATAGATGGGTAGAAAAACGAAGGTCAGAGGAAAGAGAAAAAATATCAATATTGTGTTATAATAATAATATATGACACACAAGGTCAGAAAAGAGTTTTATATCGGGGTGTATCGGAGACCTCTGAACAGGGAATTTATAGATGGTATGCGCTTGGCTAAGAAGCTCACAACATTGCCATCCGGAATAATAACGGACCAACACACAAAATTATGTGTTCCCTTGAATGTTTATAGTCTGGATAATACAGTTTAGTGAGAATTACTCATAAACGCGGATGGCAAAAAAAAAACAAAAAAAAAACAACAAAAACAATAACAAAGGCCGGAGTGACGTCAACTTCGATCTATCTGTTCTATAGAATTAAATGGATAAGAAGAAATACAAAGTTTGAATTTCCTTCACTTTTAGAAATTGTGGTTATATTTTCTTCACCATCACGAATAGAAGGAACGAAGTTGACGTCACTCAGCACTTAAAAATTATTTTTTTTTGATTAAACAGCCTATTTGTGATTAGTTCTCACTAAATTATATCAATCCGACTACCTACAAAAGTTAAAGATTGCCCACAATTTTTGTGTGTTGGTATGTTTCATACAGCAATCGGATGTTGTGAGTATTTTACCAAAACGCAGAGCATCAAAAAACAAACAAACCCCAAGGTTCATATGTGTGGCTATAAATTCAATTTTCAGCAGCTTGTTCATCCCGACATAATACCGTTTTGAGGAAGTGAGTCATATATTATTATTATATTGAGATTAAAAATAAAAATAACTTAACCTCAAACATGTCTTCGTCCACCAATTATCAGATTGGATCCATTGTATATATATATATATATAAACATTTCAAGTATATAATACATATACACACATAATTTTTTTTAACATACTAAAAGGTCTATTTATAGACATTTGCTTACGTAATTATACGTTATACGTCATAGGTAATAGGTCTTGTCTATCATGACATTCATTGTATGTATTAATATCATTATGCCCTCTTCCCCCTCTCCCCCTTTGAAAGACACATCCCGACGGAACAAAAATGGATGTAAGTCTAGCATAATATTCTTCATCCTATTTTTCCCCTCCCCTCTCCCCTCCCACCCCTTCCCATCTTCTACATTACATCATTACATTCTCTTCCCCCTCCCCCCACCCCACCCCCACCCCGACGTACATTTATTTGCAGGTCTGACAACCGAACGCAATTATGGGCTTGATTCCACATTGTGGTATTTGAGAATATAATTTTGTGCTGGCTTGAGAATATTTCAATTACAACAATGAGTCCCTTCTAGTAACAATTTGAGTTAAAAGATCTGCAAATAAGTGAACGTGGGCCCCACCCCAAAACACTCATATAGTTTATTTATTAGATGCTTCATATCATCACCGAGAGACCTCGAAATTAGAAAAGAATATTTTTCCCCATTTAAATTGGTAAATTCACAATTAGAATATCGTATCGAAACCTTTCAAAATTAAATCATTTATCAATCCAATATATATCAAATAAAGTAAGGGATTCTCTCTTTATTTCATTGCATAACCACGTCTGCTCGGCGCCCCCTTTTTTTCCATTCTCGGACGGTACCACAATCACACACATCATAGCTGAAATGAACACATGTCAAGCAGACGATATCGTTGGCCCTTCAGATTCATATAGATAGTTCGAAGATGACGTCACTCAGGTCTTTGTTATTGTATTTTGCCATCCGCGTTTATGAGTAATGCTCACTGAACTGTATTAACGTGACTATAAACGTTCATGGATACACACAGTTTTGTGTGTTGGTCCGCTATACTTCCGGATGGCAATGTTATGAGCTTCTTAGCCAAGCGCATACTCTCTATAACTTTCAATCAAATATTTGTACCAGCGTAACATTTCACAGTATAACACTACGATTCTATCTACGCATTAATGTGTCAAACCATTATGATAAATACTCACAAACTAAAGGAACACTCGGTCAAACTGGGTAGCCATGTATTGAAAGGGTGTTTGGACCAAGGCTGTGTGTGCGTGTCCTGGTTTGGACACAACTCATTGACAGGGATTTACGACGATTTAGTTTAGTGGGTATGATATGTTTGCCAAGTGCCACGCCCAACACAACTCAGGCCTCAAAGTAATCGCTCATTGTCACTGGCCCAGTTACTCACCGTGGTCACCATAAGGTCGCAGGATTAATCCTTAAATTGTGTTTGGTAATGAAATTAAATACCCACAAATGAAAGTTGGTAGCCATGCTATTCAGAATTGTTATAATGTAACCCCTGAAACGTAGAAAACTCATTTGGATTAAATTGATTAGGAATTTATCCCATTTCGAGGTCTGTCCTTTTTTCATATTCGTGTACTTTGTAGAATTATTTTCAATTTGATTTTAGGTGTAAAACAATGCGGGTGGTTTTTTTTAAATAAGGCTTTTCAATTATTTATTGAATTAAAGGGTTTTGTCGTTTTGTTTTTGTGTCTCGAAATTGTTGTTGGCTGGGTGACAGTTTAATGTTTTGTATGATAACAAATAATACACATTTGTGAACTAATATATAAATCTATAAACAAATAAATTAATAATTACATAAATAAAAAAATAAATATATTTAATAAAGTAAATAAACAATGAGAAAATAAAGTAAGAAATAAGAAGAGTAAGAAAAGAAGAAGAAAAAATCAGCGAAAAGCAACATTTCTGACAAAAGTCAACAAATCACATTCGCTCTTTGTTATGTATTGCACCCCCCCCCCCCCCCCCCCCCCCCCCCCCCCCCCCATCAATCCCCAATTACACACACCACCTCCCATGCTGGCTTCCAACACCGACTCACTAACTATTCACATTATTATAATCTTTTTGTTCAAAATGCACCACCACACCAATTGTCACACCTCGTTTAATGCATGCAACCATTCCACGCACGTTCCTTTGGTCGCACCCTGCACCCTACACCATGCACTTGCTTTCTTTCTTATTATTATTAGGCTGTTTTCTTTTTCTTCCCGCAGGATTTCACGCTGTATGATGTTATCTATAGTTGCCATCGTTGTCGTCGTCTTTGTCGGTCTATTTCTGCTCATTCTCCTCCTTCCTCCTCCTCCTCCTCCTCCTCCTCCTCCTTCTTCTTCTTCTTCTTCTTCTTCTTCTTCTTCTTCTTCTTCTTCTTCTTCTTCTTCTTCTTCTTCTTCTACTACTACTCTACTACTACCACTACTACTACTACTACTACTACTACTACTACTACTACTACTACTACTACTACTACTACTACTACTCTTCTTCTTCTCTCTTCTTCTTTCTTCTTCTTCTTCTTCTTCTTCTTCTTCTTATTATTATTTTTATTATTATTATTATTATTATCTATCTATTATTATTCTATTATTATTATGTTCTCGTGAATGTTGTGGTGTTAGTGTTTCTTTTAGTTATTGTTGTTGTTGCTGGTACTATTTTTGTTGTTGTTTTTGTTATTGTTTTAGCTTCTGCATTACCGTCCTTTCCCTCTCCTTCTCCCCCTCTCCCCCTCATATTCTTACCCCTCCTCCTACTCCACCTCCTTTAAAAATCACTGGGTTTTAATTTTCCTCCTCGCTCTAAGTCGTGACCGCCCAATGAACGCATTCATTTAACGCTCCCCGGCCACCAAAACTGATAACCCTACACTTTATAATTGAGATTTTAAAATATTTGAGCTTTTATATAGCGCAATATCCACTGAACGTGCTCAACGCGCTTTACAAGGGGTCCCTGGTCAACAGCAACACTTAACATGTAGGGCGTGATTTGACGCCTGTTAGGCGATATTGAAATTTTTTTCTGACAGAGACAACGCTGTATACTCGCTTTACGGTAAGAGAATGTGAATAAAGAGTCTTTATCAAGGACTCAACTGTACGCCGAGCAAGGCTCGAACCCAGGACCTTCCGATCCGAAGCGAGTGTCATACCACAAGACCACATAGCCGCACTTTGATGATCTTAAACTGAAGACTGAAGTACTATAACATAGAGGGCTGTCCCAACATTCCGATTACATGTATTATTAGTCTGTATCATATAGCATCGGGATTTACTGCACAGCTTAGCTTTGCTCGCTTTAATCAATAATAATAATATTTGAGACCAATGTCCCCAAAAACGATATTAATCTTTATCTCGGGATGAATCCGTAACTAGGTGTACATCTTTGCAGGTCTGTTAACCGAAAGCAATTATGGCTTTGACTTAACATTGTTGTAATGGACAATATTCTGTTTTGTTTTGAAAGTTCTTTCATTACAACGAGAAACCACTGTTTTGTTCTTGTTGTGTTTTTTGTTTTGTTTTTTGTTTTTTGTTTTGTTTATTTTCTATTCCTTTTTTTCATTTTATTATTTTGATGTAGTTGTTGTTATTGTGTGAGTGATGGTGTTTGTGTATGTGTGTGTGTGTGTGTGTGTGTGTGTGAGAGAGAGAGAAATAAAGAGAGAAAGAGAGAAAGATAGATAGAGAGAGAGAGAGAGAGAGAGAGAGAGAGAGAGAGGGAGAAAGATAGAGAGAAAGAGAAAGAAAGAGAGAGAGAGAGAGAGAGAGAGAGCGAGAGAGAGAGAGAGAGAGAGAGAGAGAGAGAGAGAGAGAGAGAGAGAGAGAGAGAGAGACGGTCCCGCACTTTATCAATTCAGCTACTAATATCCTTACAATGAATTACTCGGACACAGCTCTTCTTTATCGTAGCAACGATTTCTGTTTTACAGTTTACCCCAAACCCCCAAAAACATGACGCCCTCCACTTTTTAACCTGTGACCTGCCATAGTCTGGATAACCCGTATTGAAAAATTTGGCCAGAAAACTCGTCCTTCAAATACTGATCCATCTAAATGACCCTCATCTCGGCAAAAAACTCTCAAACCTGGGACTTTGCAAAGTCTTTCTTTACTCAAAGTTTGAAAGTTTTTTTTTGTTGCCAAAATGGGGGTAATTTAAATCGATATTCGAAGGACGAGTTTTCTGGCCAAATTTTAAAATAGGTTTTTTTTTCTCCAGAGTTCGACAGTTTACTGGTTAAGGGTTATTGTATTCCTCTCTTCTATAGTACTTCTTTTTTAGTCCTTTCAGTTCAACAACAATGATTCCACTACAATAGGGTACCGCCTCCGGCTCAACCATCATCGCCATTCATTATAAATCACAACCATAAAAACATTAACACACGTACAATCACACACAGACACACATACATACACACACTCACAAACAAATACTTGCATGGACACACACAAACACATACACACACATGATAACGATCTATAAATAAGAAAAACACTACATGGACAGACAGATCCACTCACAAAAACCACACACGCACCCGCATAATACAAAACTTGACATGCAACGATCTTTTAGAAAAAAAAAACAACAAAATAAAAAAAATAATAAATAAAAAAACAAAAAACAAAACAAATAACAACAAAACAACCCCCCCCCCCCCAAAAAAAAAAAACAAAACAAAAAAAAACAACAACAAAAAAACAAAACAAAACATTTAAAAAAAACAACAAAAAAAACAACCCCACCGTAATAACAACCACCCAAATGCTGCTGCTCATAATATATTTAAAACCAGATCAAATAAGTGCACGAAGGTTGCGCTGGTTTTAAATATGGTCTGAGAACCCAATTTGTTACGGGCTCATTGTTGTAATGGAAATCTAAAAAAAAAATGACGCAAAATATTATTGTCCATCGCAACAATGTTAAACAAGGCACATAAGTTCGGATATTAGACCTGCATAATATTATACACGTTGGGCTCAGCCCAGTGACATCTATAGACATATTATTATGAAGTCCTAGGCTCAGCCCATCGCTGTCTTCCTGTACTGTCTCGTAATGAGAGTATTCCCGTTGCCATAGGGCGATTGGGTGACAACTGACACTTGATTTAATCGAACGTTGTGAAGTCGTTAAATCCAACAAAATGACGAAATTTCAAACCTTGTAAAAAAAAAAAAAAAAAAAATCAGGACGGGGAGGAGGGGGGGGGGGGGGGGGGGGGGGGGAGGTGAGGAAGGAGGAGAAAGGAAAAAAGACTCAAACAACACAAAAAAAACCAAACAGAAAATTAATAAAAAATAGAACAAAAACAGTAACAAACATACAGCAAAGCAAACAAACCAAAAAAAAAAAATAAATAAAATAAAATAAAAAATACAACAAAAGACAACAAAAAAAAAAAACAAAAAATAAATTAAAAAAATTAAAAAACTCTCCTACTTTTTCGTTGTTTTTATTTTTTTTTTTCTCGAACGTCCCTCCTTCCCTCCTGCCGAAGTGCACATAATATAATTAATTGCAGTCTGATAACCGGACACAACTATGCTGGAAAAAACACATAATATTTAGAAATTTGGCCAGAAAACTCGTCCTTCAAATATTGATCGATTTAAATGACTCTCATCTTGGCAAAAAAACTCAAACTTGGGACTTCGGCATTTAAATGACTCTCATCTTGGCAAAAACTCTCAAACCCGGAACTTAAATATGTTTTTCCAGTGTACGGCAGTATGGGGCTTTGATTTAACACGACAACATCTCGATAGTATCCTATTTAATATTGTAAAAAGCAGGTATATCATTTATTGCTAACCCCTTTTGATAGGTCGCTAGTCTATCGCAAAAGTTCTTTCCGCCAAATCTAATAAACCCAGCTACTCGATCACTGTGTAATTGATTGGGAGGTCAGGAAAATAATAAAATCTCGACTCCACACGGGATTGACCCCGTTCCATTTACATATGAAGCGAGTGCTCTATCAACTGAGCTATCGGAACCTCTCTTCTTTAGGCTCTAAGGGCCTATTGTTAGAGCGTCGGCTTAATGGCCGTTGTTGTAGGATTGTGATGAATCGCTTGTCAAGATTAGAGATGATTGCCAAATAGAGTGACGAAATGCCTTAGGATATACGTTGGAGATAGACTCAAGATAGACAACTCTTCCACTCTCAGATAAAAAGCCAATAGACGCTATGTTTTTAAGTGAAATACTCGCCAGTTCTGTCGGCCAGATCACTTGTACAAACACACAAAACTGCGTGTAACTTTTAACGTTTATAGTCTGTTAGAGGGTGGTCTTCGTTAACTTTTTGATGCTTTGCGTCCAGCCAAAATACTCATAACATCCACCAGCCATATATAACGTACCAACACACAAAACTGTGTGTAACCTTAAACGCATTTTGACGTAATGTTTTGGTCAGTGTCAGGCTCTGAGTTTACAAATGGTTTGGTCAGGTTTACGAAGGCTACGCTCTAACAGACTTTTATATGTAAACATTTAAGGATAGATGCACGTAGTTGGTGCGCTTCATCTGGCGTTCAGGCCTGGTATGTATTTTACCTTTACATACAGCATTAATAGGAAGATTCTGTATGGGAGAAAGGAGTGAAAGAAGCTCACAGATTGCCAACAATAAAAACCATCAAGAAGAATATAATAGGGGAGAAACGAGTGACTCTTTAAACTCAGGTGACGTTTATGTGCATTTAGGTCACCTTAAGTCTGTACACTTCTCACTGCAGATGTCGTTATGGAAACCTACGTGCACATATTTGCAGGTCTAATAATCGAATGGGATTAAGGGCTTGATTTAACATTGTTATAATGGATGATATTTTACCTTAGTTTCAGACCATTTCCATTCCAACAAATTGGGTTATCAGACCTGTAAATAAGTACACGTCAAT
>NC_088362.1:32952589-32955089 GCF_034508935.2 Berghia stephanieae
CATTGTCTGTGATCGTAGGTGATGACCTATGTGACAGTCTCAGCGGTTTTCCCTTTTGTTTTGACCAATGATTAATGACCATGCGTTGTACTTACTTACTTGTGTAGGTATGTACTATAGATAGAATGCGCTTGGCCAAGGAGTTCACAACATTGCCATCCGGAAGTATAACGGTCCAACACACAAACTCTGTGTAACCATGAACTTTTATAGTCTGGTTAATACAGTTTAGTGAGAACAACTCACAAACGCGGATGGCAAAAACAATAACAAAGGCCTGAGTGACGTCATCTGCATACTATCTATAATAAAGTCACATTGTAGACAATCCAACAAGTTAGTCATCATTATGGCAAGTCTAGCATATTTCATACACATGGTATACACTGTACGGGGGTCGCGATAGTTCAGTAGCTAGTTGCACGCAAGGGACCAAGAACGATCCCCGGGTGCAGCCGAGATTTTTTTTCTGACCCCCTGTCCACCCAGCAATGATTGGGTAGTTGGGTCTGTTAGATCTGGCGGGAAGTACTTTGCGATATACCATCATTCTATCCAAAGGATAACAAGCAATTGTTATTATCCGTTTCACTCTATAGAAACCTAGATAAACTCCGGCTCCATTGGCCTCATGGCTGTGCTAGACTACTTTTATTTTTTATTAAACAACACGCATTGTGCTGTCCTGTTCATAATATTCGTTTTTTAAAAAAAAACCATTTCTAACTCACGTTGGTCAAAACATTTTGAAAATACAATTTATCCTACCCCTCCCAATAACCAGAAAAGCGTTATGATATTAAGCTTTAAAAATATGAAAAACTGTGTATGGTCGAAACAGTGCCAGACAAAGCAAGAAAGAAAAAAACATACAAGAAATGAAAAATTAAAATCATCCAAGAAAAATCAGCGTGACTCGACTAGGGATTGAACCCGAGACCTCCTGTCAAGCATTGAATTTGACATAAATATTTCAGACGACAAGTAAGTAGTATCATTTGGTCGTATCCCTAGCCCACATACTCCAGTGTGCTATTGTCGTATCATATCTCCACTTTGCAGTTATTAAATAACTCAATGAATTTCTCATCATACTAGACGTGTGGATCATCTCATAATCTCCAGGTGCTGTATTTGATATAAATGCTATCATTTACATATTTCAAATGTCTTTCACTTAGAAATAACCAAATAAAAAAATCAGGAGTAGAATAAAAGCTCTCTTGCATTTTGGAATCCGAGCTTTGTTTCCACCGCGCACTCGCAAGCTTGTGCAGCGATTAGAAAAAACGTCCGGAATTCCAAAAAGAGTGTAAGAATATGAAAGTGACGGGTTTTGCCTTGGCTTGAGTTAATTTGTTGTTGTTGCTGTTATGAGTAAAATCGGGATTTCCCCCTCAAACCAAAGGGGTATGGTTAATGAATTATGTTAGTACCATAAGGAGGCCGGTACATGTATTCATACATCGTATTATGTAGCGTGAAAACATTTCAGGGGAGTGACAAGAGGTGTCATTCCTTAGTCTTAATTTTGTTTGATGACTTCAATTGCTGGTGCTTAGTTTGGGTTTGTTCTAGTGTAGTATACTGAAGTGGGAAGGTGTATGATGGTCAACAATGCTGAAACACCTTGTCACCGAACAATGTAAAGAGTATGACGTATTTTGTGGGGTAATAATATGGTCACCGATTCACCACTCCAATGTGTAGTAGAATGGATCGGTCGCCCAACAGGGAATTGATTGGAGAAAATGGAAGTATTGAGGAGTCTGGGTATCTTGGAACCGTTCGAATTGGCCGGAAGTAAGAAGAAAGAAGAAGAAGAAGAAGAAGAAGAAGAAGAAGAAGAAAAGAAGAAGAAGAAGAAGAAGAAGAAGAAGAAGAAGAAGAAGAAGAAGAAGAAGAAGAAGAAGAAGAAAAGAAGAAGAAGAAGAAGAAGAAGAAAAGAAGAAAAAGAAGAAGATTATATATATATATATATATATATATATATATATATATATATATATATATATATATATATATTCAACGGTAAAGAGGACGAGATGTGGACATACATCCTAAATAGACAGTAAATAGAAAATATATTTTTGAGCCGTACTTATTTTTAAGAAAGTGTATTTGGGATGCCTCTTTTTAAAAATATTCCTAATACTACCCCACTCGATTCAGATATGAATTAATACCGGTCTTTAACCATTGGTAAATATTGTTAGAGTGCAACACACAGCATGTTATCAGATGCTTGCTCTGTATAAAATGGTGGAACGTTGGTTCCAATGTCATAGGCATATAGCATGGCGAAGCCTAGAACTTATATATTTATATATATATATATATATATATAATATATAATATATATATATATATAAAGATAGGTATCTCTCTCTCTCTCTCTCTCTCTATATATATATATATATATATATATATATATATATATATATAATATATATATATATATATAATATCATACGATATGTTATTCGATTCTTACACTTGC
>NC_088362.1:32970089-32975089 GCF_034508935.2 Berghia stephanieae
AATTAATCTAAAGTAACTTTATTTGCAAGTTCTGATAACCGAACGCAATTTTGCTCTGGCTTGTTGTGACATTGTTGTAATGGACAATATTTTGCGTTGGTCTGGGTTTATTTTCAGTACAACAGTGAGCCCAAAACATTTTAAATAGACCTGGCATTAAGAACACGTCGACTTCATCTCAAATGTTGCGCTTATATGACCTCCGATTATCGGAAAACGCAGCTATAGAAGTGCGCCTTATAACAACTTTCCCAGTAAAGAGCAGCGAAGCATTTCTCTTTGCCTACATCTGCGTCAGATTATTTTTCAGTATGATATTTTGTGGACATTTTTTTCATAAGTAGATCTATTCAAAATCGAAGGGAAATCTTGTAATTTACTCAAATAACTTTTAAATACCTACTTGACCCCGAAGTCAAGTTGTCTTTAGATATTTTTCACAAGTAAACGAGAAGGATCTAGCACGGCGCATCTATACAGGAGGTCAAATAGGCAAGAAGATGAAAAAGAAATAGAAATAAGTAGAAAATTGGGTTGTATAGACCACAGTGGCAGCTATTGGGACGAGGAATAGACTGGAATTGCAAAGTAAACTACGACGTTCCTCATACCTAAACGATCGACTAACGCGACGAAGTAGAAAACCCTTGACCTGGCCTCAGACCTAAACGATCGACTAACGCGACGAAGTAGAAAACCCTTGATTGGCCTCAGACCTAAACGATCGACTAACGATGAAGTAGAAAACCCTTGGCCTGGCCTCACACCTAAACGATCGACTAACGATGACGTAGAAAACCCTTGGCTTGGCCTCAGACTTAAACGATCGACTAACGACGACGTAGAAAACCCTTGGCTTGGCCTCAGACCTAAACGATCGACTAACGACGAAGTAGAAAACCCTTGACCTGGCCTCAGACCTAAACGATCGACTAACGATGAAGTAGAAAACCCTTGGCCTGGCCTCACACCTAAACGATCGACTAACGATGAAGTAGAAAACCCTTGGCCTGGCCTCACACCTAAACGATCGACTAACGAAATAGAAAACCACGACCTGGCCTCAGACGTCGATACATGACGCGCGGTGCGCACCGGATGTCGTGTGGCCGTCGACGTCTGAGGACAGCAGATCCTGGTTTTCTAATTCGTCTTTTGTCGATCGTTTAGGCTCGGGGAACGTCGTCGTTATCTTGCTATTGCCAACTATTGGGACAGGGAATTGACCAGACTTTGGCGGTTATTGAGTCGAGAAAGTTCTGTAGAATAATGAATAGGAAGGACAATTGGGATATGATAGCGCCGAGTAATCGGTAACGGAATTTCCCTGGGGACCGGCAGGCGGAGACTGTTAGCAACGGTTTGATCGCACCGCTAAACCAATCGAGCATCCCTCACTTGTCATTTTGTGCAAATTTCCAGTTCCTGCAATGATACGGCTGTTTCCGACGTACACACAATTGCAGGTCTGATAGCTGAACGCTATTATCGGCCTGATTTAACATTTCATTACAGTTTCTAAAAATTTGCTAAGCCAATTACTAGGGTCAAGAGTGGTGTTATTGGGGGCGATTTAGATACAAAAGATAGAAATAACGAATTGACGTCACTCAGATCTTTGTTATTGTTTTTCAACAACCATTTTGGTAATTAGTTTTCATTAAATTATATTAATCAAATTGTAAACGTTGAAGGCTACGCATAGTTTTGTGAGATCGATGGTACGCTATATCCGGTTGGCGGATGTTGTAAGTAATTTACTTAAATGCATAATATCCATTGGCTATGGATTCCTAATATCCTATAAAAATATTTTAAAAATAAAAATAAAAATAAAAATGTTTTTGTGTTTTATCGAGAAATATGGGTAAGGGCCTTTTAGTCATAATCAAGACCACAAGACCGAAGCAGACTTCCGAGTTCAAGTAGTAACATTTGGCCATTTGCATTTTGCTTTCAATATAAAACGACAAACGTGATTAAGGAGCCGAATGAAATGCGGAACAGGGATGCAGGCGCATGCGCTGTATGAGCAACAAGTGGCCGTTGTTGGTTTTGGTTTTGCATAGATAAGAAAATTGAGTATTTAATTTCGGACCCTCGCGAAGTCACAGGAAAATCTTGATTATAACACAAGTAGCTTAACATCACAAAACACGCGTGATTTTTTTTTTTTTTAATATAGAAACAAACTTGAACTTTTATTTAGTGCAAGATCCACTAAATGTGCTCAAAGCGCTTTACGAAGAGTCCCTGACCAACAGCGACATGTATCATGTAGTACAAGACATGACGCCTTATAGGCGGTAGTATAATTGTATTTTTTAAAATTAATTAATTAATTTATTAATTTTTTTTCGAGAGAGAGAGACAGAGAAAGAAAGAGAGAGAGAGAACGCTGTTAACGGTCAGGTACTCATTTTACACCATGTGCGGTGAGACAATGTGAGTAAAGAGCCTTTTCCAAAGACTTAACTATACGCCGCTCAGAGCGGGACTCGAACCCAGGACCCTCCGACCCGAAAGCTCATGTCATACCACTAGACCAAATAGCTGGAATGCATCCTTTTCAATTAAAGACATCAAGAGGTCAAGGAAATGTTATTAATACCTCTCCAATAACCTCACCCTACTTATTTGCAGGCCTGATAACCGAAATTATCATGGTATCATTTTTGTATTGGAAATACTTTCAAACCAATGAAACATATTGTTCACTACAACCACGTTAAATCAAGCCAATTAATTGTGTATTTATTTGCAGGTCTGATAACCCAATACTTTATGGGCTCATTGTTGGAATGGAAATCTAAAAAAAAAATTAAATTAAAAAATGACGCAAAATATTGTCCGTTACAACAATGTTAAACATTGCCCATAAGCGGGTTCGGATGTCAGACCTGCATTTATGTACACGTCGTTACGTGTCAAAATCTATTTTTCATTTTTAGTAAAATCGGAAGAATGAGGAAAACAAACCTAAATATAGATACAACAAACAATTTTGGATGATAGATTATATTTATGTGCTTCTAAATCAGCTTTAACATACTGAACGCAATGCCCTCATTTTCAGACAAAATATTATTATCCAAGAACAAAAAACCGTTTATCATCTATAACAATGAATGACAGTATGACGGAGAACAAAAAACACAATGAATAAATTGGAGGCCTCAAAGAACAACGAAATTTAATCATAAAATGGTTTGCTTTTTTTACAGTGTAATGCATATTATGACGCCATCAAAGAATCGCGTTAGCCTCAGTGCTTACTATTGCTGTGCTGTATTGTGTATTTCCAATTGTTTCGTGTTTGTACCTTGTAACCTTTCTGACTTTTATAACCGTAATGAAGTTTATATTATAATTGCCAATAATATTTATCTGCATTTAATTGATGCATGGTTTGCAGATAGATAAAACACTTACCAGTTCTCTCTGTCAAACCAATCGTAGCCAAGCGTGGCTTTCGGAAACACATACCACAAATTAAGTCAAAGTACACGAATTTTGACTTGTACTCAAAAGTTCAGCCTATGGATTTATTTGTTTCCTTGAGAATTACTAACGACAACTTACTAGAGCTGAGTGACGATTACCTCGTTTCATCCATTGATGCTATGCGTTTAGGAAAATACTCACAACATCCGCCAGCCGGATATAACGAACCAACAGACACAACTGTGTGTAACCTTAAAAGTTTATAAGTCTGACTGATAAAACTTAGTGAGAACTAATAATAATAACATGGCTGGCTAAAAACATTAACAAAGATTCTGAGTGATGTCAATTTCGTTCCTCCAATATGAAGCAGAAGTCGTGACGTCACACCTTCGTCTCTTTTGGTTCAAAACTCATGTAGCAGGATGTATAGGCAGATTATTAGGATTAGGGGACCAAAAAGAGCGAGGATAGATGATCTGTATTGACGACCAGCATTTCTAGAAAATAAGATGCCATACTCGGCAACCAAAAGATCACTTGTACTATGTATGCATCCAGAAGTTTCACACTTCCAAGGAGATTGGAATCAGTATTTTTGACATCACACTTTTGTTCTCTATTGACCTGGGAGGGAAGAGTTGGTGAGGATTTTATACAAACAAGTTGTTCATCATCATAATAGCTTGTCTCTCCAACATCGAACCCGCTCCACAGCATCTGTGGAGCAGACTCTTAGATCATAGTCACTGCAGCTGGGCCCATCCTGGCATTCTCTAAGGATGTGCTCCATCGTCAGCTCCGGGCATCCACATGCACACAAGCTAGTCTCAGTCAGCCCCCACTAGTTCATGCTTCCAGCTGTTCTCCCAATTTTTGCCCGTGCTCTGTTAAGTGTTACCCATTCATTCCTGGGAGCTCAGTTCCATAGGGTAGTTCTTCTCTCAGATCTTCAACACCAACAACACGAACACCAACAAACGATTAGCTTTAATAGTTGGTTGATTTTCAAAAGACAAACTTGGCCATGCCATCAGATCATTGCCCTCATCTGATCCATGATAGTAAGAGTATGAGTCAAGTATGAGTCATTATTTGGCCATGTCGTTAGTTCCTTCGTACCAATGACAAAATGCGGGTTTTGTTCATTTCTATTGAAAAAAAAAGGTTTTAACCCAATTAATCTATAGAATATGATGTTTTTTTGGTAATTTAAAAATAAGTTTTCTCATTGTGCATGCGTCAAAAATAGACATGATGGGTTTTCCACCAGATGTGACACAACAGCTTAGGTTAAGCCCCCCCCCCCCTTCCCCCCATACAACAACGACAACAGTGGTAGTTGTTGTGGTAGTAGTGACAGCAGCGGCAATAGCAGCAGCAAAGACACGACACAGAACACTACTAAACAAAAGAAGTAAAAATGAGTAAAACTTTTAAACAAGAGGAATTCATTAAAAGAAAAACATCAACAAAAAAAAAAAGAAAAACTACAACTACTATGTAGTAGTAGTAGTAGTAGTAGTAGTAGTAGTAGTAGTAGTGGTAGTAATAGT
>NC_088362.1:32977589-32992589 GCF_034508935.2 Berghia stephanieae
CTACATACCACTGAGATAGGCACGAAACCAGGCTTCCGATACGAAATATCTTCTCTTCTTTTTCCATAATATTCTAACCATAAATATTATTATATATAAATATTATATATATATATATATATATATATATATATATAATATATATATATATATATATATATATATATATATATATATAAAATATTTAGACCGTCTAAAGTTCAAGTTTATTTATATTTTTTTTGTATTCGTGGGATTGGAAATAAAGGTGCGTATTTGACACACATGCGTAACATCAAAAAATACGCGGGCATGTAATTGCTTCAGCAATCAAACTTTCATCATCAATTTTTTAAAAGCTTTCAATGGTAGAATTTAAAATGTTCACTCGGAGTAACAATGTAGTTACCGATTATCCATAAAATTATTGTGTTTCATCACAATGCCTGTTGTCAAGCTGTCAGAACGCTGCACAAAGCAATGCTTTTATAATATGGATAAAAAATTCATCACTCCTAAAGCCCCTCATTAAGGATGCTATATAACCAGGAAGCTGCTGTATTTTAGAAATACGCGTATTTCAAAAAATTGGCCAGAAAACTCGTCCTTCGAATATCAATCGATTTAAATAACCCTCACCATTGCAAACACTCTCGAACCTGGGAGCTCGCGAGGTCTGTCTTTATCCAAGGTTTGAGAGTTTTTGCCAAGATGAGGGTCATTTAAATCGATTGATATTTGAAAGGGGACTAGGTTTCTGGCCAAATTTTTAAATATGCGTCTTTTTGGAGTACGGCCGTTTACGTAATGATTATAATAGAAAAGATAATTATGCAATGAGAATAATAGTCTGGTGTTAAAACACAAACTTTTCAATTAATAGTCACGTTGTGGTCTGGGAATTAAATTAATTGCGATGAGGAGACACGCGATTGAATTTTAAATAGTGTAGTTGGTATATACGACTGCTGCTGCTGCTGCCGCTGCTAAAGAAACTTGTATGGTGAATATTAAGTTGGAACAACTAAATGTAATGTAGTTATGGTTGTGATGGTGGTAGTCGTTGTTGTAGTTGTAGCCGCTGCAAAAGAAGTAGTTATAGTAAAGGTAATAGTGGTAATTGAAGAAGTAGTAGTAGTAGTAGTAGCAGTAGCAGTGCTAGTAGTGGTAGTAGTAGTAGTAGTAGTAGTAGTAGTAGTAGTAGTAGTAGTAGTAGTTGTTGTTGTTGTTGTTGCAGTAGTGGTAGCAGCAGCAGCAGCAGCAGTAGTAGCAGTAGTAGTAGTAGTAGTAGTAGTAGTAGTAGTAGTAGTAATAGTGGTAGTAGTTGTAGTAGTAGTAGTAGTAGTAGTAGTAGTAGTAGTAGTAGTAGTAGTAGTAGTAGTAGTAGTAGTAGTAGTAGTGTAGTAGTAGTAGTAGTAGTAGTAGTAGTAGTAGTAGTAGTAGTAGTAGTAGTTAGTAGAGTAGTAGTAGTATAGAAGAAGTAGTAGTAGTAGTAGTAGTAGTAGTAGTAGTAGTAGTAGTAGTAGTAGTAGTAGTAGTTGTAGTTGTAGTTGTAGTTGTAGTTGTAGTAGTAGTTGTAGTTGTTGTTGTTGTTGTTGTTGTTGTTGTTGTGGTGGTGATTAAACGTCAACTTAAACAAAGAAGTTATTTACTCGTTGTGAAGAAGGCCCTTACAAAATATCAACAAGCGCAACTTTTCATTCGCAACAATCGCTCCAATTGTTCATGGTTTAAAAAAAGACCTGAAAAGTGGACATCGATGGAGAAGAAAAATGCGAGCCTCCGTAACCAGGTTAAAAACTTAATTAAGACTGGGTTAATCTCAGATGAAAGAACTCCATAGACCACGGTCGAGTGAATGAAACCAACAAAACCAACTTGAAAGATCAAGTGTACGGGAACGAACGTGCCAGCTCCGCATTCTTTTCCATGCAAAACAAACAACTGATATTTAAACAACTGTATTGAACCACAGCTCTACCTTTCTATAACCCCCCCCCCCCCCCCCCCCCCCCCCCCCCCCAAAAAAAAAGGATGTGTAAAATTTTGGCCCGAAAACTCGTCCTTTATATGTCGACCGAATAAAATTGTCATCATCTTTTCAAACCTGGGACTTCTGCGTTTTTGCCAAGATGAGAGTCATTTTAATCGATCGATATTGGAAGGACGAGTTTTCTCGCCAATTTTTTTTTTTTTAAACCGGGGGGTTTTTCCCCTCCAAACTATGGCACAGCTGCTGCAAGGGATGGCAGACTCGGGATTATTGTTCTCTACTGCTGCTGCCGCTGCCTGCTTTACACATCAATTGTGACAATGTTGGAAATATTTGCGTTTGACTGACGAATAATTATACTCGAAACATTCTTTTTAATTGCATTTATTGTTTCTTTTATAATTTTTTCCCTTCTTTCTTCCTTTCACTCTTTTTTCTCGAAAAAATAAAGGGTTATCTGAGGAATAATTATCACCGAAACATTCCTTTCAAGTATTTTTAAAATCAATTTTCTCTTCTTTTATTTCTTTATGTCTCTTCGTCTCTTTTCTTTCTTTTTCTTTTTCTTTTTTTTTATGCTAGAAAGTTGTAAAATTTCTGATTATTGTTTTTCTTCCGAGGCAATCAAATGTGTACCGTAATTGTGTTCCTTTATTTACATTTATTTTTTCTTAAATCCCAAACCCAATTGCTTTGGAATTGTGTCATAATAATATTTACGACGAGAGGTTTTCAATGAAAAGACACGCGCCTGCTATGTCGAGTAGGTCAAGCGTGCGTGTTGTTGCTTGTTGACATAAACCGAATATGGATTTTTATAATAAAGCATATATTCATGCCCAATTTTTAAAAAAAAATCTCCAAGTAAACTAAATGGAATTTTCCATTCCAAATAGTACCAGTTATCTGTTTAGTGTCCTTTTTGTACTAAATGCGAAAATTTACAATATTCGTCACTACCTCTAGTACTCATTCACCTGAGTCGAGTGAGTTAATGTGTGTTAAGCGCTTTTCCCGAAAACAGAACTTCGCGAAGTCTCAGTTCTGAGAGTTTTTTTTCTTCCCAAAATGAGGGTCATTTAAATCAATCGATATAATTTGAAGGACGAGTTTTCTGACCAAGTTTTTAAATACGAGTTTTTCCAGAGTACGGCAGTGAACTGGTTAACATCAATAATAAAGAAGAGCTTTATAATTTTATGATCGGATATTTGACTTGTAAATAATAAGTACAAATAAGCAGTGGCGTTACGTTGTAGAATGCATTCGGGGTAATGTGCACTCGATAACCGAATACAAACTGTTATGTGCTATTTATCATTTTAGAACAGGGAATATTTTGTATTCATGTAGAATTTTTGGTTTGTTTTTGTTACGTTTTTTTTTAAATGTCAATATGAGACATGATGTGGGTTATCAACTTTGTAAATATAACCCATTGCATCAAATCGGTGGAAAGTCGGGGTGTTTAACATTCAGAAAATTTCCCTTGAACGCAAAATCGGCTAGAATTGCAAAACTTGAGACTTCAGCGTCGGTGGATGACTTTTGTTGTTGTATTTAAATTGCTGCTTAACTACTTTATCCGGCCGTGTTTTGTGCGGCTTTGTGATCTTGTGGTATGATACTCGTCTTAGGACGGGAAGGTCCAGGGTTCGAGTCCCGCTCTAAGCAGCGCATAGTTGAGCCCATGGAAAAGACTCTTTCTTCACATTCTCTAATCGTACTCGGGTGTAAAATGAGTACCTGGCCGTTAACATCGTTGTCTCTGTCGGAAAGAAAAAAATTATACCGCCTAACAGGTGTCAGTCTCGTCCTACACTCCAGGTGTTGCTATTGGCCAATTGTAAAGCGCTTTGAGCACGTTTAGTGGATATAAATGCTCAAATGCTCAAATTATTCATGTACACCTTTTCAGATTTAAATCTTACACCAGTGCCTGTTTCCTGATTCGTCTCTTCAACAGCAAAGATTTGTATTGTTGACTCAATGATGAGTTGGCATATTATAGGACGAATTTTAATGAACAATAAGTTACACGAGACATTTTGACTTGAAAAAATATTGTTTTAAAATATGATTCTGCATAAGTCTTCAATATTCGACGTAATAGTATATTATTTTTCTTGCTTGATTTTTATAAAACATTTAAAAAAAACTAAACAAAACACAACAACAACAATTTTTAAAATCCAGAAAAAATCCAAACCAAACCCCCTCTCCACCCCCCCCCCCTCATCTTTCCGAAAAAGCGAAACAAAACAAAACGAAAAAAAAAAAAAAAAACAGAGAGGAAGAAAAACTTTATTGTAAATTGTAAGATTTTAATCTGTTTTCGTTGTTATTTTTTTCTCCAAAGATGTTTAAGTATTTTAAAATATTAAAAAAAAATAATTATTATTTTTAATATTTCACTCTTCTTCAAAACAATTTAACACCCGCTCATTATAGAACATTCGTCACGTATCAAAATGCAGACGAAAATTTTACCCTTGCAGTTTTGAAAAGTGAAGTCGATGATTACACATGGAAACTTGATATAATATCGAACATTTTTGCTGGGGTTTTGTGAATTACTACTAGCTAGTATTATTGTAATGCCTTTTGTCTTGTCGCTAGCTGATGCGGTAATCAAACTCTACCATGTTACACAATATTATCACGGGCTATGTGGTCTTGTGGTATGACACTCGCCTTCGAATCTGAAGGTCCTGATTTCGAGTCCCGCTCTGATCGGCGCATAGTTGAGTTCTTGGAAAAGGCTCTTAGCTCACATTTTGTCACTGTAGCTAGGTGTAAAATGAGTACCCGGTCGTTAAACAGTGTTGTCTTGGTCTGAAATTTTTTTTGTAATATCGACTAATAGGCGTCATGTCTCGTCGAATATTAAGTGGTGCTTTTGGCTTGGGACCCCCTGTAAAGCGCTTTGAGGACATTTAGTCGAAATTGCGCTGTATAAAAAACCAAGTTCATTGCAATTTTAACACGTTATGGGGATATATTAGGTGCGAATTCATATGAGACCAACCGTCACAAAACGATGTTATGCTGTGATGAATCGGACCTCAATACGTGAATTGATCCAAAATATGATGTAAATAGCAATATTCAAATGGAATGGAAGCTTTGGTTTCATTAACGAAGACAGATAATGTGGACGTTTCGGGTTTCCCCTTTGACAAAACATGAAACACTGAAGACAAATGGGATATGAGAGAATGGTGTTGTTAAGGCCTTAAGGCCCTTCTCTCATCTTCCCATTTGTCGCCACCCTTTTCCATCATTTTTATCTGGTACTATATTACACAATGTTTTCAGATTTTTATCTTGCACCAAGATTATTTTATCCCTTATTCTACACTTCAATGTTTTCTGATAAATTATTCTTTGTATTAATTGAAAACTGTTATCATTTCTTTGGCTACTTCGCTCTCTCTCTCTCTCTCCTCTCCTCTCCTCCTCTCTCCTCTCTCTCTCTCTCTCTCTCTCTCCTCTCTCTTCTCTCTCTTTCTCTCTCTCTCTCTCTCTCTCTCTCTCTCTCTCTCTCTCTCTCTCTCTCTCTCTCTCTCTCTCTCTCTGTCTTTCTCTCGGCCAGACGGAGGGTGTCGTGTCAATTGGATACTGAGTTCGGCACTGACCCCGTGACTTTTTATTCTCTGTTTTCATCTGGCACTTCTCCATATCCTATATTTCTCATCATTATTGATACAAGTACCGGCTCCACCTTTTCCTTCTGAATCATAGTTTTTAAAACCTGCAATTAAAATAGTTTTCTTTCAAAGTGATTAAGAGACAATATGAATTGTTCCCCATCGAGTAAAACTAGTATAAAATGGGATTGAAACTAATATAGAGAAATAAATCTAAAGTTAAAATATTCAGAAATATAAAATTGTGGATGTATGATTTGGGGAAACGATAATTAATTATATTTATAACAACACATTAATTTTACCATTAAAGAATATTTTGACAATAAATTCAAGTTTCAGGAACATTTCACTTATAAATAATGAGATGGTCTGTAACATTAAAAAATAAATAAAATAAAAATACATCCGAGCTCTTTATCTATTTTGAAAAAAATCTTTAATTTTTGTTTTATGTATTGTTATCATCAATATTAATAAATTTGTTTAATCAAGTCGAGCAGTTGAATATGTTTGTAAATGTAGATTAATAGTAGATCTAGATATTGTAACACACTGTAATCTCAGTGTAAACCATCTTTTTAATGTAAATGCATGAACATACTGATTTATTGGAGACAAAAGCAATGAACTGAGCTCTTCCTATGCTTATCTGTATCTCTAACGTCGACTGCTTGATCAATCAGTCCACACTCAGATGTCGTCCTGTGCGCACTGGTGATTTCCTTTTATTAATTGTAAAGCGCTTTGAGCACGTTTAGCGGATATTCCGCTACCATAAAAGCTCAAATTAAAAAAAAAAAAAATTAAAATAAGATGTTCATGTGAAAACAATATTGTTGTTTTATGATTATTATATTGTAATTAAACGCTTAATGCTCCGAATTAACTTTTTAAAATAATCTTTTCTTCCATCCTTTCCCTATGTCTTCCAATCCAGACATTTACAAGTGAGGGAATGAGTGAGTTGTTTTGTGACAGACATTGTGGAATCAAACAGGTGAGTACTAACATTCACAAGAGACTTCAACTCCAAAAACATTGCTGTCCTTGACTTTGCTTTTAAAGCCTTCCGCTTTTGATGCCATCCGACCTCCACTTCCCCCCCCCCCCTCTCTCACTTTCTCTCTCTCTCTCTCTCTCTCTCTCTCTCTCTCTCTCTCTCTCTCTCTCTCTCTCTCTCTCTCTCTCTCTTACGATGTATTCAAATCCCCATTCTTATGAATCTATTTTATGGACACATTCCTAATGGTTTTCTGATAAGAATGAAAAAATACCAGTCGGAAGACTACTTGATAAATGATGTGCCAAGTATTTTTCACCGATTCTTTCTGCTTGAACCGGCTTGCTCATATTTGCAGGTCTGATAACCGAACGCAATTATGGGCTTATTTTAACATTGTTGCAATGGACAATATACTTTGCGTTGGTTTGAGAATATATTATTATATCCATTACAACAATGAGGCCATAGCAATTTGGTTTATCAAAACTGCAAAACAGTTCACGTTCCTTACAACACGCTGACATATAAGACACGCGCTGTTTCAGACGAAGTAAGAGTTGTCAGATTGTTTTTCATTTCAATTCCTTTGTATAATTGTTATCGAAACCCCTACCGCAGTAATCGGTGAATTCCATGTTAGAATTTAGACATGGGTAATATTAGCTTGGAGGCCATTTTTGTCATCTGTCCCCAAGACCAACCACTAGCTTTCATTTCTCTTTCGATGCTCCTCCTCCAGGTCTCCAGCAGACGGCCCCTTCTTCTCGTTCCCTGGGGTGTCCACCTGAGGACTATCCTGGGAATGGCACTCGGTTCCATTCTGAGGACATGTCCCGTCCATTTCCACCGTCTCCTCTTTACAGCTTCAGATACTGGTTCAGTTTATGTGCGAATATTAAACCACAAAACAGTGTCTTTTTCTTTTGAAATGTGAAAAATATAAGCAACAATACGAATGTGCTATAGGAAAATACTGAAATAATGACCGATGATCATAATATTAATATTGCCCATGTCTTCATTCTGGCGCGGACGTCACCAATCATTAAGGTAGGGGCTTAGTTACCAATAATACCAAAAAAGGGACTAATAAAACAATCTGACAACTACTACTTCGTCTGAAATAAGTACCGTTTCTGATATCATATCAATGTGTTGTTAGCAACGTCAACTTTTTTGCAGGTTTGATAACATTCTCTCCGACAACTCAAATTGTCATGGGTTCATAAATACACACTCCCCAACCGACGCAAAATATTGTCCATTACAACAATGTTAAATCGAGTCCATTATTGCGTTCTGTTACCAGGCAGACCTGTTAGTATGTGCACGTCAGTTGTAAACAATTTTATAATGTGCACTCTGCGCAGACGTCACATAAGATTTATCTATAATATTATGTTAATTTGCTGATGATCACGTGACATTTACACTATAGAGTTGTAACAATGTGTGTTACGAAGGCTATTATCTGTTATCTCTTCTCATTAAACAGTTTACTTCCGTACTCTGGAAAAACTCGTATTCCAAACTTTGGCCTATTCCAAAATTTGGCCAGAGAAATCGTCCTTCAAATATCGATCGATTTAAAATGACCCTCATCTTGGCAAAAACTCTTATACCTGGAACCTCCCAAGATCTTCCTTAATCTCAGGTTTCAGAGTCTTTGCCAAGGTGAGAGTCTTTTAAATCGATCGATATTTGAAGAACGAGTTTTCTGGCCAAAATTTGAAATACGAGTTTTTCCAAAGTATGGCAGAATACTGATTAAAATAGATAGCCCCCCCCCCCCCCTTTCCAAATAAAAAAAAGGTCAATGATAAAACTTTTAGTCTATATGTGACTAAAATTGATTGTTCGGAGCAGAGAACACCTGCAAATTGTAACATCTTGCTCTATTGACACGGTCGCCTCACTCTTCAAACATTGACACGACACTCCATTGTATACTCGTATGATCTTCATTCATTTACTAATGAAGAACTAACTGCTGCACACCATAAAGTTAATTATTTATATGTAGAATGTGACTCACGTTGTTTGAATTTCAAATTAAACAACGGGTCATGATATAATATGGTTTATCATTATTATTATTATTATTATTATTATTATTATTATTATTATTATTATTATTATTATTATTATTATTATTATTATATCATCATCATCATCATATATTATTATTATTATTATTATTATTATTATTATTATTATTATTATTATTATTATTATTATTATTATTATCATTATTATTATTATCATCATCATTAATATCATTATTATTATTATTATTATTATCATCATCATCATCATCATCATCATCATCATCATCATCATCATCATCATCATCATTATCATTATCTTACCGACGACTGATATTTTCTGTTACTATAGAATGGATGAATCGAAGTGCAAGCAGGCATATGAATTATCTACAATAACAACAACAATATCATCATCATCATCATCATCATCATCATCTTCATCATCATCATCATCAACAACAACAACAACAACAATAACAACAATTAAAATAACAACACATTTCATTAAAATCCTACTCCAAAAGATGTTACATTGCTTTTCAAGCTGTCTTTTTAGTTAATTAAGATTAAGGACAAAAAATCATTTGTTGATCTTGCTTTTATTTTTCCCTCACTTACATTTGCTGTGCTGTACTTTGAACAAAAACCAAAACAAACAAACAACTCATCGGGTCTATAAAGTTTTGACTAGAAAACCTGTCAAGTCATTCCCTTCGTGTCAAAATAAAAGTCTCTCAAAATTTGGATTTCAAGTAAGTCATCAATGGGGAATCTCGGATTTTTGTCAAGATGAAAGCCGCCATCTTGAGGTCTCAGGTTTGAGAGTACTTGACACGATGAGAGCCATTTAACGGGTAGACAGAGCTGCCTACTCGAAATTTCCAAAAAAATCGTCGTTTCCACCGGGGAAAAAAGAAAACGTCATTTTAAATAGCTTTAGAAATAAATAATTTTTCCCCAACACAATCCAAAAATAATCCAGTCCTAAATTATAGATTCTACGACACTCAACTTTCCTTTTCAACAAGATTTATTGAGTCAAAGAGGTGTCTGCAGTTTTGTAGCTGGAGACAAAAATTCGTAATTCTACTAATTATTCGTAGTACTAGACACGTCGGCCGGTAGATATTTGAAGAATGAGTTTTCTGGCCTAAATGTTTAAATTGTGGGTTTTTTTATTTTTTGAGAACACGTCAGATTTGCTCTCCATTTTTACACTCGATCCGTTTGCTTTTTTTTTTTTTGGGACGTTTGAACGGTATGCAAATGAAAACCCCTCAAGCATATTTTACAGGGAAAGGCGCTAAGAATGTCCATTTCATTACATTGCACTCGTCACGTGCGCAAACAAACCTTTTTCGCGCTCTCAAGGGATGCAACGTGAAATTTAAGAAGAAAACAATCTATCGCATCAATACAACAAAAAACTGACCTCTTTTTGTCCATGTGTACAGACTTTTTTTTATCACTAGGCCGATTTTGATCGTTAATGGCTCAAAAGGTTTGTCTCAATCTTACTTAATTCCCACGATAATAAAATATTTATACTCAATAAATCCTGTGCTCTCTCTCTCTCTCTCTCTCTCTCTCTCTCTCTATATATATATATATATATATATATATATATATATATATATATATATATATATATATATATTTATACAACCTCCTCCTACTCTAATCCCGTCTCTCTCACTACCATATATAATACTCTCTCTTTTACACACACGCACACACACAACACACACACACTCACACACACACATACACATAAACAAATACACACGCAATCCTTCTAATTAACCGGTATTAATGAATGAGTGAGTATTTTATCCCTTTATTCCATCTTTATCCCAATCACCATTTCAAACTGACGTGCAGATTTCAACCTGCACAGAACATGTTGGCTTTTTCACGTCTGTAGTGTTTCATTCATCCTGTTTTGTTGATAAAGGGGAAACCCGAATCGTCCATTTTATCTGTTTTCGTATATCAAATTGAAGCTTATATTCAATTTCACATTGTTATATATTTTTTCGAGCTTCGAGCAGCAACATTTACATTACCTGACACTATACGGACTGTTAATATAAAAAGATTTGGCTTTTTAAAGATATTTTTTGGCATAAAATCCAGTATCTTTACGAGTGGTTCGACACGGTCTAGCTAATTGGCCATTTCAGCATTCTTGGCAAATATTCTCATGCCTCTGTAAAACATTTCAAAGAAAAGTATATTATACTTCAGAGTGTATTGGTGTTTTGCGTTGAGCTACAATGCTCACAACATTCACCAGCAGGAGGAAACAATCTACCAACACACAAAACTATGTGTAACTTTAAACGTTTATAGACTTTCGTGGCAAATATTCATTAAAATGGCTGTCTAAAAATGGTAACAAAGAGCTACAAACAGAAATACCTACGTGAAATATCTTAAAATTCGTATTTATTATGAGATAAAAATAGTTGTCTTTATCGTTAACTTGATTGGTCAACCATTTACTCTCACATGGATAAATTACCACTCCAAAATCCGTAAAATTATGTAGCCTGCCATCCATTATAATTTTCAATAAGTTTTTATGACTAAGAGATACGTGTAGACTCATAAAGGTCTGAAATTGGAGCCAACAATTGGTAATTCTACGAATTTTATGTAGTAACGTGCAGGTCTGTATAACTATAAAAATGTTAACCCGCACATGTGGTCCTGAACGAGATTTGAAGTCCCAGATTTGAGAGTCTTTTGCCAAGATGAGGGTCCTTTAAATCTATCGATACTTGAAGGACGAGATTTCTGGCCAAATTTTTTAATATGTGCATTTCCATCCAGAGTATGGCAGTTAACTGGTTAGATATCTTACTTAAATATATGCAAATTTTAGCATATGTAACACTTAACAAAAAAACAACACATCATAAATCATATAAATTTACCGTTTGAGATTTGCATAAAAGAAAAACAAACAAACAAAAATAGAGACCTACACCTTTATCTCCGCAATTCCCAATAAAAGAGCAAAACGATACATACAATAATGATGTAAAGTGGCTGACATCTGTCCCCTCACCCCCACACAATCCCTCCCAAAACTCACACACACACAAACACACACACACTCACACACACAACACACACACACACATACACACACATACACATACACATCAACTTACATTTTTTTCCCAGAGGGTTGTTTTGTTTTTCTGGCAACAATGATAATAATCTAGTATAATTTGGCAACCCTGAATACAACATGAAAATAATAATAACAAGAATGAGTAAATAGATTGTCAAAAAAATAAGACAGAAAGCTATGACGTTATTATTTGTTATGGCGCCTTCCTCGCTTCCAGTAAATTGTACGAAGATAAGATAATCAATTCTTGTCGTGTAAAATAGAATAATTGATTGTCATTTTCATTTTTTCCTCCCTATTTTATGAACATTGTCATCCTTATTTTAGGATCTAGGAGTGGACTTAAATTCAAGTCAGTAATACAGGTTTCCTAAATTGGAATATTGCTTTTAAAAAAAATTATTTACTCTCCCAATTTGAATGAATGAATTGAAGGTCACGTAGAGTCAAGTGGATAGGTTTTAAATAAATTCATTTATCTTCTGGTTAATGTGATGGGAGACACAATTGTATTTTTCTTTCTTTCTCGATGAATAAAAATTGTGAGTTGGGTAGAAAGCATGCTGTATGTTGTACATTGAGATGAGATGAGATATGAGAGAGAGAGAGAGAGAGAGAGAGAGAGAGAGAGAGAGAGAGAGAGAGAGAGAGAATTGTAAATTAAATAAGCTCGTATATTAGTGTGTGTGTGTGTGTTTGTCTGTGCGTGTGTGTGTGTGTGTGTGTGTGTGTGTGTGTGTGTGTGTGTGTGTGGGTGTGCGTGCATGAGCGCACGAAAGTGAATGGGCTATTGAATATATTAAATTGAAAGACGATTTTTAAAAAACATCATGAAAAAACTGCAACTCTACGAACGAAACTCTTCATAATTGAATCATGTCGGTAACAGAGGAGTGTAATGAACTCAAACAGAATAATTAGTAATGTTAAATTTTTGGTCAAATAAATAAATGTTTAAATGAATAAATTGATTAATTTATTTAAGCGATTAAATGAGTCGTAAAAATATAAATTTACAATTTATAATATCTAAATAAATGAATAAATAAATAAAAGGATGTGTTGATTGAAGTAAGGATAAACCGAGAAATCAACAACAAAAAAGTACTTAGATGAACCGACCGACCAACCACATAAATAAGGCCAAACAACAAACAAACAAACGAATGGAAATAGGAGAATATATTTTATGAATCAATGAGTGAATTAACGAATGAATTTAGAGTAGATGCACACATTAAACAAAGCCACTGCAAACAAACAGGACAGCAAAAGACGACGTATAGAAGGAATGAAAAGGACGTCACTCAGCTCTTTGTTATTATTGCTTTTGACAGCTATTTTGGTGATTACTTCTCACTAAACTATACCAATCATACTATACAATTTCAAGGTTTCAGACAGTTTTATGTGTTTGTATGTGATACATGGCTGGCGGATGAATGTTATGAATATTTTACATAAACGCATAGCATCAATAACATGTACATGCACAAAACAGACAAAACAAAACCCAGATTGCAACGAATTCGCGCGGGCGATGTGTGATGGGTGCTCTATCTTGCAAAACCTTACAGATGTTGAAAATACCAAAACAGAAAGCTTCAGGAATCCCGCGAATTTAACTTTATTTATTATCGGACGATGACGGAACGTCGGTTCAAAGGCTTCAATTATTGTAAGATTAGCTCCTCATTACAAAAAGATCATTCTTTGTCTTTGATTTACTTTTTATATGTTCGACATCTAAGAAGATGTGCATGCGGGGGGGGGGGGGGGGGGGGGAAACTATCAACCCCGCCCTATTTACCGCCCCTTCCTTATCATCTTCCTAATTTGTTAAACATTAATTTCATTAATCATAAACGTTACAATTCTTAAGTAGAGCTTTATTTGTCGTTAAAATTCGCTTTATAATCTATTATTTATAATTACGTTCTGAATAATAGTATTATGAATTCCTAGATAGCGTAACATCTCAAGTATATAAAGGTAGAAGGATTTACACGTAGTTCTTGTCAGTTTAAAAGATCCAGGTTTCTCTTTATGAATTTGTTTACCATAGCATTAGGCAGATGGTTGTGTATATTAATGATATGCTGCATTTAAAGGCATTTTACAAGGCTTTTCAAAGAATAGAATTCTCTTATTTGCATTTTAAAACGTAATCCCGCGAAGCCTTGAGAATTGACGCGGAACTCTCTTGATCTGAAGACAATAATCGTTACTATGTTTTGGCGCAGTTTTGGCTCGTGTAGGAGAACTGATTCCTTTTAAACATTGTTTTTTTTTTTTTTTTTTTTTGTCGGTTGTTGCCGTTTTTTAAAATTAATACAAAAAAGTTTAATTCTAGCTCCACCCGATATGCTTTTAAGAAGAAGCAGCACTAGCACAAGCACTACTACTACTACTACTACTACTACTACTACTACTACTACTACTACTACTACTACTACTACTACTACTACTACTACTACTAGTAGTAGTATAGTAGTAGTAGTAGTAGTAGTAGTAGTAGAAGAAGTAGTAGTAATAGTAGTAGTAGTAGTAGTAGTAGTAGTAGTAGTAGTAGTAGTAGTAGTAGTAGTAGTAGTAGTAGTAGTAAAAGCAGCAGCAGCAGCAATAGTAGTAGTAGTAGTAGTAGTAGTAGTAGTAGTAGTAGTAGTAGTAGTAGTCGTTGTTGTTGTTGTTGCTGTTGTTGTGGTAGTAGTAGTAGTAATAATAATAATAATAATAATAATAATAATAATAATAATAATAATATATAGTGAGGATGATGACGATGATGATGATGATGATGATGACGACGACGACAACAACAACAACAGCAGCAACAATAACAACAAAACATTTAAATTGATAATAATTATTTTAAAATGTTGATAATAAAGGTTACGGAAACCATCCAAAATGCAGTCTACGGTAAATCAAGAAGGACAACTCATTTGAATTTTAAACCAGCGACTTGCCATCCACATCACCTTATATATCTAGCCTTTATTATGATATTGTGTCACTTCGTCACGCACGAATAGAACTAAGCAACCGTAGACAATGAATGACAAATAAAGGCGCGTGCATTGATGACGGCACGATAACATTAAAGGCACGCGTCACTATCACTGATCTCCCGTGAGTACAAAGCAAGCGGTGTTTGGCCATAATGTTTGACAATGACATGC
>NC_088362.1:33000089-33040089 GCF_034508935.2 Berghia stephanieae
ACATTAATATGACACTTGATATTATCAAATCTTCTAACGTTTATCACCTATGAGGCTTTACGTTTTGTTTTTTTTAAAAAGAAGGCAAAAAATCGTTTGAGGTCTGATCTTAGACCTACGTAAACATAATATTTGTAGGTCTGATGAATGAACGAAATTAAAGACTTGATTTACCATTGTTTTAATAGACAATGTTTTGCGTTGCTGTGAATAACAATTAAATAAACAAAGACCGATAATGGGAAACTTAATTCAATTTAATTTGATTAAATTGAAGCTTCCATTCTTTCAAATAAAATATTGTCCATTATAACAATGTTAAAACAAGCCCATAATTGCGTTCGGTTATCGGACCTGTAAATATGTGAACGTCGCTTAAGATGGACCTATTGATAATTTCTTTATTACAGCAATGCTCTCGTGTGTTAGGCAGTGCATCATTTAGTGTGTGGTGTCATATAATTACACATATAGATATTTCAAAACACACCTATACATTAGTACATGCTTTCATTATTTATTTTCAATCAGCTTATTTCAATTTTGTCATCTCGACAAGTTGAGCTGCTGGTTAGATTCTCTTCTCATACATTTTAAATAACATGCAACTATTATTTTATTCAGTGCTTCGTTTTATTTTGTTTCTTACGACAAACATTACTTATTCCCACATAAGTTCGTGTGTGTGCCCTCTTTATCTCCCCCTCTATCCACTTTGGTATGTCCCGAGATATGACCTATGACCCCAGGAGATAATCCTGTCGCCAGTAAGCCTGTTTGGAAATGGACTCCGAATACGTTTTTGCTTCTAGCTTTAAGCTTTATTAACCGACGTGAACATATTTTGAAGTTCTGATATCCAGACGCAAGTATTTATGGGCCTGTTTTAAAATTGATGGTATGGAAAATATTTTGCATTGGTTTGAGTATCTCCACTACAGCAATAAGACCATAACAATTAGGGTTATCAGACCTGCAAATAAGCACACGTTGGCTTTAGCCATTGCATTCCGTATTTAAAATAAAAAACAAAAACACAAACAAACAAGCAAAAATCTGGGCTTGTAAATAGCGCAATATCCTCTAAATTTGCTCAAAGCTATTTACAAGTATTAGTAGATGCTAATATTATATAATCGACCGTCTCAAAACGATGTCATTGATACCGAAAGTAGAATGTAAAAGTAAAGATATTAAACATATTATGATATTTAGTTTCGTACATAATAATACCTAATCAATGCTGACTGGACAGGGGGTCAGGAATATTACACAACTTAACTTCACTATGGACCGATCTCGGTCCCTTTGCTTGTGAAGCGTGTGTTCTATCAAGCCGAGCTATCGCTGCCCCCCCACCCCCCCCCCCCCCTTTCCTATGAAGGCGAATTAAATTGATTTTAATATCCTTGTTAAAAGATGAATTTTCCTGGAGTTTTTTTTTGATTACGAGGAATTGAATCAATATGATAAGTCGTCCATCTTGATGAAGGCTTCGTGGATATCCAGCCCGATTCACCAGCCATCATCGAACCATCCCCATTGAGTTTATACTATGTATACATCTTATTCAAGTGAAAGGCATTCATTTCTCACAAGGAAAACGCTTGGGGCTAAGTCGTAAGCATTAATGGATTATGTACCGGTGAACAGAGGGGGGGGGGGGGGGTGATGCTGATGATAATAAATAAGTTTAAAAAATAAATAGATAGAATCTTCTGTATTCATCCCATAGGGGGTTATGTGTCTCTAGGGTCTATTCCAAGGGAAGACTGGAATAACCCAGGCGTCAGCCGCTGTGCATCGCCTCAAATTGAGCTAGGGCAAGGTGACTTACTTAAGGCCACATCGCGCAGCGGGAGGTGATCGAACTCGGCACCTTTCAGGCACGAAGCAAAGACAGTACCTCTACTCTGACCTACGCTGCACCCTAAAGATGGTGATGATGCTGATGATGATGCTGATGATGATGATGATGATGATGATGATGATGATGATGATGATGATGATGATGATGATGATGATGATGAAATATACGTACTACGAGTTGTATTTTTATTTTTTATTTATTTTTTAAAAATTACACACACAAACACTCACACACACACACACACACACACACACACACACACATATTATATATATATATATATATATATATATATATATATATGCAATACATGTAAATATCTAGTATTGATTCTCCACCATACAATTTAAGTGTTTTTCTCAAAACTCTGCTAGACAAAGCAGAAAAAATATAAGACTTTAATGATATAAAATGAAATGGAAAAACAAATCAAATCAAAAACCACCAAACCTCCTCCCCTCAAAAAACAAAAACAAAAAAAAAAACAAAAAAAAAATCATCTCCAAAATATGCCTGCCAGCCGATGCAAGCTGAGTTTTTGAATTTTATTTTTCTTTCTCGTGCTTTCTTTCTGCTCTGTGTAGCACTGTTAGTTTCATTCATACATACTCAGATTTTTACCTCATATGTAGAGTGCGTTTATTTTTATTTGTTACCCAAATATAAGCTACTGCCAATTTCAAGTATCCCCCATGTCATCTTGGCCATGAAAATTACAGGGCTGTCATGTCTATCCTATGCTATGTTAGAATTAAATGGACGCTCCTTCCAGTATACTATATAACGTGGCATGCACGCCATTCCCAGTTGTCGAGACAGACAGGTTTGTCAAATGTATTTTAATTAGAGACCCAAATCCAATCTGATGGAACCAAATCGTGACCTGGAAGTATTCAGGCGTGGGAGCCAATGTGGCGTTTAGTTTAGTTACCAAAAGTCCATTTCGAGATTGTTGACTTAATATGTGACCATTCGTCTCAAAGCAGTATTATGTCGGGATGGACTTGGTGCAAAAAAGTGTGAGTTTGACGTTAAAATGACCAAACATGAAGGATTTTTGTTTTTGTCATTTTTAGATCTCTATTTGAATCTCTTGTCCTGAAAACTTATACAACTTAATCCAAGTGTAATATTTGGACACTGATTTGTTTATATATTCTATAGATATACACAAAAATGTATTTCGCACTTATAAATAATCTGTGGTTGTAATCGCATGTTTTTAAATAGGACGTAATGAAAAGGCGAACTTGTGGTAAGATGGAAAAAAAGAACAAAGAGGAATAATAGGAAGAGAATGATAAGGAAGGGGAAGAGGTGAGGGAAATAGAAGGAGGAATTATTTGCTAATCAAAATGTCACACTAGTTTCTACGAGAAAGACGCGCTTTTATTAATTCTCATCCCAACTGCAGATATGATTGATTAAGAGGGTTGATTGCGTTATCGAATAGAACCATGGGTGAAAAACCTCGTAGATTGTGTTCTTTTGAAGTTGGAACGAACGAACGAATGAATGAATGAATGGATGAAGGAAGGAAGAATGAAAAATGAATGAATTAATTAATTAAGAAGGAATGAATGTATGAATGAATGATTGAATGAATGACCACAAATGAATGGATGGATGAATGGTTGAAGGAAGAAAGGTAGGAATGGATGAATGAATGAAAGAATGAACGAAGAAAATAAGGAAGGATTGAATGTATGAATGAATTCAGGAATGTTGATTAAGTAATTGATAAATGAATGGATGATGAAATGAATTGATGAATGAATAAATGAACGAATGGCTTGATTAACGATTGAATGAAGGGAGAAATAGATAAAAGAATGAATGAATGGATTAATAAATTAATGAATGAACGAATGGAAGAATGAATGAATGAATGAATGAATGACCGGCCTGCCAAAAATAGGGGTGGCAATTTGAACCTGTCTCCATAGCTTGTCCAGTCCCTCTCCATCCAATCAAACGAGAGTGTTGGCTTCCAGTCATCAACAGGTGCTTTCGACGTCCGCCATTGTTATTGTTGTCGGCGTGGCTTCTATGGTGACGAGTAGCGGTAAGCACACAGAGCAACAGTTGTCGCTCGTTTCTTAATTAATGTCCAGTCAGTCAGTCCTGGTTTTCATTCAGATTTACTAGATGGTTTAGTGACCCATCGCCTCGATTCGGCATTATGTCGATGTGGAGTTAGCAGACCCCGAAAAATGGATTTAGATTTGAAACTATGATTATGAAATACGACCTTGACCTTTATACGAACACAACCAACCAACCCCGAAAATATTTTTAAGCCTACAACAAAACTTTACATTTACCACAAATTAGATTCTAATCAATATATTTCTCTAGATTATCCTGTATTACAGTATTATTATATGAAACTATTATTTTCACAAATTTCAAGTTGGCAATCCTAATGCCATTGACACTTGATACTCCAAGATTCACCCCGAAAAGACATGCCACACTACTCCGCCGTTTTATGGAGAAAAGAAAATACGTGTATTTAAAATTTTGGCCAGAAAACGTTTTCCTTCAAATATCGATCGATTAAAATGACTCTCATCTTGTCAAAACCCCTCAAACTGGAACTAAGGAAGTCTTCAAAGAGGTCCCAGGCTTGAGAGTTTTCGATAACATGATCATTTTAATCATCGATATAATTTGAAGGACGAGTTTTCTGACCATAATTTGAAAAATTTGGGGGGGGGGGGGGGTGGTTTGGGTTGTTTTTGTTTTTTTTGTTTTTTTTTTTCCTCCCCGAGAACGGCATTTCTAAGCTTTGAGCCTCCTGTCATGGCACCTAAAACTAAACCTCTGCTTCCATTTCCACAAAAAAAGTTTTAAGGACAGGACATCCATTTCGTAAATAAAGAATAGTGGGGGGTAGTGGGGGTACTAACTACATCCTTAGCGTTTGTGTTACCCGGAACCCCACCCACCCACCTAGCTAACCGTCCATCTGTCTATCTATCCATCGCATCCATAGCTATCATACTACCACTGCCGTCTGTCTTCCTGCCTTTGTTGTCTACGGCGTGGGAATTTCGCTGCCTTCATTCAACAACTTTGCCCTTCGGCAGATTTCGTTTAAAATGTGGGGGGAGTAAAAAAAGTAATCTGAATAAACGAAAAAAGAAATATCTAGACCGAGGGAACATGCACATGTTGTGGTGGAATATAATGGATCGTTAGGTCCAATTCATTTAGGATAAATGTTATAGGAAAGTTTAGATTGGGTGGCTATGAGTAAACAATGATGGATTGGAGGGTTGGTGATCAAACATGTGGATGGATTGGTGGATGGATTGGTGGGTGGATTGGTGGATGGATAGATGGATGGATGGGATGGATGGATGGATGGATGGATGGGTGGATTGGTGGATGGATGGATGGGTGGATTGGTGGATGGATGGATGGGTGGATTGGTGGATGGATGGATGGATGGATGGATGGATAGATGGATGGATCGGAGATGGATGGATGGATGGGTGGATTGGTGGATGGATGGATGGGTGGATTGGTGGATGGATAGATTGGATGATGTGTGGATGGATGGATGGATGGTTGGAAGGGTGGATGAATCAGTGGGATGGATCGTAGCCTTCGTTAACATAATATAGCCTGACACTAGAACCCTCAAGGACTTGCAGTTTGTCACAAGGTGCGTTCGCAACTCGCAATGGATGCGAAGGCCGCTTATGACCTTAAAGTGTGGAGAGGTAGACGTGGACGTTACAATCACCAACAGAACACCGTATCTGACAAGAGAGCCATTATTATTTATTTAAAGTAAAAGAAAGGGGAACAGCTCATAGTTATTGAGCACAACAGAATAACATTGCATATATTGACAGGAAAAATCAAAAATACATACAAGTAAAATATAGTAATGCAATATAAAATTCATGTAAGTTTTAACCAGAAGAAACTATACTTCACCCAGGTTGCAACCGTTTCATTAATTCCCACTAAAATGAAATTATTAATTACATATAGGGTCAAAATAAACTGTTCATATTCCGAAAGGAGAATAAAATTGATTAACAATATTGTTCACACAGGGTGCGGTGTTCCAGCCTGTTCAAATTCAAAATTGTTCCAAAATAAAACACATAGGTCGAGTGTTACTTCCTCGTCTTTACAAACATTAATTGTATTTTGTTCGTATTTCTCAAAAACAGGTATCGGGTGCCGTCACAAATTATATTGTTCATATTTCTCAAAAACAGTTATTGGGCGCTGTCAAAAATTATATTGTTCAAAAGGGTACAAAACACATTTACCGGGCACTATGTCCTAGCCCCGTCAAAAGTACAAAGTTCAAAGATGCAAACGCATTTACCGGGCGCTATGTCCTAGCCCCGTCAGCTCTTCACTATATTAGAAGATAGATATAGATATATTAGTAAAAATGAAATTAACATAGACACAATGATAGCGTAAGTGATCAATTATTATTTACTTAAAAATAATTCATTTAACTGAGGTCACGTTCTCAATTTTAACACAATTTAACTCATTGAATTAATTATTCAATAAAACAATAAAAC
This sequence comes from Berghia stephanieae, assembly GCF_034508935.2. Taxonomy (NCBI): domain Eukaryota; kingdom Metazoa; phylum Mollusca; class Gastropoda; order Nudibranchia; family Aeolidiidae; genus Berghia; species Berghia stephanieae. The sequence continues at coordinate 33,006,522 of NC_088362.1, forward strand.
TTAATATTATTTTAAACTTTAAGATAAGTGAAATAATTTTACGATATTAATCACTTAATCACTTGATGATTACTCAGCACATCAAAACAATATTATAAATTTATATAATCTCACCGAGCACAAATTACAAAAACACAATATCGCTTAGAGCCCATAACCGGGTACGATATACAAAATACTGGCCATATTAGGCCCACTTCGGCTACAATACAGCCTAAAACACAATGCTGGCCAACACACAGGCCCAACACATATCGCCTGAGAGCCCATATTCGGGTGCGACATAAAATACTGGCCACTTTGGGCCCTTTTCACTGTGGCTTCAACATAGCCAAACAGAATTCCAGCCAACACACAGGCTGTACAGGTCGTTCTTCTTCGACCTCAAATCGCAGACTGCCAGTTTAACATCGACCCAAGCCGAAACATAGGACAGGTATCTAACGGTATCTCAAAGTATCTCGGTTGATGCATAAGATTGATGAGGGTGTCTTAACACTGATGGAACATGATAACCCTCCGTTCTTTCATTGCCTTCATAGTATACACCACCCACGGCGAATACAAGGGAGTCCCTATTCCAACACCCATCCTACACTCATAAATCATTTAATTATATGGGTTTGATTCTACCCGAGACCTTGGTGGGTAGGACAACTATCTCCCTTTGTTATATAGAAGGCATTTCTTTACATCACTCCCCACTGGAGGACAAAAATCCCAAATTTTTGATCAAAACTAAGAAATGCCTGACCACTAAGGCAGCCGAGACAAAAAGTCTGGACCATGATTGTCCGAACCTTTCACAGACATCAACCGAAAACGATACTGGTGGAGCAACAGTGACCATCTCATCAGACGACCATTTTCTGACTTGGCTTTTTTTTTTTTTTTTTGGAGATACAACAAAGGAGCGTGGTCAGTCTCCACAATGAATTCTCTGCCCATAAGATAGCTGTTCAAACTCCTGACAGCCCACACAAGAGCTAAACACTCTTTTCAATCACCGAATACCGTTGTTCTCTCGGTAACAGTTTCCTACTGAGGTAAACAACTGGATATTTACCATGGTAATCTTCATCGTCAAAAACAGCTGCCACGGCACATTGAAGAATTCCACTTCCGTCTATGTCCGCGGTGCTCCGGTCATAGTACCGTTTCAATAAATTTGCGTGGTACGTTTTCTTTGAAGTACCAGCCTGTAGTACATAATTATTATGTCCAACTACACGTTGAACTTCAAATGGACCTTGCCATTTCAATTCAAGTTTGTTGTGCTTTGTTGGGAGCAACAACAACACTTTGTCACCTTCTTTGAAGTTGCGCATCTTGGCTTTTCTATCGAAATATGCCTTATGCCGTTTTGAGGCCTTCTTTAAATTTTCATGGGCCATATGGATAGTAGTCTCAAGTTTTTCTTTTAGGTCTACAACATATTGGTATGTTGTCTTCACCTCTTCGTCCTCAATAGACTCCGTCCACAACTCTCTGAGAATTGTCATCGGGCCTCGTACTGGGCGACCGAACAACAATTCAAAAGGGGAGAAGCCCAAGGACTCCTGTGGTGCTTCACGGTAGGCAAACAGGGCCGCATTGAGATATCGATCCCAATCTGACGGTCTCTCTGTAGCCAATCTCTTAAGCATCCCTTTGAGAGTGCCATTAAACTTCTCCACCAGCCCATTACACTGAGGGTGATATGGACTTGTGGTAAGTTGTTTCACAGACAGTAGTCTACAGACTTCTTTCATCAAATCTGAGGTGAACTGTGTACCTCTGTCACTTAATATCTCTTTTGGTATCCCCGTCCTACTGAAAATGTCGACGAGGCCTTCCGCAACTGTCGCGGTTTCTATGTTTTTCAAGGCTACAGCTTCCGGGTACCGTGTGCAGTAATCTACCACAGTAAGCATGTAGCGATTCCCTCTATTTGATGCAGGAATAATTGGTCCTACCAAATCTACCGCTACTCGACTGAATGGTTCGTCTATCAGCGGAACTTCAGTCAGAGGCACTTTTGGGGTCATTCCTTTTGCCGTTGACCTTTGACATTGGTCACACGATCTACAGAAGCGGGTGACGTCATCCCAAATGTTGGGCCAGTAGAAATTGCTGAGAATGCGCTCAGTCGTTTTCTTGGCAGCGAGATGTCCAGAGAGTATGGACTCATGAGCTAAACGCATCACTGTCTCTCGCAAATCTTTTGGGACCATGACTTGTCTAATCACGTCACCGTGTTCAATCTTTGGTGATTGAAAATATCGTACTAGAACCCCTCTTTCATAATCAAACCAACTTTTATTATTGGCACCAGTCTTTTTCACTTCTTTCGTAACTGCTGCCTCTCTCGCACATTTCAATGTCTCGTCTTTGGTCTGTTTTTCTTTCAAAACAGCCTTACTAACACCTGTTTCCACTGAGGGGGCAGTGATCAATGGTTTCATTCTCTTCTCTTTTTGTGCCCTCGTCTGTGCTGCTTGAGCTGAGTGCTCACAATATTTCTCATGAGATTCTCTTGTACTGAATCAGAGTGATCGTCATATTTTATTGGCGTTCCTGGGCATTTGACTCCTGGTATATTTCCCAAAATTACGTCATACAAAGGTGAGGCCATTTCTAGAGCCGTCACTCTTCCCTTGTAATATGGACAATCAAGCCACGCTTCAGTTAGTGGGGCACTCACAGTCTTCCCATCAGCTAGACTGACCTTCACTCTCTTTTCTTGTTCTTTCTTTTCTCTACTCACAAGGCCTTTTCTAATCACAACACAACTACTGCCGCTGTCTCTCAACACTTTAACTCTTTGTCCATTTATCCAACCAATGGCGACCGGCATACCTGTCGTCTCTATCGCGTGTCCCGAACATGCTGCGGACACCGTAATTAATTGTCAAAATTCTTTATTTTCCCTCGGCGCTTGACGTTGAGAGTTAGTGTTGTTCATGATACCATTGTTAGCAACATGATGTTGTGCATTGTTACAACACGGCAGCGGTTCTGGAGTATTCATAGCCGCTACTCCAAAAGTCTTCTTATCAGTTTTCTCCATCCTTTTTCTTTCCCAGCACTGCTCAGTGGAGTGGTACCTACGACCACAGTATCCACATTTCGTGTCTCTTTGTATTGCAGAGATTTGTGGTCTGTTCTTACAATCCCTCTTCAAATGTCCAACTTTAAAACAGTTGTGGCATCTAATTACTGAAGTAGTTGGTTTCATGACAGGTTTGTGACCATCTTGCTGTTTGCTTGGAACCTTGTCATTCTGATATGACACAGTTCTTGAGAAAGCGCCGGCAGTCCCGTGCGCTTCGACATATTTCTCTACAGTGTCGACTACTTCCATAGATGTATTTGGTTTTCTTTCCTTCAGGAAAACCATCAGCTCCTTGTGACAAACATTTACGAGCTGTTCTTTAACAATCAAGTCCAAGATGTCCTCAGGCTTTGTTCTATCCTTGCCGGACATAGTTATCCACTTTTCCAGATATGTGGATATACGGGGTTCGAAACTGACCCATCCTTTCTCCTATTTCTGGTCTATTTTTACGGAAACGCTCTAAGAAGCCGTCTTCCGTTAAATTGTAGCGTTTCAATAACGCGCACTTTACATTATCATACTGGGTAGCGTCTACCTCGTCCAAGCGAGTGTACACGTCCAACGCATTGCCTCTAAGCAACGCCGACAAATGAATCGCCCAATCCTCTTCTCTCCATCGATTTACGGTTGCATATCTTTCAAACCTGAGTAGATAGCTATCTATCTGATCTTTCGATTCATCAAAATATGGCAGGCGAGGACTTTTAGCCCACAACTGCCAGTCGATGGTTCACTGTCAGTGGAGGAAGGGGTTCGAACCGGGACCACTGAATTTTCAATTTTTAGGCGCTCTAGTTCCAGCTGCCTTTCAACAAGAAGAGCTTGTTGTTTCGTTTGTTCTGCGACTGCATCACGCTCTTTCTCTTTCTCAAACCTATCTCTCTCCTTTTCCTCTCTGTCCCGTTCCAACTTTTCTTCCACCCACACTCTCAGTTCGTCGCCATGTAAACCCAACTTTTCCCCACATTTTAACAACCGTTCCACATCCATAATGACAAAATATTTATCGCAACGTACTTTAAAAAAATCGATAGATTGAATAATATAAAAAGAGAAGGATCAGCTAAATGCAGATAAAAATCTACCCAGTATACCTATTGTCAAAAAAAAAACAATTGCAAAAATCAGTAATAACAGCTGACGCTTCGTCAGTTCAAAAAAATTAAAACATCAAGCGATGACCATTACATTATACCAAAACAACATTATCTAGACTTTAATCAAATTAAAGTATTAAGGCCCTTCACACTGGCCTTTCATAGTTCGTGGTTCACTCGCTTTATGAACGAAACAATAAGTAGCGATACGCCGCGAGTACCCTACAACATCAGTGTAACCTCGTTACGCCTGAACAATTACGTGATATCATTTCACTAACCCAAACTATAGCTTTACATTACAGACAGTACATAGTCGTTAAATGATGAGAAGTAGCGCCTGAAATTAGATCTGACAGCCCAACCCCCCTGATATGCATCAGTACAGGAAGCGACTCTAAATCCCCACAACAATAAGAGGCATTGACTTCTCAGAAACGAAGGTGTCTGTTGATGTATAACGTCAGACCACCAAACCACACAATAAGAAACCCTGCTCGCAGCGCCAATTCATGTCAAAAGGTGCGTTCGCAACTCGCAATGGATGCGAAGGCCGCTTATGACCTTAAAGTGTGGAGAGGTAGACGTGGACGTTACAATCACCAACAGAACACCGTATCTGACAAGAGAGCCATTATTATTTATTTAAAGTAAAAGAAAGGGGAACAGCTCATAGTTATTGAGCACAACAGAATAACATTGCATATATTGACAGGAAAAATCAAAAATACATACAAGTAAAATATAGTAATGCAATATAAAATTCATGTAAGTTTTAACCAGAAGAAACTATACTTCACCCAGGTTGCAACCGTTTCATCAAGTCCCACTAAAATGAAATTATTAATTACATATAGGGTCAAAATAAACTGTTCATATTCCGAAAGGAGAATAAAATTGATTAACAATATTGTTCACACAGGGTGCGGTGTTCCAGCCTGTTCAAATTCAAAATTGTTCCAAAATAAAACACATAGGTCGAGTGTTACTTCCTCGTCTTTACAAACATTAATTGTATTTTGTTCGTATTTCTCAAAAACAGGTATCGGGTGCCGTCATAAATTATATTGTTCATATTTCTCAAAAACAGTTATTGGGCGCTGTCAAAAATTATATTGTTCAAAAGGGTACAAAACACATTTACCGGGCACTATGTCCTAGCCCCATCAAAAGTACAAAGTTCAAAGATGCAAACGCATTTACCGGGCGCTATGTCCTAGCCCCGTCAGCTCTTCACTATATTAGAAGATAGATATAGATATATTAGTAAAAATGAAATTAACATAGACACAATGATAGCGTAAGTGATCAATTATTATTTACTTAAAATAATTCATTTAACTGAGGTCACGTTCTCAATTTTAACACAATTTAACTCATTGAATTAATTATTCAATAAAACAATAAAACAATATTATTTTAAACTTTAAGATAAGTGAAATAATTTTACGATATTAATCACTTAATCACTTGATGATTACTCAGCACATCAAAACAATATTATAAATTTATATAATCTCACCGAGCACAAATTACAAAAACACAATATCGCTTAGAGCCCATAACCGGGTACGATATACAAAATACTGGCCATATTAGGCCCACTTCGGCTACAATACAGCCTAAAACACAATGCTGGCCAACACACAGGCCCAACACATATCGCCTGAGAGCCCATATTCGGGTGCGACATAAAATACTGGCCACTTTGGGCCCTTTTCACTGTGGCTTCAACATAGCCAAACAGAATTCCAGCCAACACACAGGCTGTACAGGTCGTTCTTCTTCGACCTCAAATCGCAGACTGCCAGTTTAACATCGACCCAAGCCGAAACATAGGACAGGGTATCTAACGGTATCTCAAAGTATCTCGGTTGATGCATAAGATTGATGAGGGTGTCTTAACACTGATGGAACATGATAACCCTCCGTTCTTTCATTGCCTTCATAGTATACACCACCCACGGCGAATACAAGGGAGTCCCCATTCCAACACCCATCCTACACTCATAAATCATTTAATTATATGGGTTTGATTCTACCCGAGACCTTGGTGGGTAGGACAACTATCTCCCTTTGTTATATAGAAGGCATTTCTTTACACAGTTTGACGTCATTTTTTTAGGTTTATGTAGCGTCTAGTGAGTTGTTAGTATAGCTCAAGGAAACTAAGTTATTTCATTGGTCGAACTATTGAATACAACTCACGATGTTTTCTTTTGTGGCAAAAGACTGGCCTTTTGACGTCATTTATTTTGGTCAGTGTCAGGCTATAACTTTACGATGGCTATGGATGGATAGACGGATCAATGGATGGACTTTGTGTTTATACTTTACACTGAATTATTTGTGCATTAAGTAAGTCCAAACGAATGAAATAATGCCGGGTTAGGATGGCGGGCCACAATTTTAATTTTTAAGTGAGAAGTTGAGGTCTTGGATGATTGTGGTGTCTGAAATATGTGATGCCAGCAACTTGTTTGATGTGTTCATCTTTGTGCATGTGCTTGTGTCTGGATATGTGTGTGTATGTGTGTGGGTTGGTGTGCGTGTGCGTGAGAGAGAAAGTGTGAGTATCTGTGTGTGTGAGAAAGTGTGAGTGTCTCTCTCTCTCTCTCTCTGTGTGTGTGTGTGTGTGTGTGTGTGTGTGTGCGTGTGTGTTGTTACGGGTGTGCATGCATGCCACGCACGTGCAAACAATGAGAGCACACAGGCACTTTTTTCTCTCGTTTTCATGGCTTTAATTATGTTGAATTTGACAAAGAATATAAAAATTCTTTCCCCCTCTTTCTTCTCTTCATTTAATGTGTACTCGCCTTTAAAAGAAATGTTGATAATTAAGCCACGATGATAAGAAAGTGCACGGGTGTGTTTGAGTTTTTATTAATTCAGAGCTTAATGAATGACGTGTGGATGAAGCACACAGAGGTCCAATAAATAATAAAAGATTATACGATATCATTATAAAAGTATAATGACAGAAAAAGCTATAATAATGGTGTACTATGCAAATATTCGTATTAAACATTTTTGCCAGATAAATCGTCCTTCAAATATTGATCGATTAAAATGACTCTCATCTTGCCAAAAACTCTCAAACTTGGAACTTTCTTGAAGACTTCCGTGAAACCCCAGGTTCGAGAGTTTTTTACAAGTTGGGGGAGAGGGGAATGGGGAGGGGCATTTCAATCAATCGATATTTGAAAGAATGAGTTTTCTGGCCAATACTTTTTATGCGTGTTTTTTTTTTCATTGTAAATCGGCTTTCTATCACTAGGACGTCATATTCTAGAAATAAATAACAATAGAGAAGGGAATGGAAGCCACAATTTAATCAACGAATACAGATTATGTGGACATTCAGGGTTTCCCCTACAAAACACGGTTAATGAAACACTAAAGACAAATGAGAGATTCTAGAGCTACTTGTTTGAAAAACACGAGATTCGGCATGAATTTCTTAAGCATAATAAGAACATTTAAACATTGCGAGTTAGTCTTTGAGTTGAACCATTATCAATTTCAAATTACTTTCCACCAGATCTTAATTAGATCCGGCTGCTCCTTTGCTGCTTTGCGAGTGCATAAAGGGTGACGGTTGGTAGTGGATAGCTAGCGAGATGAGGCGAAAGCATTATCATCTTAATAGATGATACTGGGCGAAATGTGATATTTTGTAGCATTACATATTTGTGTTTGTATATTTTGTCTCCTGACGAAGGCCAATGGCCGAAACGTTGTTTGTTTTGTGTTGTTCCCCTATATATTAGTCACATCTACTCATTTTATTTTTCTCTCCACTGGGCGAAAGGAATCCTTTTAAAATGAGTAAACAGCCGTGCTCTGGAACAACAGGACAGTTTACAGGTTAACTCTCTCCTTACCAGCCATTTTCAGGATTTTCTCCAAAACTTCACACCCATCTAACACAAAAATATATTTTTTATCACTCAAACACAATAGCAGTAAAGTTCTTGCGATAAATCATTTCTTTACCTAAATATGTTTTACAACACACTAGACTCATTTTCTTTAAATTTTATGATGTACAAAAGAAATTTGAATAAGAAAAATGTTGGTTTGTATCGTAACGAATGTGACGATTTTCGTATAGTTGGTATGGAGAAGGTTAAAATGAGTAGATCGTTGATTAGTTGGAAAGATGAGGAAGGATGACAAATGGATGGATGGATGGATGGATGGATGCTATAGTGCAGGGGCTAGTCGATAATGTTGACAAAGTAATGGAGGGGTGGATAGCACCATCTGTACCACGGACATTCTCGTGGACCATTTAACGTAGGTGAAATTATAAAACTAAAATTATTAGAGAAAGAATGCTGATTTTAATGAAGGAGGACAATGTAGAGGGAAGATGGGCTCGTGTCTCATCTACACGACAATTGTTCGGTTCCTAGGGACATAATGTAAAGCGCTTTGAACACGTTTAGTGGATATTGCCCTATATAAAAGCTCAAGTTTCTTTTCTAGATAGATAGATGGAACCAGTTGAAAATGAGTTGAATGAAAAAAAAATCACAGATGGGGATGATGTGGGAGGGTTGGGGAAGAGGGGGGGGGGGGGAACAGAGGGGTTAATGATCGAGGTTGAGATAACCCTGATTTAGCACGTAACACTATAATTAAAGCACATTGTCTTGTAACCGTTAACACATTAATTATGCCGTGCTTATTCCCACCGCTCTTTTTCACTTCGAGATTTTATACACTGTTGCTTTTTGGAATTCCAGACGTGCTCCCAACCACTGCACGAGCTTGCGAGTGCGCGTTGGGAACAAAGTTCGAATTCTAAAACGCAAGAGTGTAGGAAATTATTTATTATACCCCTCAAATCTTTTCCTATTTCGTCATCTTTGAATAAATGACATCTTCAAAAACATTTAAATGGTACATCTTTTTAAAGAATCTGATTTTTATTTAACTGTTTATAATCTGACATCACAAAAATTATTATTGTAAACATGATAACATTACGCGTTACTATTCAGGGAGAGGAGTGGGATAATATTATGTATGTAACCCATCGTCTCAAAACGGTATAATGTCAGGATGAACCAGATGCCAAAAAGGGATTTCAACTCTTAACTTAATTTTAAAAATCCAATCAACACAATACAAAAATACTATATTTTTCTTTCCTTCAAATCCAAGAGAAGTAGGCATGCTGCGGCATGCATTATGTGTAAAATGTCGTTCATAAAACAATGTTTACAACAACTCAGTGTCTTCAGATAATTTGATGATGTAAATGAGACTTCAATAAAAAAATTTTAAAAATAATTTTAAAATTAAAAAAAAAGGATGCTGGCCATATCTTGACGACTGAAACGATTTTCTCCTTGTTAGTAACGAGAGGATTAAATTTCTTCTTTAAAAAAATAGTGTTAGGAGTTACCATGGTTCCGTACAGCCCTTGTTAAATTTTGGCCAACGAGCATAGACTTATTGGCAAATCTAAAAATTATAAATCTATTTTTTACAGATGGATATACGAGTAACTTGCATACCTTTGTAAAAAAATTAAGGGCAATTAATTCTTTAACTCATTAACTCAAAATATGGTTATTTAAAATATTGCTCTGGGGCCTAATAATCGACCCTTAATTTGACTTGTTGGGAATCGCCATCTAGCCACCCTGTTGCCAGATTCATTTGCGAGCACCTTTATACTTTATTACCGGGCCGATTATATCGTTGATGACTCAAAACATTCGTCTCAATCAATGTAAATTTCTACAAACATTAGTATCGCGAAACCCGAGATTTGAGAGTTTTTGCCAGGGTAAGAGGGTCCTTTAAATCGATCGATATTTCAATGACTTTTTTTTTCCGGCCAAATTTTTAAATCTACAGTTAACTGGTTAAAAGGACAGGAGAAATAATACTAATAAAAAAAAAAAGACATTTAAAAATAAGAAACCAAACAGTACGAAACGGAAACAAACAAATAAACAAACAAACAAAAAACAAAAAAGAGGACGAAGAATACCAGAAAATAAAAGATGTATCTATTTTGAAATCGCGTGCGTGACAAAATCTCAGTCTGGTGTTTTCACGTTTGTATTTCAACACCCTTCGTTTACGTCTGCCTCGTTGGTCATTAGAGAATGTTTATGACCCATTTTACTATTTATTGCTAACCTATACACGGCTTTACTAAATTCTATTCACGATTATCCACGAATATAGGGTATTTAAAACTATAGAATTTATCAAGTGCAATAATCATTAAACGTGCTCAAAGCGCTTTAAAAGTAACCACAAGGACAAGACACGACCGCCTGTTAGTCAGGCGAAATTACAATTCTTTCGGACAGAGAGCTAGAGCTTGAGCTTGAGTTTTTATATAGCGCAATATCCACTAACGTGCTCAAAGCGCTTTACAAGGTGTCCCTGGCCAACAGCAACACTAAACACTAAACGGCTGTTAGGGGAAATTACATTTTTTCGGGCAGAGACAACGCTGTTAACGACCAGGTACTGATTTTACAACTGACAACGATGAGAGAATGTAAATAAAGAGCCTTTTCCAAGGACTCCGATCCGAAAGCGAGTGTCTTACCACAAGACCACATAGCTGCACAACGCTGCTAACGGCTATTTTTCACCTGAATACAGTGAGCGAATGTGAGAGAGAGCCTTTTCTATGTACTCAACTATACGCCATCAGAGCGGGACTTGAACCCTGGACCTTCCGGCCCGAAGGCGAATGTCATAGCCATACCACAAGATCACATAGCCGCACAATGCTATTCCTGCTATGGCGTTATTGTAATACCAAAGCCCGGCTGTTAAAGGTTAACAGATGTTCTTCTCAATGAAATCTTGGGCATTTTGCATGGTGGTTTCCTGTTGGGCAATAAATTTGGATTTCCATTGACAAACCATTAGCGGCCTTGTCTGGTTTTCACGTAAGCAAATGGCAGCCATCGTGATTTAGGGTAGCGATATACCTAATAATTTATACACGAAGCATCAGCTTGTATTGATTTAACAAAATTCAACATCTATTATATTATTCCGACATAGAATCCCGTTTTATGATTCAAACTGCTATTATGGCACACTTCTGTACTCAGGTGTAAAACGAGTACCTGACCCTTAGCAGCTTCATCTTTGTCGGAAAAAAAAATGTAATATCGCCTTACTGGCGTCATGTCTCGTGTTATATGTTAAGTGTTGCTCTTGGCAGGGACCCTTTGTAAAGCGCTTCGAGCACGTTTAGTGGATATTGCGCTATATAAAAGCTCAAGCTCTCAGATTTGATGACAATTGAATTTACAGTTATTATGATCTGAAATAAGACATTTTTGTCTTTTGATCGCAATTGTTTCTCCATAATAAAACATGTTTGTTTGTTTTTTTTTTGTTTTTTTTTTGTTTTTGTTGTTTTTGTTGTTTTGTTGTTTTTTTTGGTGGTGGGGGGGGGGGGGTTTGTTTTGTTTTGTTTTGTATTTTTTCTCACTATTCCAATACTTCTGGGTATAAGTTCAATTCCGGCATCAAATCACATTGACATAAGACCGTGTAGAGGCGATGTGCTACAATTTATATCTCGTTGTCTGGTAGTTCTTCAGAGCCCATAGGACCATGGAGTGGGAGTTTACCCCGGTTTCTATAGCGTGAAACGGACAATAGGAATTGCTTGCTATCCTTTGGATAGTATATCGCAAAGTACATTCTGCCAGATCTAAAAGACCCACTGCTGGGTGAACTGGGGGGGGGGGGGGGCAGAAAAAAATCTCGACTGCACTCGGGTTTGATCACGGTCCATTTGCGTGTGAAGCGAATGCTTTCCCAACTGGGCTATCGAGACCCCCTATGTCTTCTTGTCAGTTCAAGTAAAGAACGTACTATCTCTACACCACACAACGTATTTAGAATGCTTAACCAATTGGGCTATGGGACCTCGGCGTAAAAAAAAAAATAATCAAGGAACCGAAACTTTAACTGGATTGCTTTCTGTGGAACTATATCTTATCTTATCTTATCTTGTCTTATCTCATCTTACTAAAGGCTTAATATAGGAATTATCCTTTAAATGCTTTATAAACTAGTTTATAATCACAGAATCTCATATAGCTCGCATTGTATCATTCACATACAGTTTTACAGAACTTTGAATGTAAGGAAAAATGTATCACTACACGGCAATGTAAAATCGAAAAATACTATCATAGAATAATTAATGGTAATTGATAATTGATCATGATCGTATGAATCATAAATGTACAAAATCCATAGTACAATGAAATATTAATGATAACAATAATCATGAAAGCAACAACAGGTCTCATGCCAGGATCAACCAACTGCGGAAAAAGGGAAATTCACGTTATAAAAATGAAGAGTGGTTTTCCAAAACTCCCTAACTCCGTTTTTCCCATTTTGAGATATTGAGGATTATTTCCCCTAAAATTTATCATTCGGTCTATTATTTTATCATATTTAAACTTTAAATTCACACAAATTTAGGGAAATTCTTTTGCTAATTTATGCTTCAAATAAAGTTTACGTTTCAATTTATTTCATGGTTGGAAAATCTCAAAAAGTAAAAAAATCGACTGAATGAATTTAGGAAAACCAGCCTTCAAACAATGACCCAAAAATGTAGGAATAATAGGTTTTGCCACTAAATATAACTGTTTTCATATTCGACAATAATAAGTCATATAAATTTAATCTATATTTCACATTTTGATCAAGAAGTCAATTTTTAGCATCTAGGAAAGAAGTTTTCGTGTCAGAAGATTATAGTCTGCTCAAAACTGATACGTGACTGGATTATGCCCTGACTGTCACGTGTCTGGATATTGATAGTACGGGCGGAATGATGGTAGATTGTGAGATTCTGGAAAAGAGGGAGAGGATGATGGACATCACATGTAACTCACTTAGTCTACTTGGCAAAGAATAGCGAATTTTAGAATTAAAAATTCAGAAATTTGACAGTTTGCATAACTGCCATAATGTCTGCAATTTGGAGATTTCCGCTGACTTTACTTTTATTTCTCCGACAATTTTCCGCTGTTCCTATACGTCATATATTTTAATATTAAATTTCCTCCTCGTTCCCGATTTTCGAGAAGTTTTCTTGGTATTTTTTTTTTCAAATTTCCCACTGCCATATGATTTTGGGTGTATACACTCGTGCGGCTATGTGGTCTTGTGGTATGACACTTGCCTTCGGATCAGAAGGTCCTGGGCTCGAACCTCGCTCGGTGAATATAAAATACGCAAACAAAACCCATGCTTCCTATTATTTTCTACTATAAAGATTCAACATCATTATCATAGCAACGTTTGAAACGCCGAATCACATATTTCTAATTTTGTTGTACATGACACCGATACTAAAACATTGTAATTTACGGATAAGCCAATTTTTCTCTAGTTTCAAAGCTTTATAGCTCAAAGCATTTTCCACGGCTAATCTTGTTTGAGGAGTGCCGATCATTCTACTAGGTCGGAATACAATATAGAACTAACTGGAAATCACCAAAATGCGTGGGAGGGGGGGGGGGATATAATCGGAGTACAAGAGAACAACTAATTTTCGTCTTCCAAATCTGGAATCTCCTCTGGGATTTGAGGCTAAGACATTTCCATCGAGATACGTCCTAGTTATCGTCTACGCCTATGTAGGCGGTGGATCATCCAACTTAACGTCATCGTAAATTCAATTTCGTTTCTATTTATTTATTTATTTATTTATTTATTTATTTATTTATTTATTTATTTATTTATTTAATATTTCTTTCCTTTTTTTTTTTTCAATACACGGTGAAAGAATGTGAGAAAATTACCTTTTCCAAGGAGGCAACTATGCACCGCTCAGAGTGGATCTCGAACCCTGCACCTTCCTGTCCGAAGGCGAGTATCATACCACAAGACAAGATAGCCGCACCACGTGTTGAAATGTTTGAAATTTCGCGGGTAAATCAAGTGCAGGAGTGTCTCCATTCACCCTGTGATAACAATAGAGGCATCCTGTTGACCCCACGACACTCTGACCCTTGACCTCAAAGGATTCAGCCATTGTTGTCAAAACATGGCGGTGTCACATCTGTGTTGCGATGATCGCCACCAATGATAATACAAGGAATGCGTTATTCAGATTGATAGTCATTCATAGACTAAATAAAACCAGGCTGATGTTTACTTCTTTGCAGATCTGATAACTCAAATTGTTGTGAGCACATATGGGAATACTCTGAAACTAATGCAGAGTATTGTTTGTTACAAATAATTAATAATAATAATAATAATAATAATAATAATAATAATAATAATAATAATAATAATAATAATAATAATAATAATAATAATAATAATAATAATAATAAAATAATAATAATAATAATAATAATAATAATAATAATAATCACATCATCATCATCATCATCACATCATCATAATCATAAATAATAATAATAATAATAATAATAATAATAATAATAATAATAATAGTAGTAGTAGTAGTAGTAGTAGTAGTAGTAGTAGTAGTAGTAGTAGTAGTAGTAGTAGTCGTAGTAGTAGTTGTAGTAGTAGTAGTAATAGTAGTAGGCTAATAGTAATTATAGATTTAAAGTGGATTGTGGCTAAGATGGACCCTTAGGAAATATTTCTCTCGTGATAAATGAAGGAGAATTTGATTTCTTTAACTTGTGTTCCATTTAATATTCAATGTTTGGATAAATTAATGCTTTGTTACTATAAAAAAGATCGCTGGGTCGTTTGATGAATAACCATTATGATTAACTTCCAGGATATCCGCATCAGTTGATACTTGCCATTATAAAATTCGGAAAAATTAAAATCAACAACAAAATCTCACGGATGTCACTTCCATTTTCCAATAGATTTCCAGATGTTTCCTCAATTTTATTCCCCAAACCGAGGGAATTCATTAAATTTGGAATTAGGCGATGGGTTTTTGATTTTGATTGTTTCAACAGGACATCCCTGTCGGCACCCCCTCCCCCCCCCCCCCCCCTCCCCCTTCCTCCCATAGCGTTATCACACTCCAAAGTAGCGGTTTGTCACCTTTCCCTGCCCATGTTATGACCCGGATATCGCGTTGTTGTTATCAAAACAGGAAGCGCCTCCATCACATCCAAATGAAGGGGACGTAATCATTATTAAATCAAGCGATAACCAGAAAGAAATACAAACAAACCTTAAAAATGCCACTGGCAAGAATGTGAAATTGTCACTCAATTGATGCTTTGTGTTTAGGTTAAGACTCACAAAATCTGTCCGCCAGATCAATCGTATCAAAACACAAAACTATATTTTATGTAACCTTTAACCTTTATAATCTGTTAGAGGGACGTTACTGAGAATTAATCACCCACGTTGCGGCCTTAAAAAAAAATAGAGTGTAAGCGACGTTACGTCAACTCTATTCATTCTTTACTTCCATCACGTATTACTTAATCACCCTGGCAAAACAACCACTTTATTCAAGACGGCCATTTTTGTTGTTGTCTGGAACGAAATGTGATCTTTTGTTTTTCCTTTATGGTAGCACGTCTGACCGGTTATCAGGAGATCTGAGGTTCTATTCCCAGTCTAGGAAGACTGTTTTAATTGATTGATTTATTTATTTATTATTTTTGAAATGGTTTATTTTCTTATGTTTTTATATCTTGATTTGTCTGGCACATCTTTCATTGAAGATTCCTAGATACTTTCTAAATATGTTTTTCGCGTCAGAGTTATGGCAATTCTTTCCTTTGTAATCATCCTTAATCACTACCAAAAATTGCCTACAGTTTTTGTTAATGGTAAACTCGTTAGCTGTGATAGACGATGTCTAAAACATTGAAATACGAACCTTTCAACTAACTTAGCCTAAACATCTCTAGCACGTTCACACGCAAACTATCTGGCCACAGGAAGTGACCTACATTTAAAGACAATGACAATTTGTTTTGTTTTTCGTTTGCTTGCGATAGTTATTGTTTTAAAGTTTAAAGGTTATCTGTTACGAGATAATTATGTTGGATGGATGAATGGATGGACAGACGAAAAGGTGGATGGATAGATGGATGGATGGATGGATTGATGGGTGAGTGAAAGACAAAAGTACGAAGTAATAATAATAATATGTGTTCAACGGGTAACGGATGTTCTGGATGTGAAAGTGTGATAGATGTACGTAAATTATTTAATGGTGTTTGTATGTCAATCACATCCGACACGTGACCACCTGTACCATTGGGAAATTGGCCGTCATATCCCCGAGTTAAAATGGATGTTGAAATGATATTGTTTAAGTTTTTTCACTCTTTTTTTATTTTTATTTATTTTTTTTTTCTTTTGCTGGATTGTAATAGGGACGGTCATTAACCAGTTAGTAACTGTTGTTCTATGGAGAAAAAAAACAACACCAAAAAAAAAAAAAACAACAAACATATATTTTAAAATTTGGCCAGAAAAATTGTCCTTCAAATATCGATCGAATTAAAAGACCCTCATCTTGCCAAAAACTCTCAATCCTGGGATCTCGCGAAGTCTTCCTTTAAGTCCCAGCAGGTTTGAGAGTTTTTGCCAAGATGAGGGTAATTTAAATCGATCGATATTTGAATGCCAAGTTTTCTGGCCAAATTGTTAAATACATGTTTTTTCCAGAATACAGCAGTTAACAGGTTAAATGCGAACTCGCCAGCTGTATCTTGTAATCAACCACGAGTTAGGCCTTTTTATACAGTAGTCAATTTTTAAAATTAAAAACATCATTTAAGTAATGGTTTCTGATGAAGTGGAATGCTCAAATTGTTCACGGTAATATTTATTAAACAACAATTAATATAACCGCTTACAAAAAATATCAACACGGGACGTTTTCGGCTTAAAACCATTCTTCAGTCAACGAATAAAAAACCCAGTTAAAACGCAATACGTCGTGTAAAATCCAAGTTAGAAGGGACACAATTTCGCTGTGCGTCCAGTCAAAATCAATCAACCGTCAGCATCTGCGGGGTAGGCCCGGGCTATTCTCCGAATTTAATCCATACTTTTTAAAAACGCAAAAAGGTCTAACCCAAGGACACAACACTTTGCCCAGAAAACTTCCAGTTATTTAACCCGACAAGACCCTTGCGTGACGTGGACAAGTTGATTGAAAACACCGACGCACTAACTACGAAATAAAAATGCATTAAAATAATTTTGGCCAGAAAACTCGTCCTTCAAATATCAATCGATTAAAATTAACCTCATCTTGCCAAAAAATAATCTCAAACCGGGGACTTCAAGGAATCCCAAGTTTAAGTATTTTTGACAAGATGAGTCATTTTAATCGAGTGATATTTGAAGGTCGAGTTTTCTGACCAAATTTTTTAAAATGTGTTTTTTAAAGAGTCTGATAGAATAGAAAATAAATCTAAGCACGATACAGAATTCTATGTAGGCGTCTATGTTTGTAGAACACATTCCGAAATAGTTCAGAACATTAAAAAAGTTGGGGAAATCGAATACTTATTTACCCTATTTGTATCTAGAATAGGTATTGTGTCAATTTACGGTCACGTAAATGTTTCAAGTAATTGGAGTTTTTACAAATTTAATGAATAAATAAATAAATAGATATAAACATTTAGAAAGTGCATTTCCACGGATTTACCATGGTCAACGCGCTTTACAATATTTCATTTACTTATCCAGCAAGCCATATTAATAATAAAATATTTTTAATGGTTTAATGAATTAATACATATATGAATGAATTAATGAATGAATGAATGAATAAATTAATGAATGAATGGATGATGCGATCAAGAAATAATGGAAAATGGGTTGATAATTAATGAATTAAAGATTGATAGAATATAATGAATAAATGAATATCTGAATGGACGAGTTATTGAACGAATACATCCACGAACGAATGAATAAAGTATATTTTCTGGAATCTTGAAAACTACATTTTCCTTCATCCTCCTTACGAACTAACTCGTCCTATGATGAACCTTGGAATAAATTAAGAAAAATTGATTATTTTATAAATCATCTTGAAGTGACTAAACTAAAAAAAGAACAAAACCTTCTGTACAAATATTTGCCCACCTAGACGGGTAAAATTCTCCAGTGGCCTTCAGCTTTGTTGAGTCTTCCATTTAAATTATGAGGAATCTGTTTATAAATGTTGTCACTTCAGTTTGTTTCTGATACAATCTCTCTCTCTCTCTCTCTCTCTCTCTCTCTCTCTCTCTCTCTCTCTCTCTCTCTCTCTCTTTGTGTCTCTTTCTCTCTCTCTCTCTCTCTCTCTCTCTCTCTCTCTCTCTCTCTCTCTCTCTCTCTCTCAGCCAGTCGTAGGGCGTCTGTCAGTTGAATCCCACGTTTGGCACTGACCCCGTGACTTTTATTCTCTGTTTTCATCTGGCACTTCTCCATACCCTATTTTTCTCGTCATTATTGATACAAGTGCCCGCTCCACACTTTTTCTGAATTTTATTTGACATTGCTTCTTTACATGTTAAACCATCTCTGTCTTATATACTGTTAGAACTTTAAAAAAAAAATAATGTTAAAAAACCTATCTCTCACACACATACACACAAAACACACACACACACACACACACACACACACACACACACACACACACAAACAAGCTAACAAAAAAAAACAACAAAAAAACGAAACATAACAAAAACAATATTTTGTAAGCACTTGAATGTAAGACTGTTAGTCGGGCCCTGCGCTAATGTCTGGGTGGAGATTTTAGGTAGTCTCAAATTATGCACATTGATAATTTGCTCGTGGAATCTATCTTTTCCCGATTTGAACCAAGACTTTTTGTCTTATGTTTTTCTCGTGTACTTTTAATTAGAAGTAAATCTATAATTATTTGACTATTCCTTCTTTTTGCTTTTTAAAAAATAATATCGCTGAAATGACCTAAGACCTAAAAGTGTCGCCGGAGCCTTAAAATCCTTTTTAACCAGTTAACTGTTGTAGAAATTGGGCCAGAAAACTCGTCCTTCAAATATCAATTGATTTAAATGACTCTCATCTTGGCAAAAACTCTCAAACCCGTAACCGCGCGAGCTATATTATGATAAATCTAACGTCATTTTCGAAAGTGTATGATACACTTTATGTTGATTGAAGAACTGAAGGCTCATACTATAAGATAATAGTTAAAAGGACATCCATGTTCATAGCTTGACATGCATAGCCAGATGAGGTCACCGAGGAACCATCAATGATTGATCTGCTACGATTTTTGGGGGTGTTCTTTTTTTTTTTTTTTTTTTTTTTTTTTAAACAAAGCATAGAATGGACCCTCGTAATGCGTTTGGTATAATGCTATAGTATTTGGGTTTGCTTTCCCAAACCCAAATAGGTATAAATAGATAATAATAATAATATAATAATAATAATAATAATAATAATAATAATAATAATAATAATATAATAATAATAATAATATAATAATAATAATAATAATAATAATAATAATAATAATAATAATAAATGATAATAATAATAATGATGATGATGATAATATAATAATAATAAATAATAATAATGATAATAATATTGATAATAATATTGATAATAATAATAATAATAATAATAATAATAATAATAATAATAATAATAATAATATAATAGTAATAATATAATAGTATTGTAGTAGTAGTAGTAGTAGTAGTAGTAGTAGTAGTAGTAGTAGTAGTAGTAGTAGTAGTAATAATAATAATAATAACAATACCATTTTGGGACCGGCAATAGATCATATCATTTTTTTAAAAAATTACACCCTTCCGCCCGATGCCGTCGTCTAGACATTCCCATGAAGGAATATTGATAACCTATCAAACGAACGTCTGGTGTCAAAAGGATCACTCATTTTGTCCAAAGTGGGTTAACAATCTTGCCCAAGGAAAAAATCGAAAATACCTGAAGTTGAGCTCGAATCCAGGACCTTCCGGGTCATAGTGGAATGCCTTAACCACTCGGTCACTTCATATGGGTCATAGATTTATCAGAATAGAGGCAAACACAAAAAAGTGGGGTTTTTTTTTTTTTTTTTGGAGAATCTCATTTCCGATCGTTATTTGAAACCTAAACATTATTATTATATTGATGGGCAGGGCGGGGCTTGGCAAATAATGGCGGGGATGCATGTTAGTTTTTCATTTTAACCAGGCATTGAAAATTACATTATGGTGAAATGAGTTTTCTCTCTTTGTGACTCGTACCCTCTTAACGGCATTATTTGGGATTGGTTTATGTTCCGCTATATGGTCTTTTTGTATGACACTCGCCTTCGGATCGGAAGGTCATCTTTTCGAGTCCTGTTCTGAGCATAGCATAGTTGAGTTCAGGGAAAAGGCTCTTTTCTCACATTCTCTCACCAGACTTAGGTGATAAATGAATTAACTTCGCGAGGTCTTTATTAAAGTCCCAGGTTTGAGAGTTTTTGCCAAGATGAGTCATTTAAATCGATTGATATTTGATGGACGAGTTTTCTGGCCAAATCTTTAAATACAAGTTTCTCAATAATACGGCAGTTAATGCCGCGTTCTTTCGCGTTCTTAAAATATTTATTTATTATTACGCCAAAAGGAGCGACCAATATAGAAAATAATGCTCAATGTTCGTCTCGCTTTTTTATTTTTTTAGATCTATAGGCAGACAGAGGCATTGTTGAGTTAAACGAGAAATCGACCAGTAGACACTTGGTCAGTTACAAGTGGCCCCTGGAGACGAGTGGACAATATCGTTTATCCAATGCTGTCTCCGTGTCAGAATTTCTCAAGATTGACCAACCCCCCCCCCCCCTTCCCCTTCCGTTCCATCTTTGTTGTTTTAAAAACTTGTTATTAAAGGTTTTTGGTCTAATACTCTAATGTGGTCTATCACTCACCGTCGGACCTTTTGACCACTAGTTCTAATCCTGCCCTGGTGGTGCAAAGTTCAGTCATTGGAAAAGGCTGTTTACTTGCATAACGTCCCCGTACTCAGCTTTAAAATGAGTACTGGCCGGTATCAACGTTGTCTCTGTCGACCCAAAAAGAATTATATTATTACTATCTTAATGGCTCGTCCTACATGTTCAGTCTTGCTGTTTACTAGGGGTCATTTTTAAAGCGTTTTGAGCACATTTAGTGGATAGTGCACCGCATACAAAAGTGGTCTTTCAGAGCCAATAGTTAGGCCTATTGAACGAGAGTTTATCACGGTTTCTATAGCGTGAAACGGACAGTAGCAATTGCTTTTACCCTTCAGAGTTAACAGACCCAGCTACCCAATTGCATGTGGACGGATAGAGGGTAAGGAAGGGGAGTAAAAAAGTCAACATTACCTATGATCGATCTCAGTCCCGTTGCGTGTGAATCGGGTGTTCTACCAACTGAGCTATCAACCCCACCTCTCCCCAAGCGCTACGTATAAGCTCAAGACGACAATCTAACAGTTCATACTTTGGCAAAAAAAAGTGTCATCCTTCCAGGATCCAAAAAGAACGTACTCATTGCCCTTGAAATCATAAAGAATTCTCTCTCTCTCTCTCTCTCTCTCTCTCTCTCTCTCTCTCTCTCTCTCTCTCTCTCTCCCTCTCTCTCTCCCCTCTCTCTCTTTCTTTCTTTCTTTCTCTCTCTGTCTATCTCTCCCTCTCTCTCCTTCTCTCTCCCCCCTCTCCACTTTCCTTGCCCTATAATTTCCCTCTAAAAGACCTCTAAAAGATTTATGCCAATCTTAAAGACAAGAGATGCCAGAGAATTATGGGCAATCCATTAGCAGTTTGAAAACAAGAGACAGAATCGACAACGTACCATTTTTATCATTATTATTATTATTATTATTATTATTATTATTATTATTATTATTATTATTATTATTATTATTATTATTATTATTATTATTATTATTATTATATTATTATTATTATTATTATTATTATTATTATTATTATTATTATTATTATTATTATTATCATTATCATTATTATGATTATTTAAATTATTTTGTTTGGGGCAGCGTGGCTCAGGGGTACGGTCTTTACTGCACTGCGGCTGACGCCTGGGTTATTCCAGTCTTCCCTTGGAATAGACCCTAGAGAAAAAAATTCCCCATGGGATGAATAAAGAGAATTTTAATTTTTAAATATTAAAAAAATAAATTTCATTTTACCGGTGCCCGAATTGCCGGGCAAAGATGACAGAATTGTTTTATTTTGTCGTTGTTTTTTATTGCTGTAGTCTGGGGGGAAAAAACTTATTTAGAATTTGGTCTAGAAAATTCGTTTAATATCGATCGATGAAAAGCTAAGACCTCAAAGATGTCACTGATTAAAAGGGTCTCTCTCCTCTTGGCAAAGACTCTCAAACTTGGGACTTCGCACGAAGTCCCAGTACTGAGAGGTTTTGCCAAGATGATGGTAATTTTGATCAGTCGATCGATGAAGGACGAGTTTTCTGGCCCACATTAAAAAAAAAGTGCTGTTGATTTTTTTTTTCTGTTTTTTTTTTTTATTGTTTTAGTGCAGGGCAGATTAGATAGAGATACTGGCCTTGATACACAGATTATTTAAACAAAAAAAAAAAAAAAAAATCCCCATAGGAATTTTTTTCTAGGGTCTATTCCAAGGGAAGACTGGAATAACCCAGGCACCGCAAACTGAGCTAGGGCGAGGTGATCGAACTCGGTACCTTCCGGGGTACGAAGCAAAGACCGTACCGCTGCGCCACTATTATCACTAGGAAACGCTGCGGCAATGCCCAAGGTCTTCGGAGCACCGTACATTGTTGTCCTGGCAATTGTTGGAATCCTTGGCTGAGAAGGGAAACTGTCAAATCTATAGTGTTCATTTTGGAGGAAGATATTATTTTTCCTTGTAAAGCATCTCTTTGTTATGTAGTATCTAGTGATTATTTTGTTTAGAGCAAATCTTGTAAACATTTGAGTGTTTTCCTCTTAGTAGGATCTTGTGCTCGTGTCTGGATAAGACTTTTGTGTGATCTCAAACTAAGTAAGAGTGCATTGAGGGTAATATGCTCTTGGAATCTACATTTTTACATATTTTAACCATTTCCCCTTTGTCTTAATTTTTGTTGGGTGCTCTTAATTGGAATTCTATAATTTTTGGACCCTCTCATTGTCCTCCTCTTTATTGGCGATGATATGACCAAAATGTGTCGCAACAGCCGTATAACCCTTAAAAACAAACATAGAATTCTTTACCGGCATCGGCATCCAGCTTTGATCGGGGGAACTCAAGAAGAAGAAGAAGATAAAAGGAAATCTGTATTGCAATTACAAAGAACCTTTTAAATAAGAAAATAATGAAGACAATTTTGTAATGAGGATTAAATATTACAATTACGAGTACATACGGATCTGGTGTTTGATCAACTATAGAACGGTCTTTGTTATAGCGTTAGGAAATAAAAGAAAAGAAATAGACACGTCGTTTAGAAATTAAACCACATCTTATTTGTTTTTTTTTCCTTGGGCAAGATTGAAATATCAAAGTGACAAATTAGAAGAACAGGCACTGGTGTGAGATAAATATCTGAAAACAGTATGTATGAAACAGTGTCAGACAAAGCTGAGAGAAAGATACAAGAGAAGAAAAAAAAAACATCCCCCCAAAAATCAGGATTTTTCTTGTATTTTTATCAAGACTGTAAACCCTGTCAAATATTTTGTAGTTAAAATATATGGTTTAATTTTTTTTTTTTTAATTAGTGCCAAATCTAGACAGACCGTAGCCAAGTTTGAAACAAATTCAAGACGATTTTATAATTGTCGATATTAACTCAGATTTATACCACGATATGTTATTCAATTGTCTTGACAAAAGTAGACCAAAATTGGTCCGTTCTGCAATTGTTTTCACTTCTCAGAAACAACTTAATTAGTCCAACGTTAAAATTTACTTCCTGACAGAATAGCCTCAGGCTCCAGGCGACAATTCGAGAGAATTCAGAAATGTCTAGAAATCAGACAGACGACAATGGCGATTTCAAATTTGACGCATGCGCATCATACGTCATCGGCCTTGCGCATTATTGTCCAAATTATAATCTATGGCATCAAAATAATATGCGAGGAATCGTTTCAAAACGGTGTTAAGTCGGGTTGTTTTGTAAGCCGAAAAATTGGATTTATAATCAATCTCATGAAAAATGTATTTATTATGGTATTTCCGGGGATAACTTTAATTCCCCGACTTACCGAAAATCGCATTTTCATAAAGATATATATATATATATATATATATATATATATATATATATATATATATATATATATATATATATATCTGATCATTATAACTTTAAATTTGCTAATTTTGCCAGGTTATTTATCTCAACATATCTCAGTATGGTACTTTACAACATCGATCTTTTTCTATTACCCCCCCCCCCCCCCCAAAAAAAAAAAAAAAAAGAAAAAAAAAATATAAAAAAAAAAACAGACACAAAGAGGAAAAAAGAGCAAGGAAAAGAAAAAGAAAAGATAACAGAACAAAATGCCTCCTCCCACCCCCCAAAGAAATTTTATAATAAACGAAAATAAATGGCCTAGAAAGTTTCAGACTGCGTTCACGAATTCGCTTTTTTAAAGATAAGTTCTTACTCATGAATAATATCGAATCGATTCTCAAGTATCAGACCTAATAATTGGTTGTTGCATCACTTTTTAAAATGGCTTTTATAAAAGGGAATATCATGTTATGCCCGCATTAAATTCTCATTATTTAAGATTTTATTTTTTAAACCTGTGCAATTTTCTTAGTAAACACAATTTTCATTGGAGTGGATCAAGTCTATTTGGTACATTCTATTTACGTCACCATTGATTACTGACAGAAAATATTCTAAGGGCCTCTCTTCTTAAGTTTTTGTTGATTAAAACTCCTTTAACTTATAACACAATGACACCACAGCACTCGTTAAAAGGAAATTCCATCCCTTCAGGGCGGACGAGATAATATCGAATTTCATCTGTTATTTTCTTTGAAAAATGAAAGAAATCAACCGAAAGTGTTTCAGCAAATTCTTTGATTTTATTTTTTTTTTTATTATTCAGGCTGGATTGAAGAATTGTAGAGACTTTTTTCTTTGAGGATTTTGTCACGACTGAGAAGAACTATTAAACGGATCTTGGTGCATGAGTGGGAGTATATTCCGAATGAAAACTGATTGAAGTGTCCTTACTGGTGTTATGTTCTGTATTTCTGTGGCAAAAGGATTAAAGATGATCGATACCAAATCATTACACGTGTAATGGTAGCACGTCTGACCGGTAATCAGAAGGTCTTAGGTTCGATCCCCAGTCGAGGTCGACTTATTTTTTGGGGTTTTTTTGGTTTTTTTTTTTTTTTTTTTTTTTTTTTGTATTTTTCTTTCTTGCTTTGCTGTCATACACACTTGTTCAGTTCTTTATCTTACACCGGTGCCTGCTCCTGAATTTCCTAATTTAGGCATTTAGTTCACTCACCAATTGTTTTCGCTATAACCAACCTCATTGACACATTTTTATTATTATAAGCTCAAATTTTAAAAAATTGTTGTTTTTTTTAAATATCTCACCACTCTTATCTAATCTGTCTAAACAATTTTCTTTCTTTAACCAACTCAACACATATAACACGTCAACATTGTATTTTCTAAAAAAAAAATATAAGTACAGGCAGCGTGTCTGTTGCTGGACCTCTCTTCTAGTGCGGGGCGGTCCTTGGCAAGCTTAAGGACCACGGTCCTACGGTCCTTGGGAAATTTAGTATAATTCAAAAAAAAAAAAAAAAACAAAAAAAAAAAAAAAAAAAAAGAAAAGAAAAAGAAAAGAAAACACGCAAGCCACCAGGATATGATAGTAAATTGTCTATCAAAAGTGAGTAGTTTTCTTAGTGGGGGTGGGAGTCAACAGACTTTGGCATCTTTTTGAGTGTTTTGGCATTTTTTGAGTCTTCCCCTGGCATTTTGTTGAAAAATAATCTGGCAACCCTGCGCTGGGGAAGTAGTAGGCTATGGCGCGAGACCGTAGGACCGTGGTCCTTGCAAGGACCGCCCCGCACTAGTTGAAAGGTGATAAGAAGTGAGGACCGCCGCCGATCTTCCCCTATGGGACCGGTCTTCGGTTCACAGCTAAAAGACCGTCGGACCGCGGTCTAGACCGGTCTTCAGCGCGGCACTACTCTCTTCCAAATTATTCATTACAACAATAAAACACTGAATCGCATCATTTGGAGAGGCATCTACTGCTATCGCTTTCATCAAGGGTTATTGCATTTCACACAGCGCGTTACTTACCCTTTGATGGGATGTGCTCATTTATATAACATGGGATGAGAGAGAGAGAGAGAGAGAGAGAGAGAGAGAGAGAGAGAGATTGAGAGAAAGAGAGAGAGAGGGAACGAGAGAGAGAGGGAAAGAGAGAGAGAGGGAAAGAGAGAGAGAGAGAGAGAGAGAGAGAGAGAGAGGGGGGGGGGACAGAAAGATAGAGAGAAAGATTAAGTGAGAGAGAGAGAGAGAGAAAGAGTGTGAGAATGTGTGTGTGTGTGTGTGTGAGCTAGAGAAAGAGAGAGAGAGAGAGAGAGAGAGAGAGAGAGAGAGAGGGCGATAGAGAAAGATAGAAAGAAAGAGTGAAAGAAAGAGACACACATATATACACACAAAGAAGGAAAGAGAAAAAAAAAAAAAAGAGAGAGAGAGAGAGAGAGAGAGAGAGAGAGAGAGAGAGAGAGAGAGAATTACGGTGTCTAGGGAATTGTATTCTAACACAACAATTTGCCTTGTACTTCAAAAAGCCAACAACAATTTGACTTGTTCACTGTCATCTCTAAAGAATTTCATAATGGCTAACGCGAGTTCTCAAATTATTGCTGGAAAATATCAATCACAGTCGTCGGGCAATGCGCTCCGCCTCTTTAAAAAACCCAACTTTCTTCTTAAAATCCGTGAACTCGAGTCTTTAAAAGACGGGCTGTGCTGGAAGAAAGCCTTTATAAATTGAAGAATAATATCATTTTTTAAACATCTTCTAGTAATAATGCTGGTGATGATGGTGATGATGATGAGGACGATAATAATAATAATAATAATAATAATAATAATAATAATAATAATAATAATAATAATAATAATAATAATAATGATAATAATAATAATAATAATAATAATAATAATAATAATAATAAACAGTAATAATAATAATAATAATAATAATAATAATAATAATAATAATAATAATAATAATAATAATAATAATAATAATAATATATTTTTATCTTTTGACCTTTCACTCGAGCCATACCTTCATTCCCCGATCCCTCTGACCACCCCCCCCCCCCCCCCCCCCGCCCTATCCTCCCAATCATAATCTATAAACACAAATTACCGATATAGACCGTTGTGACAGGTTTATAAATCAGTCGAGCCAAGAAAAGATTACTCCCCCAACTGATATACAAGTCTATTTTTAGTTTTATTTTAATTTCATTGTTATATATTTGATTATTTAATTTAGTTTTATTCTTGCTGCAATAGGATAGTTAAGTATTTATAAGAACCACTTGTTTCTATTTCTGTCGCTTGTGGTTTATTTCGGGGATCATTTCATTGGTACTGAAAGGGTGCCTTGTTGCAATGACGCGATAAGTCTAAAAGTGTGTGTAATCCATAAACTGGACGTTTAGGTTCCCGAATATAAACGTCTTCCAGTTTGTGCCAATCTCCTGAAGTTATATATTTTTTTAAAATGACATTAGGATAGAGTAGCAAGTGTTTAGTGATGATTGGCGAAGGGTGTGGGGTTGGGGGGGGGGGGTGGGAAGATTGTGGGAAGGTTGTATATTATGTGATTGTGTGTGTGTGTGTGTGTGTGTGTGTGTGTGTGTGCTCCTGAAGAATGAGTAAGATAAACAAAAGAGAGACGGTGTATAGTAGAGAGATATAAGAGAGGGAGAGAGAGAGAGAGAGAGAGAGAGAGAGAGAGGTGGAGGGAGAGAGATGGGGGGGGGCGAGTTCCGTGAAAGGGAGAGAGAGAGGGGGGGGGGGAGAAAGAAAGAAAGGAAGAGAGAGAGAGACAGAGAGAGAGAGAGAGAGAGAGAGGGGGGGAGGGAGTGAGTGAGAGAGGGGGGAGAGATGGAGAGAGGGAGAGAGAGAGAAGGGAGGGGGAGGGAGGGAGAGGGGGGGGGGGGTTAGACAGTAGTTGTTAAAAGGTACCATTACTACAGTGATTCATGTGATTATCTTTGAAGTGGACACCGCTAGTCATCCTCACACAGACAGCACGGGTATTATTTATTATTCATGTTGACGTGACGCAGGTGGCAAATGGACACACTAAATATACAACTTCCTCGTCGCTATTCTATACTAATCACCGTTAGTACCACCACTTCCATCATCATCATCATCATCATCATCATCATCATCATCATCATCATCATCACCATCATCACCATCATCATCATCATCATCATCATCATCATCATCATCATCATCATCATCATCTTTCATCATCACAACCACCACAACCACCATCACAACCACAACCACCATCACCAACACCACCACAACAACAACAACCACCACCATAATCATAAACCACCATCATTATGATCATTGATTTGACGCAATAAAATAGAATTCCTCGCTCCCTCTCGAGGACTATTTTGTTATTTATTTGCCTCCAATAACGGAGAGTTTTCCCCCCTTAATCAAATTTCCCAACTTATCGCGAATTGTCAGGGATCTTTATTGGGTGGTCCAGACAAAAATAAAATAATACCCCACAAAAAAAAATTCCAAATGAACATGAAGTTAAAAAATATTTAGATAGATAATAAGCAATATTGTTATTTCGGCAATTTCATAATGGAATGATTTAATAAGGCGGTCCCATGTTCACATCAAATCAATTCTCGTAGAGCAGCTAAGACCAGGCTGTAATAAAAATATATCCCCGGGCCTGTCCTGTCAAATCAATTGGAAATGAATTCACATGAATGAATATTTTGTTATGATGTCGGTTGAAACATTTTGTGATCATTATCAACAATATATATATATATATATATATATATATATATATATATATATATATATATATATATATATATATATGTATGGCCAAACATCTCTACACGTTATTATGTAGATCTGATACCTAAAATAGTTATTTTCTCATAATATACAATGGCAGCCATGGTGGTGTTTGTGCTACTAAACTATAAACAGCTGTGGACTGTAAAAAAGTAATGAACAAAAATGTTTATAAAAGCTTCGAATATAAAAGCAACAACAAAATACCAAACATGGCTCCAAATCCCTCTTCAGCCAATAACAAAATCATTAAAAAGATCGATACAGCACAAAAAATCCAATCAGGCATTGCTGTGTTCAATGTATTGATATCATAGATAAATAAAATAAAATAAAACTTCCTTTATTCAATGGGAAATTTTTCTTTGGGGTCTATTCTAAGGGAAGACTGGAATAACCCAGGCGTCAGCCGCAGAGTAGCGCCGCAAAGTGAGCTAGGGCGTGGTGACTTGCTCAAGGCCACACAGCGCAGCAGCGGGTGATCGAACTTGGTACCTTTCGGGTACGAAGCAAAGACTATACCGCTGAGCCACGCTGTCCCTATAATATTGTTTATCATCTACATGTTGTCACTTAAATCAACATTATCATTTTAATCGTTGCCGTTATAACAATGGCTATTTTCTTAATAATGACAATAATTAGTAATCGTAGATAAAATATGTATGCATTATATTATTATAGTATATCCAAGCGGCCTTATATTTATATGATATATACTTCTACAACTTACGCGTACGGAAGTCTCAATTATTCTGCCAAATAAAAATATCATATTTTTTTTCTTTATAGTCGAGTTTTATCTTCCATAACAGAGACAACTAGTATGGCATTGTCCTCACAAATCGCCTGCTAAAGATAAGTACATGAAAATACATGACAGTTTTGTTTTTAACAACATTCATTCATCTATTTCTCTTTATTCGCATTGTGGATGGTTGGTTTGGCGGAAACTATAATAATGTAATATATCAATAATCTTACTAGGGTTATTGATTTACTTGACTTATGCCTCCTGACTCTTGGCGGAGCATAGGGCCTCAACAGCACTCTTCCATCTTCTTCGGTCCTTGGCACAGACCTTTGCCTCAGTCCAGGTAAGATTGGAGATGCACAAATCTTGGTGAAGGCCTCTCCTCCAAGTCTGTTTTGGACGACCCCGTTTCCTCTTGTCCCGTGGGTTCCATTCGAGAGCCTGCTTGGTTATAATATATTATATTATAACAGGGGTCTTTCCGCAGGGCATGGCCAACCCATCGCCACTTTCTGCGTCTGACCTGGACATCCATTTGTTCTTGGTTTGTTCTTGTCCAAAGGTCAGCATTTGGCACTTTGTCAAACCATTTCAACCTGAGAATTTGTCGAAGACAGCCATTGACAAAAGTTTGTATCTTAGCTGATGTGGTCAAGGTTGTCGCCAAGTCTCTGACCCATAGAACAGGACTGCTTTAACATTAGTGTTAAAATATTTTAAGCTTGGTGTTTGTGGATATATACTGGACGCTTTCCATATTGGGCTCAATATTGCAAAGGCCTCTGCGCTTTCTTGATTCTAGCGATGATGTCTTCATCAGTTCCACCCGACTGACTGATTTTGCTGCCATGGTATGTAAATTCCCTGGCATCTTCTATCGCTGTGCCAGAGATGGTGATTTGTGCTTCTTGTTTGGCAGGTAAGCGCAGTAGTTTTGTTTTCTCTTCACTAATCTTGGTCTCAAGACTAGGGTTATTAATTGTAATTAATGTTAAGAAAGGTGTCCTTGCTATAACTGTAATAATGATAATGATGATAATGTTGATAATAATAAGTGTTGTTGGTCGATGGTGACAATGATAATGATAGTTGTGGTGGTGGTGGTGGGGGGGGGGGGGTGGTTGTGTGGACAGAGGTACATTTAAATAGTACCTGTGGTGCTGGTGTTGTTTATTCAGAAGAAGCAAACGATAATGTTAAAGATCAAACAGACACACGCACACACACACACACGCGCACACACACACACAGACATATATATATATATATATATATATATATATATATATATATATATATATATATATATATATATATATATATATACCCACACATGGAGAGGGGTGAGAGGCAAGGGGATGGGGGGGGGGCGGTGAGGAGTAAGTAGTCTTAGAGGGATGGTAAGGGGCTGTCCTGGGGGGGTGGGGGAAGAGGAGCAGTCCCGCGGGTTGCAGTTCTGGGGGGGGGGGGGCAGTGCCTTGGGGGTGGGGGGGGGCACCCTGATGAGGTTGAGGGCCAGTCCTGGGGGAAAGGTGAGGGGGGGGGTATGTTTTCGGGGAAAGGGTGGGGGAGTGGGGGGGGGGACTTGGGGGCGGTGACAGTCATGATAGCCATTGAGATCGGGAATGATTTGAAGACACTAATGTAATAGAGAAATGGACCGAGACAGAAACAGATCGAAATCTGCTCCCTCTATTCTCCCGACATTCTTGTGTTGTGAGATTATCGTTACTCCTGTTGTCTCTATTCGCGTCATTGGGTTATCTCCCCTTGATTAGGTCTTAAGAGAATAACGGAACTGTATTGTATTTCATTTTTGTTTTAAATTGAATAACAAATTGTTTACGTACGCTGGCTGGAAGTTTTGTTGTTTTGTTATTGTTGTTGTCGTTGTTGATGATGATGATGATGATGATGATGATGATGATGATGATGATGAAGATGTTGTTGTTGATGTTGTGCAATTACCAATCCAACCGAAAGTCTCAGTTCATGTCTGCGTCAGATTAATTTGACTATGATATTTTTGAAGTAAAACTTTATTTTGTCCTTTTAACAAATCCATAAAATATTGGAGAAAAGTTTTATCCTGTTATTTGCCTAAATTGAAATTTCATACGGACTGGACTTCGTGCGAAGTTGATCCAAAGTCAAATAATTCTGTAGTGAAAATACAATTAGAAAAATAAACACTAACACCGAAAAAAATTCAATCAGGAAGCTGTAAGAGATTATTTCCTTTGTCCATAACTTTTTAGGGTCCACAGCTTCTATCAGCTTATTCAAAATACTGGTTCCATTCTCCTTGGAAGTGTGAAACCATATATATGCATTGTCCAGAGGGCTGGTTACACGTGTACACACTTCCAAAGGTTTTGAACCGGAAGAGTGGAAGGTACGACGTCACGACTCCTGCTTCCGATCCATCCATTGTCCTTTTCCGTTCACCATTTGGATTTTGTATCAACACAAAAACATAAAGTGTCATCATCAATAACATTCGTATTCCCATTTTGTCTGTCGGACATATTCCGAGATGAAAGGGTCCATTCATTTCATTCGCCTCGGGCCGGTCCTGTCATCCAAACATAACAACACCACTAAAAAGGTTGTAACATTATATGCCATGAAATAACAGACTGTCTCTGATATGGAATTTCCATCTTGGATACAGAAGGCTATGACGAACGATTTGATATTTCGGTTCTGTTTACTTTTGAACCTTCAAGACGAGTGACATTTAATATTTGTCTTTCAGAATAAAAAAAAAAAGAAAAAAAAAGTACAATCATTGGTACAGCATATGACTTGTGGTCCAAGACAGACTGAATTTCCTTTGTTGGAGCAACTTCCATTTTGGATACAGAAGTTGATGACGAACGATTTGATATTTAGATTTCGGTTCAGTTTACCTTTGGACCTTCAAGACGACTGACATTTAATATTTGTCTTTCATCAAAAATTTAAAAAAAGTACAATCATTGGTACCGAATGGGACTTGTGGTCCAAGAGAGATTTAATTTCCTTTGTTGGAGCAATTTTTGTAATGTCTTGTCGCCGTGGTCTCCGTCGTCGTCGTCGTCGTCGTCATCGTCATCGTCGTCGTCATTGTCGTCGTCATCCTTATTCTCATCATCTTCTCTATCTCCTAACAAGCGATCAGATGAGGTCTTGTCTTTCGGTATTGTGCTGTGACGTTAATGTTGGACCTCCTCCTCCTCCTCCTCATCATCATCATTATCATCATCATCATCATCATCATTATCATCATCATCATCATCATCATCATCATCATCATCATCATCAACAACAACAACAAAATATTCGTAATTTTCATTATCATCGCTGTCGTTGTTATCATCATCATCATTATTGTCATCACTAAAAATAACATTACCTTCATCAGTCTTAATACAATCCAAATATTCGGATCACATTCAACGGGCGCGCACGCACACACACGCACAAAGACACTCACACATACAACACGCCACATACACACACACACACACACACACACACACAC
>NC_088362.1:33042589-33047589 GCF_034508935.2 Berghia stephanieae
CTTCTCTCTCTCTTTTCCTCCCCCCTCCCCCTCTCTCTCTCTCTCTCTCTCTCTCTCTCTCTCTCTCTCTCTCTCTCTGTCTGTCTGTCTATCTATCTTTCCTTTTCTCTCTCTCTCTCTCTCTCTCTCTCTCTCTCTCTCTCTCTCTCCTCCCCCCTCCTTTTCCTTTTCTCTCTCCATTTCTCTCTCTTTCCCTCCCCCTTCCTCCCCTCTCTTTCTCTCTCTCATCAATGAAGACCGAATGCCATCCTGCCACATCTTTCTTGGTGAAAGCAGACATAGATGTAAGACACAAATCTTGTAAAACAAAGTTGATCATGGAACAATGTCGGACAAAGCAGGAAGGGAAACAGAAAAAACAACACCTAAAAAAAAGTCAATCTGCTTCGACTCAGGTTTGGACATATAAAAATAAATTATATTATCAATTCAATTTTAACATCTCACTATACACCTTGACTTGGCACCGTTTAGAAACGCTAATTCAAAATGAAGTAAGTCTCTCTTCTTTTTTCTTTTTTCTTCTTTTTTATTTCTCTCTATTCAAACATCGGAAACAGTAGTAGTAAACTTCAACTTTATTATAATTATTATTTTCCTTTATTTTTATCATTTTACGATTGTAATACCCAAAGCCAAATTGAGTGATATTGACGTTTTATAAACCATCTTCTCCCCCATTTTCTTAGTTACACAATCCAGCCCATCGTCCAATTTATTGACCTATCAAACAGTTTTATGTATTTCCGAGAAGATCTCATTATTCCACCGACGCCATTTCCGCCCAGTAACCGAAATCCCGCAGCGAATGTGATGTATTTCATAGCACCCCTTGGGCGCTCTTGATTCGACAGAGCTGGTGCCAATACGAGTCGTATATTATCCTACGCTGAACAAGAAACAACCCGAAAACACGTATTAAAATTTTTGGCGAGAAAATTAGTCGGCCAATAAATATAGATAGATTTAATTGACCTACACCTTAGCAAACACTCTCAAGCCTGAGACTTTACGAGTCCCAGGCTTGAGAGTTTTTTTGCCAAGATGGGGGTCATTTTAGTCAATCGATATTTGAAGGACGAGTTTTCTGGCCAACATTTTAAATATGTGTTTATTGCAGGATACGGCAATTCAATAGAGAGACGATTATTTGTGACTTAAAAGGATATTTTATTCATTTTATTAAGAAAAAAAAAAAAAAGAAAAGATGATTGTTGGAGGGGGGGGGGAGAGAGAACCAGAGAGTGAAATATATAAATAAATACATCATGTTTTACGAGGTTTGGATAGATAATCTTATCAGAGAAGTGGAGTATGAGATGTTGAAGGTTGTTGGATCTTTGTAACGCGGGGATATTAGGCTGTGAACGGAAGTATAGATGGTTTAAACCCCGAAGTTTTACAGACATTTACAGTTAAGGTGTATAGTTTCTGCAGCCAGACTTTGTCCCTGTTTTTGGAACGCGAGATGGAAATCGGGAAAATTGGTGAATGAGCGCTCACTTATCCCCCCCCCCCCCCGCCCCTCCCCCATCCCATTCAGTCGTGGCCAGGATAGATGTGGATCATAAAGTGCTTTCCGGAATATATCATTGTGAATCTTTAAATCTATAATTTCGACAGTTTTAACGCAACCGTTACATGTATATCGACAGTTTTAAACGAAACTGATACATTTTCGAAATGTAACTCTTATATTTGTTTCGACAGTTTCAAACGTAACTATTACATTTATTTCGACACTTTCAAACGTAACTAGTATTACATTTATTTCGACAGCTTCAAATGTAAACATTACATTTATTTCGACACTTTCAAACGTAAACGTTATATTAATTTCAACAGTTTCAAACGTAACCGTTACATTTATTTTCGACAGTTTCAAGCGTAACTGTTACAAATGTCATGGCGTAATTCAATTCAATTGTGAGTTCCACAGTGTTCCCGTCTCCTCTTTAAGAATCGTTTTGTGTGGGTTGTAAAGTGAAAGAGATTCTCTCGGACGATGTCGAGTTCGTAGTTCTTTCCGGTGATTGATGTGTTTTGAACACCCCGTGTATATCGCGTAGATCGGCTTGGACAAGCGGCGGCCCGTATGAAATGTCTATATTGATTGAGTATTTTTATGAGGGGTGGGGGTGTGGCGAGGAGGGTGGGGGGGGGGGGGGCGTCTGTCTGTTTGTATGTATGTTATGTGTGTATATATGTATGTTATGACTGTCTGTCGATCCATTCCTCCCACACAAAGATGGTGGATGGAGTGGAATATGATGACGTCATTATGATGTTCTGTGGTTTTGGGGATGAATTATAGTGACCAGCTGTCGCTGGTGGTGGTTGTGGTAGTGGTGGTGGTGGAGGATGGTGGTTGAGGTGGTTGTCGTTGTTGTGATGGCGGTGGTGATGCTGTTGATGATGATGATGTGGATGATGATGATTATAACGACGACGACATGATATTGATAAAGACCACAGTGATAATGATGATGTTGATGATGATGATGATGATGATGAAATTGATGATGATGATGATGATGATGATGATGATGATGATGATGATGATGATGATAGTTGGAGCATTTTAGAACTTGCTTGGGGGGGGGGGGGGGGTTGAGTTGCTGAGATGTCACTAGGTCACGAGAATATCTAACTTTCCTGATTTTGTTTACATTCAGCTTTTGGTTGCCTTCATGTATCTTGTGGATCTTGGTTGTCCAAAGAAATCGACGAAACTAGGATCAGGAGTGTCCAATTTAGTTCATTCCTGTATGACAAAAAGGGTTTTCGTTTCACATTATTTTTTTCTTGTAAAAGAACAGTTTTTAAGTTTTTAGTCCTTGCGTCTAATAACAAACATGTATATTATTTCTCTGTAATGCTTTAGCTTTTCTGTTTGTTAATTATTTTGTTTGGCTCCTTATGACCGCTTGAACTTTTAGATAGCGCAATATCAATTATAATGATATTATATTCTAGGCGCTTTAGAAAAGGGGGAGGGGGGGGGGAGGGATTCATTAAAGGCACTTAATATGTAGGACAAGGCATGTCGCCTATTAGGTAACAATACATATTTCTCAACAGAGATTGTTATTTAAGAGCCTTTTCAAAGGACTGAACATTGCGTTATCCACTGTGGGACTCGAACCAGTGACCTACAAGTTGTCAGATGTCAAACCACAAGACTACAAAACTGCTTAGGGTACTGCTATGTCGTAATGTTCCAGCTTTTTGTTGTTGGTATTTGCTACTAAATGGCCGTCTATTTACATAAGATAAATAATAGTTGACAGATAGTCCTGGACGGTTGAAGGAAAACTGTTTACAAAACTCCCTACTCTTTCATAGTATGATCAGAGACTGAAATACACAGACAGGAAACTTCGATAGTTGCAATAGGGTTTTAAATAAAGTAAAAAATAAGAAATAGAATTCCCTTTATTCATCCTCAAGGGGAAATTTGTCATTAGGGTCTATTCCAAGGGAAGACTGGAATTTCCCAAGCGTCAGCAGCAGTGAAGCGCCGCAAAGTAAGCTAGAGTGATGTGACTTGCTCAAGGCCGCACATCGCGGCGGGTGATCGAACTCGGTACCTTTTGGGTACGAAGCAAAGACCGTACCGCTGAGCCAAGCTGTCCCACAGCAGACGATATGTGTCTAGATTAAGCCATATCAAGTTTATAATATGACTTAAATTTGGCACGGTATTTTTCAGATTCTAAGCATATTATTTGGGTGATTACACCTCATTAAATCCTCTCTAGCAGACTTTGAAGGTTATGCATACAATACGTAAAGACTTAAAATGCTCTGCTTCCCGACTTGACATTGCACACGCATGGATCTCCTAAGTTCCTTGTCTCGATAGCATAATTTTAGTCCCGGATATGTTAATACTACAATAGAATAGCATTGTTTATTTGTACAGGTTGTCAATATACAGTAAACAATCTATGAGGGATATTGTGACAAATACCAGACTAACACACGAAATTGTTTTGGTCTCGATTTGACAATGGTTTGAAAATAATATGAAACCAACAAGAGTTATGTTTCGTTTAACTGAAGTATTGAGTACAAGTTTTACATTATATTTATAATAATTTAAATGTATAAATGATATTATTATAAACAGAGAGATAATACTATAATATGTAATTACTTCCCTTTTGTTTTGTTTTTAAAATATACTAATGATGATAATACTATTATTAGTATCATCATCATCATCATCATCATCATCATCATCATCATCATCATCATTGTTATCATCATCATAGTGAGAATAATATAATAATAATAATAATAATAATAATAATAATAATTAATAATAATAATAATGATAATAATGACAATATATTATATATTATATATATATTTATATATATATATATATATAATATATATATATATATATAGTAAGTGTAACACAGCTGGTGGTGAGTAGACAAATGTTGACAATGATAAAAAATGTTTTGTCTGTTACTGGGTTTAATTATATTAGACACTACTAAATCCCACAGTGACATTTTAATATAACATTTTATGAGCAACACATTTGACTCAGCCTCTCTATCTTTTCTGGTCCATCTCGAACCGAGTCAATGCACTCGTTTATTCTTCCACTCTTTTACCCAATCACACAATCTCTGACTTCTTCACTTGACTCATCCACTCCCCCCCCCCCCCCTCTCTCTCTCTCTCTCTCCCCTTTCTGTTACTCTCCCCCCCCCCCACACCCCTCTCTCTCTCTCGCACTAAAATTCTCTCTCTCTCTCTCTTTCTCTCTCTCTCTCTCTCTCTCTCTCTCTCTCTCTCTCTCTCTCTCTCTTTCTCCCTCTCTCTTTCTCTTTCTCTCTCTCTCTCTCTCCTTCTCTACTGTATGTGTGTGTGTGTGTGTGTGTGTGTGTGTGTGTGCTTATCTATTCCCCCTTGCTCTCTTTCTCTCTCTCGCTCACACACACATACACACACAACACACACACACACACACAAACACAGTC
>NC_088362.1:33050089-33060089 GCF_034508935.2 Berghia stephanieae
AATAATAATAATAATAATAATATACATTATTCATCCAAAAAAAATGGAAATTCGGTTACAGACGTGGCATGCATAAAAATGTATTAACACAAACTTGAGAATCTATGGCGACAATGTTTACATATTAGACTGTACATTTTGATTTTAAAAATATGGCCTGACAAGAATGTACCTGTTACTACCGCCCTCTGGAAAAACATGTATTGAAAAATTTAGCCAGAACACTCGTCCTTCAAATATCAATCGATTTAAACGACCCTCATCTTGACAAAAACTCTCAAATCAGGGACTTCACGAATTTTTAAATACATGTTTTTAAATAAAAGAAGAAAAGAAAGCACACGACAGACAAGTAAATTGATTTGAATTGTCTTGTTTTTCAGTTCACATCATTCTTCATCGAGAATAATAAGGTTTAAAATGTGGACTTGTTGATATTGTGGAATATCAAAGCAATAAGAACAATAACCTTAGGTCATTTGACTTGCTTCGTGTAGTCCCTTTAACACTAGAGAGAGAGAGAGAGAGAGAGAGAGAGAGAGAGAGAGAGAGAGAGAGAGCACCTTTCTTTCCCACCTTATTAAGCCATTTACTGTTACATATCTCTCAGAAATGAAAATTTCACAATTTCCAAAATCCACTTGTTCCCAAATCCATGAGGTCCAAACAAACAAGCACCAAGCACCAAAATCAAAAATACAAAGAGTTGATCAACAAAGTCCTGGATAGATTAGATCCTGAATTCAGCAGTCGCGGAAATCTCCATCCAAACTAACTGACTGAAAGGAAAATACTTTACTTCCATAGCGCCGGCCTTTCATGGGCTTCCATCCAGTCGGAGTTCTTGAGTCGCCGGAGTGACTTATCAAAACACCACTACTTTTTTTTACCCCTTGTTCTTTTTTTTTTTTTTTTTCGATACCGTCCTTGAGACAGACAGATTGAAGTCTTGAATTAATAATAAAGTTGATATTAAAAAACAAGGAGCTTTAATAATAAAGTGAGCGATTGTAAGATCTTTATTAAAGATTGAAATAAATATTAGAAATAAAATTGCGGGTTGATGCCAATGAAAGGTTTTTAATAATGTGATAGCGATGTGAAGATCTTTATTAAATATTTGGAATCAATATTATAAAGGAGGAAGTTTGGTAACATTTTCCTGATTTATTTGATATAA
The DNA here is from genome assembly GCF_034508935.2 of Berghia stephanieae. NCBI lineage: Eukaryota > Metazoa > Mollusca > Gastropoda > Nudibranchia > Aeolidiidae > Berghia > Berghia stephanieae. Next base: position 33,051,270 of record NC_088362.1, read on the forward strand.
TTTGTTTTGGTTTGTATCGACGTGTATCTATTTGCAGGTCTCATAACCCGAATTATTAGCAAGTTAACGATTACGTTCCCAACCTACAGCGATCGACGAACGACGTGGAAGAAACGAATATACTGTCCTTAGACTCTGAGGATAATAAAATCTTTGTTTTCTTCCACGTCGTTCGTCGATCGTTTTAGGTTTTAGGTCTTTGTTATTGACGCGTTGGCATTAGATGGTGGCCCTTAATAATTTCCTATATTATTTATTATTTCGTTGTAATTGGACTTCACGCGGAAGTAAAAGTATTCGAGCTAAAATAAAACAAAAAAATAAATAAATAAAATAAAAAAAAATAAAAAATCAACAAAAACAAAAAGAAAATAGAAAAAAAACAGGTTTGTCGTACACCAGAAATGTCACTCTTTGTTCGATACAACCCACTCAATATTCAGAAAACTAATTTTTTTGTTGAGTTTTCAATAATCTCTTTTAAGCTCTATGTATTTCTAATCTTTTATTAAGATAACTGAGATGTTCGAGTTCCTCGTTTGTAAACAGCGTCCTGACAATACATCAGTCAATGCCAACCTTTTCAAGTGGCCCACAACAGAAAAAGGGGAGAGAGAGAGAGAGAGAGAGAGAGAGAGAGAGAGAGAGAGAGAGAGAGAGAGGGGGGGGGGAGGGAAGAGTGATGGGTATTCAATCTTGCTAAAAAAATCTGTTTACTTCGTATGAGTTGATAAAACCTCAGGCATTTTTTTATTTAGATGAAAAGCCTTTGCATACTTCAAGACTATTTTCCTTTAAAAAAAAACAACTCAAGGTGGACAATTTAAGCATTTTACATGAAGAAAGAGAGAAAGAAACAATTTTGTGCTCAAACCATCTTCAATATCATCAACATCAGCGTCATCATCGTCGTCGTCATTATAATTTAAAGTGAATACTAAGATATTAGAAGAAACCGTGGTTGTAAATATGATTGAACAATAATTATAAATATGACAGCTTCAAAATGAACTAAATACTTAACTCGGGACGTTTCAGTCTCAGTGCGCTTCTTCAGCCAACAAACAACTGGTTAGACTACGTAACAGCTATCCAAAATGTTCTGTTTTAGCATTTTGTTCTTTTAGAATTCCGGACGTGCCTGCGAATGTGTGTTGGGAACAAAGTTTGAATTCCAAAGCGCAAGAGTGTAAAAAAAAAATTATTCTACCCCTTAATCGATCCTCATCTCGTTATCTCGGAATAAAAGACATTCTCAAAAAATACTTATATTATGATACTCCTTTTTAAAAAAAAAAATCTTATTTTACTGAAATCTAACATTTGATAAACTGACATTACAAATTATTATTGTAAACTTTATATCATTACGTGTTACTATTTATAGCGGGGGTAGAATAATGTCAACAAAGACAACCCTTTAAAGGATTTTATTATTGGATTTCAGAGAGTTCAAGATGGTGCTGTAATTTTATTACGGAGTCAAGGACGGCTTCCCTTTGAGTACCCAGATCTGCCTACTATTGCGAAAACTTCGTAGGGGGAGGAGGGTGGGGGTGGCGGGGGGGGGGGGGGCGCTAGAGTATCCTGGCAGTGCTTAGCGCAGTCATAACGTTATCATGAAAAGCAAAATGAAGTGAAAACAACCCTAAAAATGAGAATTTTATATGTAGAAGATTTCTATGCTTTGAGTTCACGTAAAACATCCGTTTACAAATATTTACAAGTATTTACGAATACTTAACTTTCTTTATTTTGGTCCTTATTAATTTGATCAGGGATAGAGGGGGTATGGGGTGGGGGGGGGGGGGGGGGGGAGAGGGTAGTGGGTGAATAGCAATCTGAAGCTTAAAAATTCTGAATCAAAGAATGTTTCAGTTTACCCCTTTGTCGATGAAGTTGCGTCGTTCGTTTGAATTCTGTAAATCAAACTTCTGGCATAGTAAGGAAATAATGTTTCTTTGGTTGTTTATTTTTCTTTCTTTATTTTTAATCACGTGAAAAGTTCATCGTGGATAACTAATAAATAAATACACACACAACTTCAAAGACTAAGGTTTGAGTTTTGGGAAATGTTGGCACACGGTCCAAAAATAACTAATTGATTGATACGTGGCGACAAGGGGAATGTTATTCTATCTGTGTTGTTAAAACAAAGCTTTCCTTCCTCCGTGTGTTTGGAAACGAGACGGAATGTCATAAATATTGGGCTAATTTACAAAATTATCTTCCCATGTTATAACAAGTGGAGTCTTTACATATGTGTGATGTCTATCAATTGAAAATATATGGTGTAATCTGCACCAAACTCGGAAAAAACGACTTATTTCAAATTTCGGTCGAATAAATTGACCCTCGTCTTGCCAAAAAAAAATAAATCCAGAAATAAATTTAAAAAAAAAAAAAAAAAAAAAAAACAAACAAACAAACACTTTCAAACTTGGAACTTCTCGGAAGTCTCAGGTTTGTGAGTTTTTGTTTCTTATGTTTTCTTTTGTTGTTGTTTATTTTTTGGTAAGATAAGAGTCATTTTAATCGATCAATATTTGAAGTTCCAGGTTTGATAGTTTTTGGCAAGATAAGAGTCGTTCTAATCGATCGATGTTTGAAGGATGAGTTTTCTAGCCAAATTCAAAATCCCATTTTTGAGGGATTTTTTTTTTTTTTTGGAAAGATAAGAGTTATTTAAATTGATCGATATTTGAGGACACGTTTTTGGCCAAAATTTGAAATGCGTGATTTTTCAGAATTCCGGCAAGTGAGGTCGATACATGGACTCGATGCGAGTAATCGTTGGTTTCATGCCGTGATAATATATGTTGATTGTAAGTTCATGTTTTATGAGGTCTGATGTAAACATGTTCTGACGTGATGTTTACAGTATTAATTGATTATTTCAAAATAAACGTAAATATTGATTCCTTTAGGTGGTGGATGATTATTATCAAAATGCTACAGCCTAAACACCAACAATGGCTGTCACATTCAACAACTCTCTCCGCCCTAGAATAGAAATATTCTGCATTGAGTCGACTTCGAGTAACATTCAGATTCAGATTTAGATTCAGTGGCTTTTATGATTTATCATTTTTATTGCATGGGGTTTTAGAAACAATAATGTTGTTGTTATTGTTGTTGTTGTTGTTGTTGTTGTTGTGGTGGTGGTGGTGGTGGTGGTGGTGGTGGTGGTGGTGGTGGGGGGGCTATTGTTATTTTCATCATTTTTGCCGTGTGTGGGGGGGGGAGGGGGGGGTGAGGGGTGAGGGGGGGGTGAGGGTGTGTGTGTGTGTGTGTTTTGTTATTGTTGTTGATAATGAAATCGACAACGACATCAATAACAAACGAATGACGATGATAATAATGATGAAGATGATGATGATGATGATGATGATGATGATGATGATGATGATGATGATGATGATGATGATGATGATGATGATGATGATGATGATAAAATGATTCTAATAATAATAATATTTGTAATGATACTGCAAAAACATAGCAATACTGCTCTCAGTAATGAATCACGATGAAGCCCCGTAAGTCAACCAGGAAGGCCGTTCCGAGAGGCCCAATAGTTTACACAGCACACACAAGTCAGACATAGAGTACATAATCAACAGTATGGTAAATACTCACAAAATATTTATACTACATACTACAAGAATATTATGTTTAATTAACAATGTTGTTGTTTTTTTTTTTTTTTGTCATGAAGTCATCTTTTAGGTCAAAACATCATCATCATCATCATCGTCATCATCATCATCATCATCATCATCATCATCATCATCATCATCATCATCATCATCATCATCACCACCATCATCATCATTATCATCTTAAACTTTTGCTCATTAGAAAACTATGTTCTTTATCCATAATAAATAATAATAATAATAATAATAATAATACTTTATTGCATCCCAAAAAGGAAATTTTTTGTACAGACGTGTTATAATTTACACATAAGATAAAAATACAATGGAAATAGGATGTATATATATAAAAAAGGAGCAGCTCTATAACCAGAAGCTGCGCTTTATAATATGAATAATTTCAACACTGTAAAATAGTTAAAACTGTCACCATAAATTGAAAATTGAAAAGATTGCAAAACAAATAAATTAATAAATTAATATTTATATTTTAAAAAAGTAAAAATGAGAAATAATTATATAAAATGATTATTGCTTGTTGTTATAAAGCCTAATACTGGACGGCAGAAAAGATTTTCGGTGTCTCTCTGTTTTCGTTGAAATAGAGAAAGGGCGACCACTTCTTTCTGACATAATAATTGATGGTCTTAGTGGATGATACTGGTCATTTAATATTTTAGTTATTTTATTTATACAAAATTTCTCGTATAAAAGATCTACATCGTCAACATCATTTATATAGCGTTTAATGGATTTTTTAATATTTGAATTTATTTTGTTCCTTTCCACTGCTAAGCAATTGCCTCCCCAAGCTGTTATACAAAATGACAAAACACTTTCGATTACTGCTCTATAAAATAATGTGCAGAGGGTTTTATCTATTCTAAACTGAGAGAGTTTCGATAAAAAATATGTACGTCTGCACATCTTATGCCTAATTATTTTCAAGTGTTCATCCCACTTGAGCCTGTCATCAATCGTTACACCAAGGTATTTGTAGTGAGGAACTCGCTGGACGAATTGGTCCTTTAATTTTAACGGTTCTATCGGTTCCTTCACTCTCCTAAAGTCAATCACTAGCTCCTTTGTCTTGCTTATGTTAAGCTCTAGGTGGTGGGCATCACACCAAGACACAAATCTATCAATTTCTCGCCTATAAGCCACTTCGTTGCCATTTGTTATGAGGCCTTGAAGAGCGGTATCATCTGCAAACTTTATTAAAGGTACACTCAGGTTTTGACTTCTACAGTCATTCGTGTATATTGTGAATAATACAGGGGACAATACACAACCTTGAGGAGCACCAGTATTTGTAGTTATACAGGAAGATTTGTTTTGCCCTAATTGAACATATTGTGCTCTCTCCGTAAGAAATTCGAGCACCCAAGCAATTATATACTTGTTTAAATTCAGACTAGTCAATTTTTGAACAACCAACTGAGGTTGCATTGTATTGAACGCTGAAGAAAAATCTGCAAAAAGCAATCTGCAATAGCTCCTAGCGTGATCTAGATGCCTGTAGATGTTGTTTGTAAACAGCAAAATGGCATCCTCTACGCCACGTCCTGGTTTGTAAGCAAATTGATGACTATCACTCAATGGCATAAACTGATTCCTAATTTTAACAAGAACAAGTTTTTCTAAAGATTTCATGACTATTGAAGTCAGTGCAACAGGTCTGAGATCGTTCATAGTTTCAAGTTTTTCTTTTTTTGGAACAGGAATAATTTTTGAAGTTTTCCAAATTTCAGGGATTGAAACGCATTGGAGGGACCAGTTAAAAATATGTGTATAAATGGGGGAAAGCTGGTGGGCACATTCTTTTAATAGTTTTCCTTTCAATCCATCCGGCCCAGCAGCCTTCCTCTCGTTTAGTTTCGAAAATACGAATCTCGTTTCCTCTTCACTGACCTCAATAGTCATTTCATCTTCCAAAGCCCTGTCTAATTTATGTTTTCATTTTCAATATCAAATTTGTTTGCTGTGTCGAAACGTGAATAAAATTTATTTAAAGTTTCAATTTCGATATCTTCTGATATAATCGTGGGCTTTGGATTATAGTTCACAGCGGTTTTAAGCCCCCGCCACGTGTCCCTTATATCCCCAGAAGAAAAGCATTTTTCAATTTTATTTTTGTACTTATCTCTACAACTAGATATTACCCTCTTTATCTCTTTTTGTTTTGTTTTCAGATCTTTTTTGTTTCCACTAGTATAGAGAGTTTTCTTTTGGTTCAATAAAAGTTTTAGATCTTTTGTTATCCAAGGCTTGTTGTTAGGATAATATTTTATTTCTTTTTTACAAGACACTAGCTGTTCACAGAATTTTAAATACTCACTCACACAGTCATTCAGCTCATCCACACTATCACATGATTCGATAAAAACATTCCAGTCAGTGCATTCAAAACAACCACGCAAATCTTCACACACACTTCCATTCCAGATCTGTACACTTTTCTTTACTGGTTTTACACGTTTAAAAACAGGGCGGTAGGTGGGGAGTAGCAAGAGCATGCAGTGGTCAGATAAACCTAATGGGGCACGGGGTAAACATTTATAACTATTTTTAATATTACACAGGAATAAATCTAATGTTTTTTTGTCCCTTGTCTCGCAGTCCACGTATTGATGAAGTCCCGGGAGAGTAAAATCGTTACATTGGTTAAAATCGCCAGTGACCATCAATACGGCATCGGGTGACTTAATTTGAATGTCCTGTATTTCTTTCCTCAAAATATTTTTCGCTGTGGTGTTGTCTGATGATGGTGGAATGTAGACGTTGATGATGATGACATGAGTATATTCCCGGGGTAGGTAATATGGTCGTGACGAAACAGTAATAAATTCAATTTTATCGTCACAATACATTTTCTTTATCTGACAGTTATTGGGGTGGCACCATTTGTTGTTAATATATGTGCACACCCCACCCCAGTTCGTTTATTTACATTAGTCCGATCTCCTCGAAATAGTGAATATTGTTCAATATTAAAACATGATGATGGTATGTGAGGAGATAGCCAAGTCTCTGTTAACGCTATTATGGAGGCTTGACGATAGTCACTATTAAAACGACACAGTGAAAACAGTTCATCAATTTTATTTTTCAGTGATCTTACATTACCTGTCACTACACAGGGTAAAAATGGACGAAAAGGCCGTCTGTTAAATTTTGTTTTTATTCCTCCCTTTCTCCCCTCTTTCTTACTTTAATAAACGATGTGTCAATAGTGGGTGGTGGGGGTGACACGGGTTGGAGGGATCGGAGAGTCTCTGGAGTATAAGTTATCGATAGGCTTATTTTGGCAGCAAAATCACAGGCTAAAACACCATTTATGCTTATAAATATACTAATAAATATAAAAATCAGGAACAATATATACTTCACATCCATTTTGAATAAAAATTAGGCTTAAATTCCGACGATTGAATGATAAATGAATAAAAATATGTGTAGAAAATAGGTAAACATTCACAACACGTCTGTTGTCGCCGGAAGCCAGCGCCATAATATCTAAAAAATAAATAATATCTCGACCAATTCAAATGTTTCAAATGAGACACAATTTCTATTATCAGCACCCGACTCATTTGCTTACTTATATACAGGTCTGATAACCCAAATTGTTATGGCCTCATTGTAGTAATGGAAATACTCTCAAACCAAGTCAAAGTATTGTTCTTTTACTGCAATGTTAAATCAAACCCATTCTTCCGCTCGGTTATCAGACCTGTCAATAACAACACGTAGTAGTCCACATCGTATCATGTAAACAAACGGGTGTTGTTAGTTCTGTAAGATTTAGAAGACATACAAATGTTGAGAGCCGAAAAAGATCGAATCTGGCATATGGAAATTCCCACAGATAATGATATAGTTTTGCTCATGAAAAGTATATTCTTGTACGGGGTCAGAGAGTGTACTTCCGTACTCTGGAAAATATACCTTTTTAAAATTGTGGCCAGAAAACTCGTCCATCAAATATCGATCGATTAAAATGACCCCAATCTTGTCTAAAACTCTCAAACCTGGGACTTCAACGAAGTCTACACTAAAATCCCGGGTTGAGAGTTTTGAACAAGTTGTGGGTCATTTCAATCGATCGATATTTAATGAAGGACGAGTTTTCTGGATAACATTTTAAAGGGTTTTTTTTTCATAATACGGCAGTGTAGACAGTCCCTTAGGGTGGTTTGTCACATTGTTTACGATGGAAGAGACAGGTCGGCGAAATGGACGCGTCCTGACCTTTGGCTGGCAAGGGCCGGCAAGAACAAGATAAAGCTTTCTTGTCATAAACAATGTTACTATAGAAGTATCATAAAGAAAATATCCCACCTTGCTTTGGCTATTATGTTTATTGAAATCACAATATCCCTCGTAAATTTACCCCACCGCAACCATGCAATGAGGGTTCCGATAGTACAGTTGGTAGAGCACTCGCTTCACACACAAAGGGACCGCCAAGATCGATCCCGGATGTAATCGGGGTTTGTTTTTTCTTTTCTGACCCCCCCCCCCCCCCCCCCCCCCCCCACCCCATGTCCATCAGCTGGGTCTGTTAGATTTGGTGGAAAAAAAACATTGCGATAGACAAGCGTCCAATCAAAAGGGTAGCAACCAATTTTCATTATCCGTTTCACACTATAAAAACCGGGATATACTCCTGCCCCATGGGCCTATTGGCTCTGAAGGACGACCACCACCCAATTCTCAATACCCCCAACAATATACTCTTACCCATCACTAATTATCTTATTTCTTTTTTTTTTTCTGTTTTGATATTTTTTCTACAAGAGCAAATTTACAAAATAAATATATGGCGGAGGTGTCCAGGCCTATCGATTTCAGGACGAGAGCCACATAGAGTGATTTAACATTACGTTCAGAATATTATGGTCCTTTGTGTGAAACTAAATATTTGTCTTTCTGAGGATGAAAAACAATTTTATGACAATTTGCGATAGACTAGCGTCCTATCAAAAGGGTAACAACCAATTTACATTATCCGTTTCACGCTATAGAAACCGGGATACACTCCTGACCATAGGCCTATTACATACATACATACATACATACATACATACATACATACATATTTACATACATACATACATACATACATACATACATACATACATACATACATACATACATA
>NC_088362.1:33062589-33067589 GCF_034508935.2 Berghia stephanieae
ATTGAAATGGAAATGTTTACATGTTTTAATAAAAGGAATAACAGAAAGCTGGCTACGCCACAGCATGGACACTTTGTATAATTTTCAACCAGCTGGCTACCCGTTATGGTTTGGACTTGGGCAGGAGCGACCCCTGGTGTGTAACGATCATGTTCGCTTGGCAGTTCCGAGCGGGAGATAATTAGGTGGTACAGGGTGTCAGGTGGGATAACTCTTGTAAACAATCAGAAGTCAAAGAAACGGAACTGTTGATTTTCCAATGGCTTTTCCAGACGACTGGAAAAAGAAGTCTGCAATGGCGATTTAGCTGAATCCCGAAACGGAAAAGATGTCTGGTTTTGCTTATTTCCCGATTTTGTCGAAGTATTTGTTTTGATGGGATATTGTGAAAATTTAGATTTTTAGCTGTTGGTAATTGAAGAATAAGTATTTGTTGAATGTCGAATTACAAGCAAAATTAGAGTTACACGTTTCCAAGTAATACAAATATTTGGAGTCTATCGTTTATTACAACCATACGTAGAGATACGCAATCCCATTGAAAACGAACAACTTTGGGTAGTAGGGAATTATTTTTATTGATTTTGAACAAAATAAAAGGTCGGTTTTCTCTCTTATAATGATTTCTTAAGGCGATGATGTTGAGATTTGCGGATGAGAAGAGACATGTTGCTGTTGATTAAGGCTATAAATCATCTAAATCCCCGCTCTTTGCCATTTATTGACGAACATTGCCCTCTTAAATCTAAGTCTAATTTGTTATGCGTATCCGCCAATCTTTCCTAACCAGAGGCATTTGCCGAGTTCGCGGATTCATCTGTCTCTCATGAGGGCTAAACTAGTCTTTGATTTCCATGGCCGCTAAAGTACTTGATGGTGCTTTTTCGCTGAATGACGTCTCCTTTGTTGTCGGCAACAAACTCAAACGGAATGCATTCAGTAACGGTGCATGCAGGTGTAACGATCTTTAAAATGTTTCTACCGTGTTTTTTTATCACTCGAGGTGATTAAAGAACCCCTAGTACCCATGTTTTATTGTTCTCTTCGTGTTAGGATAGCAGGGATGGACTGAGGATTTATGTACGTTGTTAAAAATCGGATCCTTTGGCCACTTATGGGTCTGCGGCATTGTTAAAACAATGGGAAAACATTTCTTTCCCCCTGTTCATCCTTACAATAATCCCCAACTATCAGAATGCCTTGTTCAGCCATGTACCACCAAGTGAAGACGAAGATCAGTGTGACGAGCGATTTTCTTTCACTGCGTGATTTCTTTATCATTCGTCAGCGTCTCGTTTCAAAACCACTTCAAACCTAGTGGACGAGACATATAATTGATTAACTCCTCCAGTAAGATAACCAAACATGGACAGTCTTTCTCCTATAAAGCTCCAAATCTTTCTAACGGAAATTTTGGTCGTTAGGTGGTAAACATTTCCATTGTATAACGGAACACTCACTTTCAGCTTAAGGCTTATTTACCTGTTCAAATTGTCTGCCCATTGTATTCATGCCACCTGCTAATTACCTTTCCCAAACAAGTCTCCAACGTCCCTAGGTCCTGAGGTCTTGTCTCGTTCAAGAGTAGCTCAAATTACAATTAAGGTCTAGTCTCTCCGGTAATTATCCGTTATTCTTTCTTACCAACGCATCTGGATATCATTGGCTATCTAAAACAGGAAATTCTTCTGATTGGCTATTTTCGTTTCACAAAACCAAATTCATATCTGAATCTGATCACACACACGCTAAGAAACCCACGAGAAAAGAGCTATCTCTCCAATTTCAAACTTGTAAAAGTTTGTCTATCTCGGCTGGAGGTAAAATGAATTATTGGTTAACATTCAAAGTTGAACGAGATATTACTGTGAATTCAATTTAATCTAGCATTAATATTATAGTTTGTGTATATATTTTAATTGTGCTATTCCATGGATGTTCGTAAGTTGGAATACCTGTACAAAACTATATCTATATGTATCTTATTTTATAGTTAACAGTTGTTTATGATCTATGTTATTATTTCATTTATATTCAATATGCATATTGCTTGAATGTCTGTACCCCACCGCCAATCGCCGGCCACACATCATAACCTCAATTATAATTAATAAAAATAAATAAAGAAATACCAGGGACACAACCCTGTTAAATTCTCATCATGTAAGATAGCTCGACTGTCAGTTGATGTTTAAAACATATACTAACTCCCATTATCATGAAGTTACTGCTTCTCCTTGCCTTTGTCGGAAAATAAAGGCTATTATGATGTGTCGCTCAAGGACGATTCGGTGGCGAAAGACAAACTCGATTGGCTCTAAGACCTTGTTGTTTTAACTCTCAAATTGAAGGTCCTGGCCATTTTCCTGGTCCTTTTCCGTGTCATTGGAGCACCCAGTTGTGCCGAATCCCTGCATCCCAGTCCTTGAACAGCGGTAAAACCCTGATGTCAGCCTAACTACAACACACTGTTGTGATGTCCAGAAAACTCTGCAAAGCAGGCGCCAACCCTGGAACTAGCTGATACATTTGCCTCAGTCAAGCAAGCCGACGGGATAAAGATAAGCCAAACGGGCTTATACCATTTTCAAATGTATTTTCCACAGACACATATGATTATATCAAAGTAAACAAATAAATATATAATAGATTAGATCCACTCAATTAGAGCTATTCTTCCTGATATTAAATAAATACTTATTCTTTCTATCTTTTCCTGTAACAATCTAATTAAACTTTATGTATAGAATTGTTATTATTGCATTTGGGCGTTACTATTGTCTTGACTCACTTGTTATTAATACAATTAAGTTATAAGGGATCCTAAGGCAATTCTTGATCTCCCCTAGATTAAACCTGAGCCGTTTGTGATATAGGTTGAGTGGTGCAGCTGGTAACGAGAGCCATAGCGCACATACTAGTTCGAATCCAGACCATTGAGCTATCGGTTGGACTCGATCCCACAAATTAACACCAACCCGTCACAATCAGAAGAAAAAGGAGCAAAAATAATAACAATTAAAAACAAACAAACAAACAAAAGAAAAATTATGTGATTTGAATATTTTTGAAAAGTCGTTCATGTGAAAATGACTATTTTGTTACAAAATGCTTGTTGCAAAAGAGCTCAAAGGTCTTCAAACTCTCTTTGAAAACAAATTGTAACACGTCACAATCGAATTTTGAGTTTTTAGCAATTTAATAAATTTATATATTTATCTATCGCCATTATAATCAATAGAAAAATTAACCTCAAGTTTCATTTTCGTGGCTATGAATTTTATTTCCAGCTCCAAGTTCATATAGACATAAAAATAACGTTTTGAGACGATGGATCACATATTATTTTTAAATAATATTTGTCAAATCTCAATTGGAAGTCAGTCGCTCATCCCTGGCAAATAACCTTCGAGTCTCCGATTCCATCTCCTTTAACCATTTATCTTCTATTTCAATCTCTGTTGTTTCTATTATTTTAAAAAAAATTCTAGGTCTTAATTTGCTCTAACCGGAAGTAGATCAAATTACACCCTAAGACTCTTTGATATAATATTGTTATATATTACGTTGGTTTGAGACAATGACCCACGACTGTTTGAGTTATCAGAGCCCACAAATAACTACACAGTTGTTGGGGGAGGGGGGGGGGGAGGGGTCGTTGTTTATACATTTTTAATATATTCTTTTCGGGTTTGTTTTTTTTATTTAAAATCTTTTTTTTTTGTCTGTTTTTTTTTTTTTTTTTTTTGTCAGGCTTTTAAATAATATCTTTTATTTTTCACTGACTTGTGGTAACTGGACGATGGTTTGCTTTTCACCAGCTTTTGAGGTTCCTTACAGATGAAGAATATTGTTGTCATTGAATACATAAACCATTCGCTTTTAGGGTGAAACTCTAGCCGAGGGAAATAATAGAAAACAGAAGCATTAATACAGAACTTTGAGCACGACGTGATTCTTTTGGTCTTGTCTTATCTTGTCATCAGCCGTGGAATTCGCTTTTATTGTCCGAGCCTCATACAGGGGAAAAGAACAAGACCATCCGTCTGGTCGAATAATAAAATTACCAAGACGGCGGCGGCGACACATAAGGAGGAGGAAACGAATAATTGTTAGAGTGAGTAAATCAACTGGCCACTGTATTTTGAGGGCTGTGGTGTTCGATATTGGGAGCCAGGTCTCCACATCTCTGCTTTTGGTTGTTCATTTATATATTTGTTTATTTATTTATTTATTTTTGTTATGGGGAGGGGGGGGGGTTATGTTTTGTTTTGCTTTTTTAAAAAATGTTTTATATTGTTTGTTTAGTTTTGCTTTGTTTTTAACTCATTCCATGTTTTGATAGTCTTTTAAAATATTTTTTTCTCAATCACAACTAGAACAGGATGGCCGTATCAACATGAATCCAAAAACTTGTAATCTTAACCACAATAATTTATCTTGATGAAGAAGTATAACATAGCAGATCGCGGATGGCCACTTGGTAAAACACTCGACTCAAACTCACGCAAATCCGACTCCAATTCGCGGATCATTATTATTATGCTTTAGACTATAAATATATATATATATATATATATATATTTTATATAATATATATATATATATATATTATATATATATATATATATATATATATATATATAGAATATGTGAAAAATGCAAAATTTCTAAAACATTCAGAACATGTACCAAATGAAACCCATGGATATTCATAATGTGTCTGCAGATATTTATTTATTTCAAAAGAATGTTTCTATTCCACTATGCAAGTCTCAAGGTATAGTATGTTTGTAGGGGACAGCGTGGCTCAGCGGTACGGTCTTTGCTTCGTAACCCAAAGGTAACGAGTCAGAATACCCGCTGCTCTGTGTGGCCTTGATCAAGCCACCTCGCCCAAGCTCAGTTTTCGGCGCTGCGCTGCGGCTGACGCATGGGTTATTCCAGTTTCCCTTAGAATAGACCCTACAGACACATTTCCCTTATGAGAGAAATAAAGG
>NC_088362.1:33070089-33075089 GCF_034508935.2 Berghia stephanieae
AAAATAAATTCAACGAGAAAAGCCCGCCATAATTTTCGAACTCCAAAATAATTAGAATTCCACCTAATGACGCGTGCAATCTTTATAGAGCAAATAATACAACACATGTTTTTCAATGCTTTTAACTATTTGAGCATCCTTCAACAAAATACGTGCAATTAGCCAACATTCAACTGCTATTTTCTGGAAAAACACGTATTTAACAGTTAGGCCAGAAAAAACAACTTTTCCTTCAAATTTCATTGGATAAAAATTACCCTCATCTTGGCAAAAACCCATCAAACCCGGGACTTCGCGATTCCCAGATTCCCAGTTTAAAAAAAAACAAAAACAATTGAGGATATTTTTAATCGATCGATAGTTGAAGGACGAGTTTTTTGGACAGAAATTTAAATACCAGTGTTTTCTAGATAGAGTAGTGCATTGCACTCAACGCCGGTCGTTTCACCGCGACATCATTGCAATTTCGGTTGAATGCATGAGAAAACTTTGAATCGTTGTAGAGTAGAAGAAGCCCCTCCTCTTCCCCTTGCCCCTCTTCTTTCTACCTTTGAATTAATTTATGTTCGTACTCATCGTGCTGATTCTGTTTTATTCGATGTTAATTGTCACAATGATAATAATAATAATAATAATAATAATAATAATAATAATAATAATAAATAATAATAATAATAAAATAATAAGAAGAAGAAGAAAAGAAGAAGAAAGAGAAGAAAAAAGAAGAGAAAGAAGAAGAAGAAAAGAGAAAAGAAGAAGAAGAAGAAGAAGAAGAAGAAGAAGAAGAAGAAGAAGAAGAAGAAGAAGAAGAAGAAGAATTCATCATAATAATAATAATCATCATCAAAATTATTATTATTATCATCATATCATCATCATTACCATCATCATCATCATCATCATCATCATCATCATCATCATCATCATCACCCACCACCACCACTACCACCATCAACACCACCACCACAATCATTCATTCTACCCCAATCAATAAATATCTACCCATACAATCCAGCCATCACAATAAACCCAAGAATGCATTGTGGTTTCCTCCTCAAGATTGTCTAACAATAAATGATGGCACGAAAAGTGTTTCATATTCTGTATCGCTATCCACGTAATATTCCATTATATGCATATATTGATCTCTACTCTCCATTTTTTTGTAATGAAATAAACAGTGTGTGGCCCATAGATCTATCCAACATAGAGATGGTCAACGAGCGTCTTTTTGCGTGTAAAATTGAATATAACAAAATAGTCGTCTTCAAGTCAAGATAGTTCTGATGCTAAAGTTGTGTCAGTGTGATGAATTGCTTCTTTCCTTTCTTATAATGGCCGCGCTCTTACATGTACGATGTGTTAGTACGCCATAATACAGCGTTCAGTAGAGAAATAAAATGCTCAATGTGCTTCTTGTATTAAAAATCTATGGTATGTCCCAATAGCTTGGTAATAACTCCATTTTTCTGGATCGAAGTCACGAGATTAAATTCCAGCAAAGACACTTCGATTTTGTGAGTCCTGCCTGACGTAAAACGGATGGAATCTTCTCATCCTCTTCCTCCACCCCCCCCCCCCACCTCTACTCATACAGTTATGTTCTCATATTCTCTCTTCCTCCTCCTACTCTATTCAGTCATGTTCTCATATTCCCTCTTCCTCCTCCTACTCATACAGTCATGTTCTCATATTCCCTCTTCCTCTTCCTACTCATTCAGTCATGTTATCATATTCCCTCTGCTCTTATTTTCTTCACGCCTCCCTACTCTATTAACTCTTTTGGCTTAATTGAACTAAGTAATTCAGTCAACGTAAAATGATACGAAAAAAGCTACCACTTTTTTTCTGCAAAAAGTATGAAACAAAAATGAATATAACAGCTTCCAAAAAAAAAAGAAAAAAAGCGCAATATCTACTAAACGTGCTCAAAGCACTTTACCAGGGATCCCTTAGCCAGCAGTAACAATTAATATGTAGGACGGGACATGACGCCTGTTAGGCGATATTACAATTTTGCAGACAGAGACGACGCTGTTGATGGCCAGGTACTCGTTTTACACCTGAGTATTACAATATTTCTATAGTTCTGCATGAAATGTAATAAGTTTGTCTCCATAAAACACTTACCCTGTTATACATTTTCAAAATACATTTTTCCTTTTGCCCAGAAAACCTTTAGTGCATCATATACTTAATCGATTATTATTTTCCTCAAATTGTCCCCAAAAACCCCCTTCAACCCGGATACCCCAAAGATCCCTCAGGATTCACATTTGTTGAAACTTCGAAGTTATCTCTTTACTCACTGTACTCAGTTTTATAACAATTACCTGGTCGCCAATAGCGATGCCTCTTTCGATAAAAAAAAATATAATGTTATAACACCTTTATAGGTGTCAGGACACACATGTTAAACGGTGCTCTTGGTGTTTGGACATTAAGTAAAATGCTTTAAGAAATTTTGGTGAAAATTGATCTCTATAAAAGCTCAGTGTTTTGTATGTATTATGATTATGATTATGGTTATGATTATTATTATTATTATTATTATTATTATTATTATTATTATTATTATTATTATTATTATTATTATTATTATCATATTATTATATATTATATTATTATTATTATTATTATTATTATTATTATATTATTATATTATTATTATTATTATTATTATTATGTATTATATTATTATTATTATTATTATTATCATTATTATTATTATCTATTATCATTATCATCATTATTATTATTATCATTATTATCATTATTATTATTTTATTATTATTATTATATTATTATTATTATTATTATTATTATTATTATTAGTATTATTATTATTATTATTAGTATTATAAATATTATTAGTTTTTTTAAATGTTATTCTTTTTATTTATTCGCCTGGAATTTTCCATCTCAATCACCAGCAATCTGGGTATGAGATTCCTGGCAGAACAGTCCAACGTTGTTAGAATCTAGGATAATGCCTTTATCTATAATTGTATCTGTGTGGTCTTCGTCTTAAGGTCCAGCTGTTAGATTGTTGTTGTCTTGCTTTCAATATTACCATTGATTTTCAACTTACCACGCGATGCTACTACTTATTAGTACAACAATTACACCAGCTACTCCTGCTACTACTACCACCACCACCAGTAGTAGTAGTAGTAGTAGTAGTAGTAGTAGTAGTAGTAGTAGTAGTAGTAGTAGTAGTAGTAGTAGTAGTAGTAATAGTAGTAGAGGTAGTAGTAGTGGTAGTAGTAGTAGTAGTAGTAGTAGTAGTAGTAGTAGTAGTAGTAGTAGTAGTAGTAGTAGTAGTAGTAGTAGTAGTTGTTGTTGTTGTTGTAGTAAATACTATTGCTGCCGTTCTTTATGTTGTTGCGCCACTACTACAAACATCACCACCACCATCGCCAATACTACCAACACATTCTTCCTTATAGCGACTTGAAGAAGACTTTTCAATAAATAAGCAAAGCCAACGAACATATTCCATACATAAAACCCTGGGATTTACCCTCGTGGTCAAGAATGTTCGTGGTCTGCATCACAATGGTCCAAATCACAATTGATCAATAAAATGGGTCGCTTACGTTTTAGCCGTGGTGTTGCTCGATATATCAAACACTAACCGTAAGTTTATTTTATTGTTACAATACAATAAGTAAGAGTGTTTAAGATAATTTCGGATTGAGAAGCAAAGTAAATTCTCTTAGCTGTTTTGGCATTCACCGCTATATTATTATTATTATTATTATTATATTATTATTATTATTATTATTATTATTATTATTATTATTATTATTATTATTATTATTATTATTATTATTATTTTTATTGTTGTTATTATTATTATTATTATTATTATTATTATTATTATTATTATTATTATTATTATTATTATTATTATTATTATTATTATTATTATTATAATTCTTCTTCTTATTATTATTATTATTATTACCATCATCATCATCATCATCATCATCATCATCATTATCATCATCATCATTATTATTATTAGTGTATCACTATGATAATAATAATAATAATATATTTGTGAAGGATAGTGGTCTTTTACTAAATTCTTTCTTCTACATCTAAGTCAGACCTACATGGCTTTTTTCTTCTAGATGGACATGTACACATTAACAACATTCCGACTTAACGGGGTCTCATTTTTTTAACCGCTCTAACTCTGCCTTTGGACATCATTGGGCGATACCTGTTGTTTGATGGATTATCTTTTTTCCTTCATGGATTGCCTTGGCGCGGAAGGGATTCAAACGTCACTTCACTCGTAATGACGTATAGTAACTTAATAACATGATTCTAAACTATCGAAACAATGGCGGACGCCCTTATGAAATACTTCTCCGAAATGTATTCAGAGGAGAAAAACATTATAAATCTGATCATGATTTGACTTTTATACATTCTGGTCACATGACATGTGAAAAAGTTATAGCCAGCATGAAGAATAAAAAATACCGGTTTTCTTTGTTTAGAACCAATCTACTCGTTGCTGAAGGGGACGTGGCATCAGACTATTGAATCCTATTGTTTTTTTTTAAACTTTGCCTCCATTTTGGTCTAACACTATCAGCATTATCGTGTGAAATAATGTGATCGGCCACTCTCTTTGTTTTCGTTTTATTTCACTAAGTTACCATCGAGTTCCACTAACGAAAGAATGAAAAGGAGAGGCTTCGGATGGGAATATTACAGACAATGGACGTTTTGGATATAAACCCTTCGTCAGCACAACAATAAACAAATTAACGTGGAAAACAAATAAAATAAAATGCAATAATATAACTTGTATTGTCTGTACTCAATGGTGGTTGGAGTATGAATGAAACGTAAGCGTGGCGTGGCTAGTCGGTAGGGAGTCCCTATTGTTGTGCTGACGAACGGTTTGTACCTGAAACGTCCATTGCCTGTATTGTTCCCACCCGAAGCTTCTCCATTTTCACTCTTTCGTTAGTAATATC
>NC_088362.1:33080089-33082589 GCF_034508935.2 Berghia stephanieae
GTCTCGTCTGGCATTTTAAGTGCGGCTGTTGGCTTTAGACCCCTTGTAAAATGTTTTGAACACGTTTAGTGGATATTGCGCTGAATAAATAAGCCCATTTAAAAAAAAATTATCTGTTTATTTTTTTATTTAGAATAAAAATCTTATGTGCCAACAAGAAAACCCCATGAAAACAAATAAAATCAATGCAAACTACTTAATAAATAATTCATTTTTTCCCCTGAAGAATTTATAACACAATTACCTGCACAAAATTCCATTATCTATTCCCATAATTCTGTGTCTATGTCTCAACCATTACCCTCAAACATTTCGCTTATTATTATTGGGCGTCATTTAAATGGTTGTATAAAGAAGGAATGCGACTCGTTTTATTTGATTATTTAAGTTTAAAGCATCAGCCTCATCGGAATAAATCGATGAATACGTTTATACCGTAAATAACATAATATATCACCCATCGTATCAAACCAGTGTGATGACGAGGTGCACTAGATATTAAAAATAAACTTTAAGCAGACGTTGTAATTATAAAATTGTGTTTGAATTATTATGCCCTATATTACAACTTTGTAAAAGTTAATGTATACTTAATAGCAGCTTCTAATGGTGCTTACACTACTATGTTATGACGATCGACCCAAATCTGCAAATTCCGTACCGCACTTGTGCATCGTTGCAAACCCGCCCGGAAGCTTCGTCAAAACGCACCGTTCAACTAGATGCTCTGGTTACGGGATAGTTACTACAACGGGTGGAGAATTATATAAGTAACAATTCACGTTTCAAATCACAATGTTGTATGAAATGCAGAATCAACTCCATCAAATGTAAATTATAAATTCCATTTCGTCATTCCCAGAGGGGAAATTTATTAAAACGGTATATTCCAACGGTAGACTAGATTAGTTAAGGCGTTAGCCGCAGTTCAGCGCCGCTAAGTGATCTAGGACGAGGTGACTTGATTAATCGCAAACATCCTTTGCGGCGGAAATTCTAACCCAGTGCCTTTCGGTTACGAAGTAAAGCCCAAACGTCTGTGCCAAGCTACCTCCTGGTGCATTTTATTTCATTTCGCACTTATAGCCCACGGCAGCATAGCACAATCTTTCTACCAAAACTGAGAAATATTAACGGAATGATGAATGCATATTGAATATGTGTTATAAATACCTGTAACGCAAGAAGCCTAGTTAAAATCAACAAAATACATAATATTCCAATGTTGACGACAGGGGATGTGCAAGATATTTCCTAAACAAACAACTAGAGTTGAAATTTGAGCTATGTCTAAACAAGCGCCGAAGAACTGGGATTCTCCTAGTGTTGGTTGATATATTATTAATGCACATTTTTCACCTTTCAACAACTATAGGATTTCATCCACAATCTCACCTTCCGTTTTTCCAGAATCACCTAGCTTTTGTCCGTTTTCTTTTGTCACCAATGCCATAAGAATTATCAATAGATTTATACAAGAATGAGATTTCAACGCGCGTCTTTTTCCCTGTACAACGGAAGATCTTAAATTTCTCTTTAAAATATTTGTGGTGCTCAAGTTGTGCCAGTACTATATATTGCTTCTCTTCTTTCTTACAACGGCCGGGTTTTTGCGTGTACCGTGTATTATTAACCCAAAAGGCATCGTTCGATAGAATAAATAATGCTCATTTTGCATCTTGTATTTCAAATATATTGTACTATCACATATAATTATTAAACATGAAATGAGTTTTCATATTGATTAAAAGGATATTTGGCGACTTTTTGAGGAAAGCGAAGTAGGGGTTGAGGCGGGCGGGGGGGGGGGGGGGGGGGGGGGGGCTGAAGAGAGACTTATAGCCCAAGAAGTGTGGAAACCGCTATTGATCCCGCCTCCTTGACCTCTCGAATTGAAAGCAGGTAGTTCCACCAGTGGGCGCCTTACCAATTGGGTTCTCGGGTTTTGGTTCACGGATACTTTTTTATTTTCTGGTTTAATCTGGCACTTCTCAAATCACATTGTTTCCGTTTTGGGTTTTTCTGTTGTTGTTGTTTTGTTTTGTTTTTTGTTTAAAATTTTTTTTAAAAATTTGTTTAATACCTTTTCCAATTTACTTGTAAGTATTGAAAATAACAGACTATTAAAATAAATAACAATAGTCTAGCGACTTCATATTATTGGCTTCTGTTGTCGCAAAAAGTCGAGCCTCCTCTTAGTGTTTTTGACTAGACCATAGCAACTTAAAGAAATAGTCATATCATTATTATTATGTTTTTAATATGGGGAAAACCAATTCAAATACACCGTCATTCATTCGTCTATCTGTTGATCTACGGTGTTTACAGTTGTCTTCATTCTGTCAGGATATAATATATCATTAGCACTGACATCTTAACATTATCTTGAGTCAACAACTTGGAAAGGTTTGAAGAAAAAAAAACTAAAAAAAAAAAAGAATACCGACCCGAGACGAAAGAAATCGGTTGATAGGCGGACAGGCTTATTAGATATTTGGCA
>NC_088362.1:33085089-33087589 GCF_034508935.2 Berghia stephanieae
GAAGACTTCAAAGATTTCAAGAAATATAAGTCCTCTCCCCCCAATTTCGATTACATGACACGCACACACACATTTAGGATGTCAACAGTCTGTTCGATTTTAATGATGTCGGTACAAGGAGTTAGGGGTGGGGTGGGGGGGGGGGTAGTTTACATCTATTTAAGGCTGTTTTTTATCACTGTGTAATAGGTCCATCCCATTAACTTTTGGTCATTGACCTTTCACGGTATCCTAACTAAACCAATCAACTCGTAAGACCTAAGTGGAAGCCACGGCTGTGGCAGACAATCAAAATCAGTAAAAAAAAAAGAATATTAGATAAATAAATAAATAGATAGAAAAAGAAGAAACAAGTCTTATGACTCATGTAGTTAAAGTTTAACGACAGTCTTTGAAATGGAGATGATGATGATGATGATGATGATGATGATGATGATGATGATGATGATGATGATGATGATGATGATGATGATGAAGATGATGATAGTTGTATTTATGGAAGGGGTCCAATATTTGATTTTCGCTTTTCTAAAATTTTACTTAGATATTAATTTTTAGTTGCTTTTTGTTGGGTTTTTTTTCTTTTCTATTTATTTTTGTCCACCTCCCCCCTCCACTCTCTCTCTCTCTCTCTCTCTCTCTCTCTCTCTCTCTCTCTCTCTCTCTCTCTCTCCCTCTCTCTCTCTCTCTTTCTCCCCTTGTCTTTATCTCACTGTCTTTCTATCTATCTCTCCTTCTCTCTGCATGTGTGTGTTTTTGTTTGTTTCCTTTTTTGTGTGTGCGAGTAAGTCTGTGTTTTCCGGTTATGAGTTGTTTTTTGTTTGTTAGTTTTTTTGGTTTTGTTTTTTTATCATTTTGTCTGAATTTATCGCATTGTGTTATTATGGCGTTTATTCTCTTGATATATTTTTTAATGTGTGCTCTTTTTTATGTCATTCTTTTCTATTCTCCTCAATCTCTTGATCATTCGTAATTCCCATACATCAACAGTTTATTGATGATTCGATTATGGCCAACTCATTTCATGACATGAAAGGATATATTAGATGATGGAGATGATGATGATGATGATGATGGTGATGATGATGATGATGATGATGATGATGATGATGATGATGATGATGATGATGATGATGATGATGATGATGATGATATATGAAAGGGATTGCAAACAATAATACAAACATCAAAACACACTCGTTTCAAGATGTTTTCATTCTTACTTTTGTTCTTATAAAGCCTGTCTTTCATCGCATCTTTGCCACAGTCGAGCTTTAGTTTAAATTTTTTTAAACATCTGATTCAAGTAAGGAAACAAAGATAAAAAAAATCTTTTTTTTTCACGAGCTAATTAACTTTGGACAACGATCGATCGACGTGAACTAGTTTGTATATCTCATAATCCAAATCGTTGTGAGTTTATTGTTGTAATGGAAATAGACACTCTAAAAACCATCGTAAAATACTGTCTATTACAGCATTGTTCTTTTAAAAAATCAAGCCCATAATAGCGTTCGATTATCAGACCTGCAGACGTGTGACATCGGTAACGATACATTTCATTCGTCCAGACTATAGAGTTAAAGCAAGCTGCACCAAGTCACAATGGTAATTAGAAGACTATATTATTATATATTACTCACCAAGTCAACCTTGTGTTCTAATGGAATGACCTAGAAAGAAAAAAATGGATTAACGCCATAATATCCAAATTATAAGAGTATAATATATTTGTTACAAAAACTAACATTGCTAGCCATTTTTTCATTATCATTTTTCTTTCACTTTTTAAAAATGTATCTCTCAGCATCTGTCTGGCACTACACCCCGGGCATACCTATTTGGGACTTGGGTTACGCAATAGTAAAATCTTTGGAGTCGAATCAAAATACCTTTTGAGTTTTTAGCGGAACTCAATCTTTTCTGCCTGATATTATTACACCCCGCACCTCTCTCGCCTCCCGCTTATATTCTGCCGTAGTCTAGAAAAACAGATATTTAAACATTTTTGGCCAGAAAACTCGTCCTTCAAATATTGATCGATTCAAATAACTTTTATCTTGGCAAAAACTCTCAAACCTCCATGATTGAACGTTTTTGCCAAGATGGGAGACATTTTAATCGATCGATAATTGAAGGACTTGAAGGACGAGTTTTCTGGCCTAAATTTTAAATACGTGTTTTTCTAGAGCACGGAATTATTGACTTGACATCTCTCGACTGGCAGGGCTGCCATGTAGTTAACCTTGTGACATTTTCAGGCCATAGTGCAGAGATGCTCTCGCTCTGAGTAACGCAAGCGTTAATAATAAAAAGGGAAGAGAGATAAGGAAAAAGGAGGGGAGATAAACTAGCATAAGCGAAGATGAAGAAAAAAAAGTATGTCCGTACCTAATGATGATGATAATATAGTAGTAGCCTGGTGGTGGGCGTAGTTGTTGTAAACAAGAAGCTGAGCGAATTCTCCAAAAAGAGCGGGAATCGCAAGATAGATGTTGAT
>NC_088362.1:33092589-33097589 GCF_034508935.2 Berghia stephanieae
TTAAGTGTGCTTTTCTTAAAGCGCAATATCCACTTAATGTGCTCAGGCGGTATTACAATTTTTTCCGAGAGAGAGATAACGCTGTTAACGGCCGGGTACTTATTTTACACGTGAGTACGGTGTGAGAATGTGAGTAAAGAGCCTTTTGCAAGGACTCAACTATGCGCCGAGCGAGGCTCAAACCTAGGATCTTCCGATCCGAAAGCGAGTGTCATACCAGTAGACCACATAGCCGCACATTAAAAAGTAAATGATTTAAAGACCTAAATTATGTAAATTATTTAGAAATCAGGAGCCTCATTGAGAATATAACTGTTGTTTCTAAAACTACTTACTTTCAAATTTGAATACATTCTAACGATTTTTCACGTAAAATTCATTCTGTGGAACCTGGTAGGACCTCGCCAGATTTAGGCGATGAGTCACATTATATTATTTATTGCTGCTATGCATTTAGGTAAAATATTCAAAACATCCATTAGCCTGATGTAAACTTACCAACACACAAAACAGTCAGACGTGCTACCCATCACACCATAATGTGTCATGGTAGCACGTATGACCGGTAATCAGAAGGTCTGAGGTTCAATCCCAAGTCGAGGAGGATGTTTTTTTCCCCTGTATTTATATTTCTTCCTTTGTTTGGCACTGCTTTATACACCAATTTTTAGATCTTTATCTTATACCAGTGCCTGTTTTCTAATTTGCCGATTTAGTTTTGCTAGAACAAGAATAATTTCGTCTCTTTACATTGAATGGATTGGGAGGAAAGCGAAGCGAAGCGTCATGGAACTCGAAACCAAATAGTTAATATGTCTCTTTCGCATTTTTTGGATGGTCCCGTGTATTCCAAGACGTATTCAAAGGCATTGGGAAATAGCATTCAAGAAACAGAAAGAAATCCGAGATTTAAGAGGAACAGGGGAAGAAAAAGTAAGGAAACAATGAAATATGAGTGGCCGGTTGGGGAATAACCTACTTACTCCAACCCAACAAAAGGAAAGGGGAATTTTTAAAGCAGTTTTTCGCATTTCTATTTTTTTACGAATGCTCGGGCTCCTGTTTGGGGTTAGCCATTATTAAACGGTATTATGTGGTAGCGTAGTTCATGCTGAAAAATGAATTCAAAATTAATACGACTACAACATCCTAAAATCGTAGCCTTTTACAGTTTATGATTACTACTGTACTCGACAAAAATTTAAAAAAAAAAAAACATTTATTTTAAATTATGGCCAGAAAACTGGTCCTTCAAATAATATCGATGGTATTAAATCACCCTCATCTTGGCAAAAACTCTCAAATTTGTGACTTCAAGGCAGTCCCACATTTGGGAGCTTTTGGCAAGATGAAGGTCATTTTAATAGATCGATATTTATTGAAGAACAAGTCTCAGTTTTCTGGCCAAAATTTGAAATACGTCTGTTTTATGTTTGTTTGTTTTTTTTTTGGTTTTTTTTTTTTAATTGGGATTTTGTTTTTCATCAAAGTAAGGCAGAAATGGCATTAGTTTCTTTTATAAAATCAAATCAATCGCACTCAAAGTTTATAAAACAGACTTAATCTTTGTTTTTCTGCGTCTTGTTCACATAGCCATGATACCGTTTTGAGACAGTTGGACACAAATTAATTCTATCAAGAGTTTCTTATTTTCTTTCCATTAGTTATTCTGCGACTATTATGTGGCCTAGAGGCATGACACTTGCCTTCGATTCGGAACATCCAGGGTTCGAGTCCCGCGCTGAGCTGCGTATAGTTGAGTCCTTGGAAAAGTCTCTTTACTCACATTCTCTCACCGTACCCAGTTGTAAAAGGAGTACCTGGCCTTGAACAGCGTTGTCTCTGTCGGAAAAAAATTGTAATATTATTGCAGTCATCATGTTTCGTCCTATATTATGTTACTTGTTGCTGTTAGCTAGGGACCACGTGTCTTCTGGCACTTTCCTACTCACTTCATCTCTTATTGTTATCAACATAAGTGCCTGCTCCACTCACTTTTCTGGATATATTACGCTATATAAATGCTCTAGTTATTCCCAATTATAGAATTATGCTGCTACTCTCGGCGTACATAATTTTTTTTCTATTTTCCATTATTCTTAGTCACTTCACCTTATGGTTAAACACTCATTGTTTGTGGCATGCTTAGTGATAGCATGTCGTGCTTGCGCTCATCTACACACGAAAATTTAAAGAGCAAACGCACCCCCCCCCCCCCCCCCACACACACACACTTCCTTCAACACACTCCTCGTACCCTTATCATGCATAGTACTGCATTTACTCTCATTCCCTGAAACAATGAACGTGCGTAAAATGACGTAAGGTATATTCCTGGAATTTCCACGAGATTGAAAGTCAGGATTCCGTCGGTACTCGAGTCCAATATGGAAGAAATGCCTTGTCTTTTTTCTTTTTTAGATTTTTATTTTGTTTGTTTTTGTTTCTTGTTTTTGTTTTATTTTTACTTTTGTATTTTGGAAGTTTTTTGGTTTGTTTATATATATATTTTATATATATATATATATATATATATTATATATATATATATATATATATATATATATATATATTTATATTAGTATTGTTTATTCTTTTCTTTTCTTTTTTTTTTTCTATATTTAAAAAAAAAATTTGTTTAATGTTTTGCTTTCGCTTTTTTAATGATTTCTGGGTTTGGTTTTGTTTTGTTTTGTTTTGTTTTGTTTTTTGTTTCTGTTTTGTTTTATCTAATTTTATTTTGGTTTGTTTTCTTTTGGTTGTTTCTTCATTGTTTTTGTGGGGTTTTTTTTGTCTGTTTTTCTTTGTTTTGTTTTGCTATTTATAAATGTGTTTTTAGATGCTCATTTGCTTTGTTGATTAAATTTTAAATCTCACATATTTTAAAATAGAGTGTTATATGCGTCCCTTTTTAATTTTTTCCAAGTTGTTCTATTCAAAGAATGTTGTTTTTTAAAAAAATTCTACTCTCGTTCCAACAGCACTACTGCTCGAAAGAGTAAATATAATATTTGCAAAATGTGCAAATCATAACATTTATAAAACAAAACCTAAGTTCTACACAACAGAATAAGTCTACCCTTATTTTAGTCTAATTCTTTTTTTCAATCTAACAGTCTTTGTTCGGTCTACTCATCCATTGCCTTGCATAACATGGAGAGAAAAAATAGAGTTCAAAATAATTTTTTTTAAAAAGACGCACAATTGTTAACCGAATTTGAAAAGCGGGAGGGGAGATAGACGTCGTTTCTTTGTGCAAGAAGCTAAATGTCACAACTATTTAAAATGAATCTTTTTATTGCTATTGTTATTTTGCCTTCTACTCTACGTGCACATATTCTATGCAGGTCTGATAACCGCAGGAAATATATGGGCTTGATTTAACATAGTTGTATTGGAGAATATTTTGCCTCGGTTTGGGAGTATGTCAATTACAATAATGAGTCCATGACAATTTGGTTTATCAGACCTGCAAATATTTACACGTTGCTCTTACTAATACTTCAGGGCCTTGTGTTCCATCCATTTCGTTATATGTCTATTTTGTGTTTATTTATATATCGATAAATGAGGTGCGCATATTTGCAGGTTTCATCGCTGAGCGCAATTGTGCGCTTAATTTAACAATTTAATGGATGGTATTTTGCGTAATAATCCAAGTTATATAAACAATAGATATATATATATATTGTGTCGTTTTCACGCTTCAAAGCCGGGATGAACTCCGGCTCTGTGAGCACAGAGTCTCTCAATGACTAATAATTCAAATATTCGTTTTGTGCTTACTCCTGTTTTTCACTTTTTTCCCAACCCATTGCAGTAGATCCGATTGTGTTTCTCGTAGATATTTTTTGTTTTGTTTTGAGTCTGTTTATTTTTTTCCCTCTAATATTGTTTTGTTTTTCTTTCCTTTCTTATGACAAGACGGGTGTTTTTATTTTATTATTTTCTTGATCTTTCGGGATTTTTAAAGCGTATTTTCGTTTCTTTTTCTTTTTCTTTTTTTTCCCTCTCTTTGTATGATTTTTAATGTTGTTATTATATTTTTGTTTGTTTGGTTGTTTTCTTGAGGGGGGGGGGAGGTATTTTTTTCCTAACATGCTGAGATTTGGCTCGAATGAAGTTATTTGAGCGCCGTGCTGTGCGTGGTGCTGGTTCTTCTAGTCACCCTGACCTAATATTTAATATGTAATTGTGTTTGTGTGTGCCTGCCAGAGTAACCCTGATGACACGGAGATTTGAGTGCTGGGATGGTCTTCGCGTTGATTTTGGCATGGCTCAATGTCTTTCTGGGGGTCCCAATAGCTCAATTGGTAGAGCTATCGCTTTACACTCATAGGGACCAAGATAGATCCCTGGTGAAATCGATTTTTTTTTACCTGAGCCACCCCCCCCCCCCCCACCCCTGCCCCCACTTGTCTACCCATAGATGAATGGGTAGCTTGGTCTGTTAGATCTAGTGGAAAGTACTTTGCAAAACGCTAGCGCCTTAAAGAAACGGGGATAAACAGCTCCAGAGGCCTAATGGCTTTGAAAGACTACTTTTAGAATGTCTTTGTGCCACCCCCCCCCACCCCCACCCCCCAGCCCCACGCATGATGGACTTTGTGGTCCTTGTGCGCTTTTTTTTCGAGAGAGACGACGCCATTACCGGCCAAGAACTCATTATACATATGAATCCGGTTATTTGAAAATGTGACGAAACGACCTTCTCCAAGGAATCAATGTTGCGCCGCCTAGAGCAGCGGGACTCGAACCATGGACGTACCGATCCGAAGACGATTACATACCACAAGACCACCAAACCGCACAGTCGAGGTAGACTGATTTTTTTGGGGATGTTTTCTTTTTCTTTTATTTTTCTATCTTGCTTTGTCTTGGATCGATCATTCACACTAGTTCAGACCAATTTTTTTTCTTGAAAAAATGATCGTCTTTATTTGCCTCATTCATCGCAGGCCAGACAAGCTAAATGAAAACACCGTTCGATACATTGTTAA
>NC_088362.1:33107589-33122589 GCF_034508935.2 Berghia stephanieae
ACAATGCCACATGTAAGAAAATTATACCAAATCAAATCCCTGAATTTCATTTGAAAAAAATATTTTAAATTGTTTGAATATAACATTTTAATATACGTAGGAAGACATAATAACTACTGACTTTTGTAATCCTTGGTCGATCAATGGAGCGGATAAACATCTACCAAGGACCTCCATATCCGTCTGTCGGCCGCACTACTGCATACATTGATGCTACTCCAGCTTAAGCCAGTCTGTTCAGCTTTTCATCGTCTCCATGTTTCTTTTGGCTTGCCTCTTCGTCATTTGCCATCAGTCCTCCAGCAATTTTCTACATTTTTTTTTCTTTTGCTATCTAATTAAAATTATTTGAGAGACCGAAATATAATTCCAAATCGCTTTTCACAAAGGAACGCTTATAAAATTACTTTTTTTCACGCAGACTGTGATGATATGAGAGTGGAATAAAGTATGGAAAGAAATAATGGAAACTTGCGATGACCTACTTTGGCATTTTTATCTGATTTGCGAATTCCTCGTCAAAGAGCAGGAGTTAGTTGTAATTAATAATCCGTGCTGTCGTATCTATAGACGTACACCCTATTTGGAGACCAATAGCTACTGTTTTTCGATCAATATTCCCTTATTGTTAGTTATAAGAACAAAAGCCAAGACGTAGGCTACTTCATAACTCGTATGACAACGTTTTCCATCGCATTAGCCTTCTTTAATTCAATTTCCCATATCATGTCAGTCACTTGTTTACCACATCTTTATTTCCAGGACGATAATATAATTTTCTTCATTTCACTACTGAATGCTTCTTCATTGGCTTTTAATAAAAGGTGAAGTGTGTTCTCTGAGGAGAAATTAATCTCAAGACCAAGTAGATAGCTACGGACTAACATTATAGACTTGTATTGCAAGATGTTTAACCAACGTCTTTTTGCGTGCACAATTAAAGGTAATTAAATTCCTCTTTTCATGCCAAAGTTGTGTCAGTCCAATAAATTTCTCCTTTCTTTTCTTATAGTGGCCGGGTTCTTATACGCACAATGTATTAGTGCGCCAAAAAGCAACGTTCTATTGAAAAAACATAATTCACAATGTGAATCGTATAATGCACATTTCTTGCTAACATCTAAATAATGCTCAAAACGAATGCCATGAATTGAAACAGGCAAATCTGACAGAATGTTCGTCGTTCTCTATGAAAAAATGACCATCATAAATTTCTACAAGATTGCGAAACATTGTTCCGAATATTTTTGGGGTTCAAAGTTGAGATTGGTCAACTCAAAAATTTTACTTTGCTGGACTTGAGAACAAAAGATAAAACGTCAGGACAAGTCATTTCTTTCTTTCACCAATATTGGACTCATCATCAAAATAACTTACTGAGGAATTGGAAACGACATGTATTGTCTTCTATTTCAAATTATATATATGGGCTGACAACATAACTTGATAGTTTGGTTCAAGTGCAGCTAAAATATAGTATGTTTAATCGTTATTCATGCTATAAGATGTAACAGATGACAGACTAAAATCAAACGAGTCCATGTTTAATCTGCAATCCCACAATCTGTTTTTGCTCGAATTTTATGATTTGTGACCCACGGACTCAAAATGGTCTTTTGTCGGCATGTACAAGACACGGAAAATTGAAATTTAGGTGAGATTAAGTTGCTTTATCAAAAAGATTAAGTGTCATTTCATGTACTCAATCAAGCTAAAACTGAGTGATTAGACCGACTGTGGCTTTAATTTCAAGTTTCAATACATTAATGTTTTAATTAATATTCTTTCCCGACGTAATATCCTTTTGAGACGAGTAGTCACATATACGACCGATTGACTTTTTTTGTTGCTTTTTAGCAGGAAACCTACCCGGGACAGTTTGCTAACTCTGTTTCAGATTGCGAAACTGACTGCATTGGATTGCTCTGGGTTTTGTTTTTTTTTTCTAATCAAGAAACAAGAGGTGTCAAAGGGCTCTTATTGGAGGGCAAGAGCTTGCCCTGTGAAGAGATCCCAGAGGAAATATTTAACCAGCTAACTGCCGTACTTTGGAAAAACACGTATTTAAAAATTTGGCCAGAAAACTCGACCGTCAAAAATCGATCGATTTAAATTACCCTCATCTTGACAAAAAATCTCAAAGCTGGAACTTCGTAAAGTCTTACTTCGAGTCCCAGGAATGAGAGATTTTGCCAAGATAAGGGTCATTTATTTCGATCGATATTTGAAGGACGAGTTTTCTGGCCAAAGTTTTTAATGCAAATTTTTCCAGAGTACGACCGTTAACTGGTTCAACATGTCGTCTGGAACTGGAGGGGGGGGGGGGGAGCATTTTGAAGTTGTTTAAAGGAAGCATTGAGTAGGAAAATGTCCAATGGAATTTCGGAAGGGAAAAAATCGATGGAAATGTTTAGAGTCAAGAGTTGAAATGACTGCATCAATATTTAAACCGTTTTAAAGCTTATTGTTTTTGTGCGGCTATGTGGTCTAGTGGTATGATAATCGTCTTTGGAACTGAAGATCTATGGTTCGAGACCATCGCATAGTTGAGTCCTTGGAAAAGACTCTTAACTTTTTCTCATCGTTCTTATGTGTAAAACGAGAACCTGGCCATAAACAGCGTTTTCGATGTCGGAAAAAAGATGTACATTCGCTTATTGTTTTTAAATCTATTTAATCTCGATGTGGATGGACTGGATCATCAATCTGGTTGTCATGAAACCTTATTTCTCCACAACAATCGGGATTGGATAGAACAATAAAGATAATAATCACCTTTGGAGAAAAAGAGAGAATAGTAAGATGAAAGAACAATAACTGCAATTTAACAGCAAGTAAGATTCGATCGATTGAATGGTTCTGTACATTAACGCTCATCTTGGAAAAACAAAACAAAAGCTCTGAAACCTGGGACTTCGCGTAGTCTCAGGTTTGAGAGGGTTTTTTTTTACCAAGATGGAGGTCACTTAAATTGATCGATGAAGTACGAGTTTCTGGCCAAATTTTTAACTACGTGCTTTTCCAGAGTGCGGCACTAAGCTGGTTAAAAACAATATCAAATGACGGAAAATAGGGGGGGGGGGGGGGGGGGGGGGGGGAGAGGAGGGGTTTATCTAATGTCTAGCCATCTTTGTTAGCTTCCTTATCTTCTTTCCGTGTGTCATTTATTAACATTTGAGAAATTGACTTTTATAAACCTGCTAAGACACACTTAGATAAACAATAAGTGAATACTTTCAAGCAATTTTTTACCAGTTATCTGCCGGTCCATGATAAGACGTGTATTTGAAAATTTGGCCAGAAAACTCGTCCTTCAAATGCCGATCGATTTGAATGACCCTTGTCTATGCAAAAAATACCTCTCAAAACTGGGATTTTCACTAAACAATTCTCTCTCTCTCTCTCTCTCTCTCTCTCTCTCTCTCTCTCTCTCTCTCTCTCTCTCTCTCTGTGTGTGTGTGTGTGTGTGTCTCTCTCTCTCTTACAGTCTCTCTCCCTGTCTCTCTCTCTATCTCTCTCTTTCTCTCTATTTCTCTTTCTCTCTCTCTCTCTCTCTCTCTCTCTCTCTCTCTCTCTCTTGAATTTAAAAAGAAAAATAGATAATAAAATCTAACGAAAGTGTGCGTGGATGGACTGGGCCATCGGTCTTGCTGTCATGAAACCTTATTTCTCTATAGAAATCTGGAATTGGATAGAAAAATAATAATTATCTCCTTATGAAAATAAATGAAGATATTACAATCAGATGAAAGAACAGAGGCGTCATTTTAACAGCAAATAAGAATCGACCGATTTACCGTCTTCGTAATTTTAAAACAATATTAAGAAAAGGTTTGGGGGGTGGGGGGGGGTGGTGGATTTATCCAATCTCCCGCCTTCACTGTCAGTTTCTATAACTTCTTTCGTTGTGCTTTCCTATATGACTTGCGTCTTATCCAAAGGGTGGCAATCAATTGCAATTACGTTAAAGAAACCGAGATAAACGCCAGCTCCATGGGCTCTGAAGAAATACTTTTGTCGGGATATCAAGCAATGTCAGTGTCCGTTTAACATGCGGGGAAACCGAGATACAATCATTTCAAGTCACTAGGGGCTTTTTATGGCTCTTAATTAATTTTTTATACACTCAGCACTCGAGAGTTCCAGTTAAAATTCCTTAAATTCTCTAATACCTTCAACATTTCCTACACTATGAAATTTATACATTGATACAAATGAACTACTTGGCACACTATGGGGTTCCATATTTGACATTATAACAATCGGGTTGACATGAAAAGAAAAGTACCGTATTATGAGGACTTAATTCCTTGTCCCTAACCAAAGTGGCAATCCTCTTCTCAATAACCAAAGTGGCCAAGCACCAAAATACATTTTTATGACATGGTAAAGAAGCGGAAATGGACAGAGCATCCGGTTTACTGCCTTTACTAAGTTGCCTTTAATATTCGGATCTTACTTCCGGCCAGTTCCTTGTAATTTCGGGATAATGACAAGGAAATAGTGTCCTGTTTTTGCATCCTCGAAAAATGATTTTAAAAATAGAATTCTAATTATACATCCACGAGGAGTCTTAAGGGTCTATTTCAAAGGAAGACTTGATTGACCCAGGCGTCAACCGCAGTGCAGCGCGGCAAAGTGAGATAGGTCGAGTGACTTGCTTAAGGCCAAACCGTTCAGCGGTTAGTCGACTCGGTAAATTTTGGACGTCTACACGCTGACACCCCCCCCCCCCCCCAGCCCTTTGTGAACACACACATTTTTAACTCTGCCAATACTGGATGGATGAACGCTAAAAACGAAATTATTTTGAATCTGTGAACAAATCTCAGTAATAAAAAAAAAATCTTGTTTCCAGGACGCAATAATATTTCTTCCATTGTTTGCACACATCCTTCAGAATTCTCCATAAATTCTAATTCTCTGATATTCGTTAAAGCGGTAGGAACATTGCATCTTCCCGTGTGTTAGGGGCATATTTTGGAGACAACGATCCCCAGCTTTTTGGATTTTCCCCATGATTGTTGTTTACGCTTTTTAATATATAGGGTGCCCCGATAGCTCTATTGGTAGAGTCCTCACCTCCCACGTAAAGAGATTGTGATCAATCCTGGATGGAGATGAGATTTTTATTCTTAACCCGTCGCTGTGATTGGGTAGATGAGTCTGTTCTATTGGTGGAAATTTCTTTGCGAGAGATTAGTGTCCTATCCAGAGGGTAGCAAGCAATTTGATAGTGTCCGATTAATGCCGTATAAAACGGAATAAACTCCTGCTTCATGGGCCTTATGGCTCAGAATATGAATGTGAATATGAATATATAATCTAATGCATTCGTTCACTCTGGAGATGTCCTCTCCACAACCAATTTTCTTTTCCTTTCTTTTTTTTTCCAATAAAGAGATGGTTTCAAGCGCCACTACTTAAAGACGTTCGAAAAGATATGATTTACCTACTGTACCTACCATGTGTTGTTAAAATACAAAACCGTTTCAAGTTTTACCAAACAAATTTGTAAAGTAATCAATGCGCAAAGTGCCGCGGTCATTTCGGTCGTTTGTTTATACTCTTCGAGGGATTCATCGGCTTTTTTAATGGCGGAAAATGAAGAAAACAAACTCCTGGCAAAGAAGAACAGCTAAACGTTTTAACTCCTTGTGGCTTGAGGGTTATGGGAAGGAAGTCATAACACATTGTTTGGCATGGCAGAGAAAAGCTAAATTGTCTAATTATTAAGCTTGGGATAAAATAAAGAATGTTGTTGAAATACGACCGACCTGTACTAATCTTCAGGTCTGGTACCCCAAATTGTCGTGGACTCATTAATTTTTCTTTGTCAATATTTTGCCATCAAATTTTGTAAAATATTACCAAAAACCTAAAAGTAAATTAATTTGAAACTTGAAATTTTCAAACCGACGCAAAACATTGTCCATTTCAACGATGTTGAAACAAGCCCATGTCATAATTGTGTTCGTTTACCAGGTCTGCTTTTCCTCGTATCAGAGGGATGTGCTCTACTCGCTGTTACTTTATTGTTAAGTTTTTAACTATATGTTTTCTTTAATAATTATAGTATTACTCTGCCGTAGCTTGGATTTAATAAATACACACACACGAATTTTAAAATTTGGCCAGAAAAATTGTCCTTTAAATATCGACCGATCAAAATGACTCTCATCTTGACAAAAAACTCTCAAGCCTGGAATTTTATGGAAGTCTTCATTAAGAGTTTTGACAAGGTGAAAGTCATTTTAATCGATTGATATTTGAAGGAGGAGTTTTCTGGCCAAAATCAAGTTTCCTGTAGAGAACATTACTGTCATTGCCTATCTATTACTTTCTGTTTAAATCTACCCATTGTTCCTTTATTGTCTATTGTTATCCTTAGAACCATTAATCAGTTTTATGATGTCTTCTCTCATTAATATCCATCGTAAAGAAACAAAGAAAGCCAGTTTCTAAGAACAATAAATCCCAGATTTACCACGCTGAGCCGCAGTTTTGTTTTCAAAATGACTGATAGAACTAACTGAGCTTTGCCAAAAGGTCATTATGTGACATTCGCCACAAACACTTCTTCAATACTAAGTTATTTGGAGAAATAAAATTCGCTTTCAACATCTTCTCTCGGTTAATTGATAATGGAAAAAAACCAAAACCTGACTATATAACATCAAAATTATAATAGTTACAGCTTTTTAAAGAGTCGAAAAATTGTGGACAAAATTGATGTGCTGTCCACACTTTTTTTAAGCCTTTGAGAAACTATTTCTGCTCTTTTATTGGAGATAGATCGCCAGTTTTTGGTTCATATTACATTATTTAATTGATAGAAACGGATGAAAACTTGGGTTTTCAAAATAATTTATTGTTGGGGTATTTTCACACAAACGATCTTTTGGTACAGCCTCAAATGGAGTAAAATTGTAACTCATTGCCTCTAAGACGTTTTATGTCGAGATGAAACGGATGACTCAAATAGAATTTGGAGCTTTCCTTATAAATGTGGAGTTAACATGATAAATGCTTTTAATATGGTACGTGAGTTTTGTTTCTCATTCTTCAAATTAACAATTTTTTTTCAATTACCTTTTCTTGTCCTTTTGACATTTCGATTAGTCAGACATATTATATAGAATTCGGTTATCCGCTTTGAGGAAATTATAATAATTCTCTTCAATAAAAACGAATAAACTAGACCCAATTTTCATTAAATTTTTATTATTTTTTGGCTACGCCGAAAAAAAAACACTTTTTAAAATTTTGGACAAAAACTCGTTTTTCAACTATCGTTTGAAAAAAAAATGGCCCTCATCTTTAAAAAATATATATATTGTCAAACCAAGGACTACATTTTATTTACGGGTGAATAAATGACTTATTGTACAAAATTGCTTCTTCTCACGTTGGTCAAATAACATGGTATGTATAGTAGCTTTGTGCTAAACATGAATTTATTGTTAGAAATGTGATATTAAGATTAAGTTTAGAATGCTTTATTTAGGAAAAATAAGTAGGTGGCAAAAACCAAACCCAAAATTTCCTCTTGTCATTTGGTTCACCACGACATATTACCAGTTTGATGTGTTGGGTTACAAGTCATTTTGAAAGCTAGACTTTCACTTAAAGTAAATACGAACACTGCTTTCAGTTGACTCCTTAGGCTTTCATCACACGAGTATGAATATTTAATAATTCCATCTTTATTCCTTTTTTTTCGTCTTATTTCCAGAATGTCAACTCCACACACAGTTACACGGCAACTCAAGACGATGTAAGAAATTTTGCTACATATAATTCCACTTTACAATGTCCATTCCCTCCCCACGTCCTTC
The DNA here is from genome assembly GCF_034508935.2 of Berghia stephanieae. Classification (NCBI taxonomy): domain Eukaryota; kingdom Metazoa; phylum Mollusca; class Gastropoda; order Nudibranchia; family Aeolidiidae; genus Berghia; species Berghia stephanieae. The sequence goes on from NC_088362.1 coordinate 33,115,428, forward strand.
TCTATTTATCAATGTGTTTACCTAGGTAATTATCTATCTATCTGTCTGTCTATCTATCTATCTACCTATCTATCTAAATATCTATCTATCTATATATATATATATATATATATATATATATATATATATATATATATGTCTGTCTATCTAGTTTCCTATCTATCAATCTGTCTATCTAATTATCTATCTGTCTATCTATCTAATTATCTATTTATCTATGTGTCTGTCTGTCCAATATTTACCTAATAACAAAGCATATTTATAATCAAACAGTACAAATGAAAGCAATGTCTGCTGCCTACAATCAAACGTTAGTATGCATTAATCATACCCAATATCAGTGACAACGATCACAATATTCTATATTCCGAGGCGATATCCGTCGTGCCAAGAATTGGTGATAGATATAGAAAACATCCTGTAAATTGATTTTATATTCAATTAATAATTATATCATTCCTTATTCAATGTGACGTAATTCCATTGTGGAAGAATACCTCAGCCCCCCCCCCCCCTTCCCCCTTCTATATTCGCACATAACATTTTTATTGCCTGCGAATATAAGATCAGATACGCTGGTAGCATTATTTTCAGTGTGTAGGTGTGTTTGGAATTTGGGGGATGTCCTGTTGTTTGTTTGTTTTGTTTGTCTGTCTGGGTCTTTTTAAGGGATTTTTTGGGGGGTTGGGGTTGGGTTTTTTTCTCAAATGTAGTTTTAGATCTAATGGAGACGTTGGTTTTGGGCGAATTATTATATGACATGTCTGTGCCCTGGGTTTTATAATATAAGGCATTCTCCCCCCCCCCCCCCCCTCTCTCTCTCTCTCTCTCTCTCTCTCTCTCTCTCTCTCTCTCTCTCAATCGATAAATCTTATGTCTATCTATCATCTATCGATCTATCTGACACTTTCTGTATTTATCTCTTCCATTTATATTGCAAACAACCATTCACGACTTGAAACCTACAATTTATAGATAATTGATCAGATTATCCATATCTACAAAACTCATACCATATCCAATATACTTACTTAATCCTTTTCGGGCCTTGAGGCACACCAGACATCTCCATTTTTTGCGGTTGGCTGCTTTGGTGGAAACTGTATTCTAGGACGGGTCTGCTTCCTTTTATTCTTTTTCTTTGGGTCTCCCCCGCTTTCTCTTTCCATCTGCTGTCCAGTACAAGGCTGTCTTGGGAATTGACCCTTTTTCCACATCCAATGTAATAATCCAATATCATTTATTGACTAAAATACCCGTCTCTGCCTCACCTTTTCAGATGCGAAACTGTATACAAGGCTGCACATTCGCTCTTGACGATTACGTCATTCAAGTGTATGAAATGATCTCGCCAATGGAGATACCTCGTCCTGAGCGAGACTCCATCAGCCATTCCTCAGTCATGTTGAAATGGAAGAAGCCGATCCTGATCTGGAACGTGCCAGTGACGTATCGCGTCCACGTGAGAGTGGTCCATGTGGATAGCGGCTGGCAACTACACGGAGATTTTAATTTCAAACCCGAGCAAATCATTCTGACCAACCTACACCCATACGTCACGTATCAAGTAAGCTACTAATTCAACCACCATTCGTTTTGTTTTTAAAACCTGAGTTTATATAACGATTATCCAATAAATGAGCTCAAAATATTTTAGAAAGAGTACCAAGCCAACAGCAACACTAAGAGTCAAGGACAAGGCATGACGCCTTGGGGAGCAAGTAAAATTTGTTTTCGACAGAGTCAACTCTGCTAAACTCTGAAAGAACACATTATTTGAATTTTGGCCAGAATACTTGTCCTTCAAAGATCGACCGATAACAATGACCCTCAACTTAGCAAAGATAAATGTTTTATCAGTGTATGGCAGAACGCTATTAGTGGCCAGGACTCATTTGACACATGTGTTGTATGGTGAGATAATGTTAAGAAAGAGTCTTTACCTAGGACTAAACCTTAGGTCATCCATATCAAGATTCTTGTCACTGCCAATAGATCGCGATTCAAGTTTCAAAGCACAAAACTACAAAGCCGTACTACTACTACTACTACTACTACTACTACTACTACTACTACTACTACTACTACTACTACTACTACTACTACTACTGCTGCTGCTGCTGCTGCTACTATTACCACTACCACGACCACTACTACTACTACTACTAATAATAATAATAATAATACTAATACTACTACTGCTGCTGCTGCTGCTGCTACTACTACCATTAGCACTACAAACATTAGTGTAACTGCTTCTTCTACCAATTCTACTACCATAACTAATACTACCAAAACTACTTTTACGACAACGACGAGGATGATGATGAGGATGATGATGATGATGATGATGATGATGATGATGATGATGATGATGATGATGATGATGATGATGATGATGATGATGATTTTCGTTAAACTAAGGCCGCCTCCACCCTCGTTAAGGACAAAAATCTATTCTACTTTGTTTTTAATAGATATTTATAGATATACTTCTCAAGATGTCCACATTCGCCACAGATGCTCCCCCTTGATTTCAATCCAACCCATTAATTATCTTGGTTTGTTAGGGCGTAAAACCCTCTCGTCGTTAAAGATAATTGAATAGAAAACATCAGAGGTCCGGATAACGGTACAAAATCTTAGCTACTGGATGCTGATCATACATTTTTGTTTAAAAGTTGGCCTTACTTTTATGTATAAACAGTACATTAGGCCCATTGAGCAAGATTCATATTTCTATTGCAATTGCTTGCTACCCTTTGGTTAGAACACTAGTCTATTGCAACATACTTATAACCAGATTTAACAGACCAAACTACCACTCACTGCTGGGTGGATTTGTCAGAAAAAAAAAATCTTTACCAGGGATCGACCTCGGTTCCTTTACCAGTCTTTTACTCCAAATTAATTTGGATTTTTTAAATTGAGTATTTAGATAGAATAATATCCACCAAACCTGCTCAAGGTGCTTTACAAGGCGAGTGCCATTTCACAAGACCACAAAGTCGCACAAAACATTAAGATTTAATATAACCTCCGACTAATAATCTGAAAACTGAGACCTATGTGAAGAATTAAAGTGAAATTGTCGTACCAATCGGATCCATTTTCGATTGCCATCACTCCAAAAGATGCTATGTGTTTAGGGAAAATACTCGCATGTGCCGCCCGACAAATGAATCGTACCAAAACACAAAACTATGTGTAACCCTTAACGTTTATCGCCTGTTAGGGGGCTTAAGTGATGACTAATTTATAGTTTGTTAAAAGGGCTTACATGAGAATGTATCACCCATCTGGTTTTAAAACAATAACAAAGAACCAAGCGACGTCAACCTCATACATTCGATTGTCTTCTTGTACTTTTCTACCCACCTCATAATAATTTCTTGTAATCAATCTTTCCACAGTTCAAAGTCCTTGCCCTACTGTCCAAAATCCCCATCTGTGAATCCAATGAGACGGTAGAGATCACCACCCTGGCACACGGAAGTAAGTCCTACACTACTACTATGGCTACAGAAAACAGCTCTATTCTCATCACATATTTGTAACACAGAGACGATTGGACTTTGAGTAAGCTACCATATTGAGTGGATATTATTTCAAAAGAGTTAGTGGAGCAGTCGCTTAAATTGATAATTCGTGTTGTTAACTTTTAAAAAAATTGATATCCACCCAATATCGGAGCTTACTCAATGTCTCGATCGTCTCAAGTTTGCGATGAAAATAAAGCTCATAGCCTCAACGGCTAGCTCGCCAATATACTTTCATGTTGGTTGTGTGTCGACCTCATGACCTCAAGAAGTTGGATAAGGGACTCAAGATAGTTAATATGCCATTTTACCAGTGGTGTAAAACGTCGATTGAAAAGCCAGTCGAGGGTCCTGGGTGCAATTATGTCACGGCAACAGTTTTTGTTCTCTATTGTCTTCTAGCACTTCTCTGATCACTTCATTTCTTGTTTTCATCGACTGTGGTTTTTCACTTGTATCTTCACTAATTGTTACACAATTATAATACCGTTTTGGGGCAATCGGTCACCTATTTGAATTTTGTCAAGAATAAGATAAACCAGTTCAACATAAAATATATTTTTAAAAGAAAGATGGCTGAGGGAGGGGGGGGGGGATAGAATCGATGTGTTATACACACAGACGCTATGGGGGAAACTAGATTTAAAAAATGAATGAATTATTAAATCGTTAGTTCGATACTCGAAAGAATGATAAATTAAAAATAAAATAGAAAAGATCATTTTCATCTACTTGAAAGTTCCGATCTTTATTATGTAGGTTTAGGACAGCTATTCTTTTTTTGTGGTTGTTTATCTTTTGGACTTGAATTGAGATAATCAGTGGCTACTTTACACCAACAAAACCACTAGGTTCCCACCCCGTTTTCCATCAATCACTGACTCGATGGAGAAATCACAAACAACCAAATAATTTTCTTCCGGTCACTCAGTGGTCTTGCTGGACATATCAATAAATCACGATTGTCCAAGACTGGGCGGGATGTAGCCTACTCGTACTTAGACCCTGAGTGGAATCTTAAATCTTTTTAAAGGGAGGTAAGAAATGTGGAATTATCAATGTGACCCGTTGCCTCAGAACGGTATTATGTCGTAAGTAATAAACAAAAATGAATATTAGCAGCTTCAAAAAAGAACCAAAACACCAAACACGGAACGTGTTGGGGTCAAAATCCTTCTTCGCCCAACGGCACGACAACAAAAAATATCACGGAAAACATATACACATTTACTAATAAAACCAGATCGACGAAAGAGAAATATTCGGCACGTCCTTCCTGCATTTTGTATTATTTGTTATTTTTTGAAGTTGTTTTATTCATTTTTGTTGATTACGTTTTACAATCCAGAGCATCTGTTAACTTAGTATCACTTTGACTGTGTATTATATCGTGGTGAACTTTATGCCGAAAATAAAAATTTATAGTAAAAATTATATATAACGTTGTTTCCTATTACTCTCTATAAAGAAGAATGAATATCACCCTTTCAAAGGCAAAAGACTAATAATGTACAGTTTTTTATTACTTGTTTAACTTTAGATGGACTTTTTGGCATCCGCTTCACCCTGACATTTTACCGTTTGGAGGTGATGGGTCACTAACCTTTAAAAGGGAGGCAAGAGATATGTGGAGACAGTGAAATGGATGACCAAATCTCTAATCATAGACTTGGACTGTAAAGTATAGATTACGTAGACTGTTGGAGTGCTAGATGGATTCGAATTGAAGAGACTTGAATATTTTCGTTAAAAAAAAAAAAATAAATAAAAATAAAAAAATTATATATATATATATATATATATATATATATATATATATATATATATATATATATATATATATATATATTAATAATAATAATAAAATGAAGTAATGGGAAACTAAACAGATGAATAAATTCGTCAACAAATAAAAAATAAATGAGTGAAATAATAATAAATATTCAGGAGTGAGATTGCTCCTCGGATCGCGTGATTTTACGATTGATGATGATAATTTATGGTATCTATTATACTCCAATTAATTTCACCAGTTTGTGTTCTTAAATTTTCTTAATGAAAATGTTGCTACTTGACCTTCGAAGAAAAAAAATAAAGATAACTATTGAATTGTAAGCTTCAATTTATTAGACGAAGACAGATACTGCGGACGTTTCGGGTTTCCCCTTTATCAACAAAACACGATGAATGTAACACTAAGGACGATTGAGATATGTGTGAATGGCGTAGTTAAGGTCTTTGAAAACCCGAAACGTCCACAGTATCTGTCTTCGTCTAAAAAATTGAAGCTTAAAATTCAATACGTATTAATTTTTTATATTATCTTATGAGAACAGGGTGTTATAATACGATTTTGACCTCGTAGACTCAGTCTTTCGCTCACGTGATCATTATATTTCCGATATCGATCAAAAACAGTTTAAAGTAGAACTCTACCTCGTACCCCAATTCCGAATTGGGTTACAAATGAAGAATCACGTCGTGACTGTCAGTTCACGTTCGACTGTCAAGAAGGCTGGACGCGTCTTGTTTTGTCTATTTAATGCAAACCATTGTGTTAATTTTTCCTTATCCTTATTGGATTTTTAATCTGAATTATCATTTACAACATAATATTACGGGTTCAAAACTTTTTCTTAACTTAATGTTTGATCCACAGAGCCATCCACATCCCCAACTATCACCTCGATCACAACGCCTTCCCCCACCGTCATATCGTTGTCATGGGAACCACCCTTGTTTACAAATGGCAAACTCCTGAGTTACCGCATATATGTGGAGCCTGTTGGACATCGCCTCCTCAATCACACAACTATCGGTAAGTATGGAAGCATTGAGATATCACCAATATTTTACTTTGCTTTATCCTATTAATAAAAGCTCAATCAAAAAACTGTTTGTTTGTTTTTTTAACTTGAGGATTTACAACTGCAACGCTTGACGTGTAGGACGAAATATTACGCCTGTTAGGGGATATTACAAATTGTCTTTTTTCCGACAGAGACAATGCGGTATGTACTCATTTACACCTGAGTACAGTGAGATAATGTGAATTTAAAAACTTTTTTCCATAGCCGATCAGAGTAGGACTCGAACCTTGGACCTTCCCTTCTGAAGGCGAGTGCCACATACCACATTTTAAAAAATAGATGTAAATATTAATAAATCTTTTATTTCCGATTGAAAATTAAAGCGTAACCTTACTATGTGTCTTTTTTTGTTTTCTATGCCATCGTCCACGTCACCACAGAAATTCCCCACAATGCCACGTCCTGGTTACTAAGCCAACTGAAATCTTCCCAGCCATACATCATCTCAATGTCCGCAAGGAACGCTGAAGGGGAGGGGCCGAGAACGAGCAAGAACATATCCACTCCTAACCCTGGCAACTGTGAGTACCTCGTTAACGTTTGCGTCATCATCGTTCTCTTCTTCTTCTTCTTCTTCTTCTTCTTCTTCTTCTTCTTCTTCTTCTTCTTCTTCTTCTTCTTCTTCTTCTTCTTCTTCCTCTTCCACAGTGACAATGACAAAGATAACGATAGTAAGATAAATGAAACAAAACAGGACGAAATCCTGCAACAAAACAACACAACAGTGTCTTCTCGTAAACAAAATCATGATTT
>NC_088362.1:33130089-33147589 GCF_034508935.2 Berghia stephanieae
TACTCATGCTCATTGAGTTAATGTAGGGAAGACAACTCAATAATAAAAGACAACTGTTGTTATAATGTAAATGAGCAATATTATGTCTCGGGGTATTTTTTTTTTTTTTTTACTCATTTATAGTCAACATCAACCAAAATAAAATTAATAGAAATCTATTACTTACTCGCGTGAAATGTATTGTAAAATTGGTCTCAGTGTTGATTGTTGCATTGCTTTATATCAGGGGGGGGGGGGGGGGCGAAGTGGCCGAGTGGTTAAGGCATTGCAATGTGACTTGAAAGGTCCCGGATTCGAGCCCCGCTTCAGGCACTTTCGGTTTTTTACCTTGGCCAATATTATCAACCCCCAATTTGCTCACTTGGACAACATAGGTGATTCCAATTGACATCAGACATCTTGTTTGATTGAATTATCTATATTCCTTCGTGGAATGCCTAGGCGACGATATCTTATGATGTTGTGGCATAATTTTTTTAATCAACCCACAGCACTGACCCACCTGTAAAAATGAAAACCAAATTTAACGGACCGGTAACAAATTCAAGGATGAATTTTTTCATATGTCTATCATATCTACATTTCATTCAACATGCTTTTCTATCAATTTTCAATACTTTAAAAAAATTGAATTAGCTTTTGAAAATTTAATCAGCACATTTTTTCCTTTACTTTTTCCTAGCTAACGGGAATGATATATATATATATATATATATATTATATATATATATATATATATATATATATATATATATAGAGAGAGAGAGAGAGAGAGAGAGAGAGAGAGAGAGAAAGTGAAAGTGGGAGAGAGAGAGAGAGAGAAAGAGAGAGAGAGAGAGGTGGGGCAAAGAGAGAGGCGATAATAAAATACTAATAAAAGTTTAGTCACTTGACTCACAGTACGAAATGTAAAAAAAAAAAAAAGAATAGAGAGAGAGTAATAACTGAAATGACGGAGTAAAATTTTAAACAATAAGAGTGAGATGAGAAGGGGGGGGGGGGGGTTGGAGGACAGAGGAAGAAGTGATAATCTTTGTGATGAGTGTGGTAGTCGTGGAAGATATGAAGGATGGTTAGATGTTGAAATGCTCAAAGATTCGATTAACCAAACAAACAAAACGATTCATTATGACGTCACAACAGTAGGCGTTAAAATTCCCTTTCTGGCACGAAGCCATCTGGCATAGAATAAAAACAATAATAAATACGTGTCTTGACGTTTCTCGTCACGTTTCTTTTTAGCTTAAAGGAGTGAGGGGTGGGGGTTGGGGGATCAGCTGATAATAAACAAAACTTATTTTCGATCTCTTTTTAAAGAAATCAATTCTCTGTTTATAATATAGGTGCATATACATTAAATCGGTGCGTTTAATGGAGATTTAAGTGATGCTATGCGTTTAGTTAAAAATCTCACAACATCCGCCTTCCGGATATAACGTAACATGCAAAACTGTGTGTAACCTTGAACGTTTATTAGTCTGATTAATGCATTTAGTGAGAGCGACTCATAAAAATGGCTGACTAAAGCCAATAACAAAGAGCTGAGTGAGCGTTCATAAGGTAAAATGTAAAGGCAGTTTGATGATAGTTGAGTGGCACCACCTCTACTTCCTCAAATGATGAAAAACGATATCACGACCAGTATCACCAGTGTCAGTATCATTCCCTCTAATTGTTACCCACCGTGTTAATCTGTAATTATTTCGAAACGAACGAAATGAAGAAAATTGAGTTCAATGTCAAAATGATTTTTAAAGAAAATTACGGGTATTTTTTAAGGTTAAATGGCAAAAACTGCAACAAAAACAACCACAACAACAACTGTAACAACAGCAATTTCAACAAAAGACACTGCAACAAGAACAACGAGATTAACAACAACCTCAACAACAACAACAACAACAACAACAACAGCAACAACCACTACCACCACACAACAAGAACAGCAATAACCACAATAACAACTACAACAACAACAACAACAACAACTACTACTACTACTACTACTACTACTACTACTACTACTACTACTACTACAACCACAACATCACTACTATCATCAAAAAAATGCACTCGTCCTCGATCCTCATCTTCACCTTTAACTATTCTAACAATTCCATCTGGCTCTGCTCTCTACAACTACAACAACGTCTACAACAGAATGGACGGTACTCTACGAGTTACCAAAGGGTACCATAACAGGTAGGGCGCCCCACCATGCGACACCAACGACGTGCCGCCCCTGAATGCATTCGATGTTGTTCTGTGTCTTGTTCTGGTGTTATTTCGTTTTTCCTCGTTGATTTTCCTTAGTTTTGTGACATTTATTGAGATACCTTTGGTTTTTCAAAACGTTGCTAATCTTGCTTGATTTACTACTTTTGAAGCAAGGCATACCTCCAAACCAATGTGTACTTATTAACAGGTCTGATAATCCAAATTGTTTTGGGATCATTGTTGTAATGGGAATACTCTCAAACCAACTCAAAATATTGACCATTACAAAAATGTTACATCAAGCCCATAATTGCGTTAGGCTATCAGACCTGATTCACGTCGCTCCAAACCAAAGTGAAATTATTGAATAGATTGTTGCTATTATAGGCACACTTTCAAAATTTTAATATGAAACACTTTTCACACTAAAACGTCTAAATCACTCGAAAGAAGATGGTAAATAAAATGTTACCGTGTGATTATGTTTATAAATCTTTAATATATTTGTTGTTGTTTATTTGTTTTTTGATTGTTTTTTTTTTGTTTTTTTGGTTCTTTTTTTTTTATCTTCGTTTGTTTGTTTTTTTGTTTTGTTTTTTCTTTTCGTATTCTTGCCTTAAATCGTGACATTGAACTATTCATTCAATCAAGTGCTATTGCACCGGAAATACTTGATGTTCAAACATTTAATTTGAATTAGGTTAGCCTTTTTTTTATTGCCAGCAAAGTTAACAAAATTGTGAATTGCCTTCTTCAAAATTCCATGTTGATCCATGTTTATCAATCGACATTCATTTCTCTATAGCAATATTTTTGTTATACTAAGTTGATTTTTATTTGAGCTGTGTTATTCATAATAAAAGAATATTTTACAATAGCTTATTGACCGCTAATGACTGTTTCTTTGTCATACTCTGTTCTGTTTTATTTATTTTCCTCATAGCAGACGCACACTAATTGTCTAATTCCGACGTGTACCTATATGCAGGTCTGACAACCCAAAGTATGGTCTCGTTGTTGCAATGGAAATAATCTCTTACCAACGCAAAATATTATAGTCCATTACAACAATGTTAAATCGAGCCCATAATTGAGTTCGGTTATCAGACCTGCTAATATGTGCACTTGTCTAATCCTATTCTAGTTTTAACAAATATTTGAGTGGGTTTATTTTTTGTCCTGCTTAGTCTTTTGTATTTAGAATGTGATTGCTACAACTGACTAAAATATTATTTATACTACCTACTGTTACATAATTTTTGATGCAGTTTGAGCTCTCCGATGGTTCATGTTTTGTATTTTTATTCTATAATTTAGTGTATATTTGTTGTGGACAGATTTTCATTTTTATATAAACTTCAGAGTCACTTTTAATGGTGAACTCGTTTCTGATGGATTCTCAGTTCCATCAAAGAAGAGAAAAATCATTTTGAGAAGGACAGGCAGAGGAGGGACGAGTGGAGTTGGAAATAAATATTTATACGACGGGTCGTTATGCTTTGAAAACGTCATGTAATTTAGTTGTTTTTTTTTTTAAATTTTAAAACGTATATATGCGTATGTAGAATGCGTGGGGGCATTGACCAATCAGGATTAAGTCATAGCAAAAAAAATAATTGAATTAAGAAATTAAGGAGCAGGCACCGGTGTAACACCATTGAATAGTTTTACATGTTTGTTTCTCTGTCTTTTTTTCTTCATGAATTAAGATGTGCTTATTATTTTCTTTTATTTTACATTCTTTGATAAATTGAAATAAAAATGAAAGAACTTTGCACAGGTGATTTAGAAAACTGAGATATATAAAGCATTTAAATAATCTTTTTATTTCTTCTAGGCATGATTTCATGAGTCAAATGAAATAGATAGATTGATAGATAGATAGATAGATAGATAGATAGATAGATAGATAGATAGATAGATAGATAGATAGATAGATAGATAGATAGATAGATAGATAGATAGATAAATAGATTGGGGAGGGTGTGAGAGAGACAGACAGACAGACAGAAAAAGAGGGAGAGAATTTACTCATTACTTAAAATGAAGCCCTCCATTGTCTGATCCCCATTATTACGGTTTCCTATTTTCAATAATGGGAGCATCTTAGTTTCCCCCCACCAAAGTCAGACATGGGATCGTCCATATTATTTTGCTTTACGTATAAATGAAAATCGATAATACTAATTTCCTTCTTAATAAAGAATTAATTACAAATAACTGAATAATTATGATTGAATTATATATATTAAGACCATTTTCATTTCCTTCACCATAAAAATGATGATAAAATTCTTCTCATTTGTTAGTTGTTATATATAATGATGAAATACCAAATAGAGTAAAATGCATCAAAATTTTTGAAAGTGTTCATATGTGAAAATGTAGGGAAAACAAGATTGATACCCTATGTGTTTGATGAAAATTAATTGAACATAATATTATGTATCAATAAAAAGATTAGTGTGGTCTAGATATTTTAAAGCTTTTGACGATATTGTGCATAGTATAAATTAAAGCTTAACCAGTTAACAGTCGTACTCTGGAAAGACACGTATTTAAATTTTTGGCCAGAAAATTCGTTCTTCAAATACCGATTGATTTAAATGACCCTCATAAAAAAACTCCCAAACCGGGGACTTGCGAAGGAAGTCCCAGGTTTGGGAATTTTTGCCAAGATGAGGGTTATTTAATGTTTGAAGGGCGAGGGTGAGTTTTCTGGCCAAGAGTACGGCAGTTCACTGATTAAAATAAATAAATAGATTTGATTTTAGACAAATGCTAAAAGCACACATTTTTGGCAGCTCGATGCATCAATGAAGTTGACTAAGTAAATTTTAAAATTCATTCGGTTAGAATTGAGTTTACTTCCTCAGTAAGATTATTTTCATTGAATAAAAGCGTGATTAATATCCATACGTGAAATTAGAAAATTTAGAAAAAATTGATTAAAATGGATTAAAGCTCAGCTTTTGCGTTGAAGATTGCCTCAGTATTTTCTTTTTGACTATGTGAATAGTTGGCAATGTTTTAGGTGAGATGGAATTATAATTAGGCTCTGACTGTTTCGAGCCAAATTATGTCCAAGAATTAAGCACATCAATGTTCATTCCATTGTGGTGGATATAAAGAATGTTTTCTTAGACAACCATCTCCATGGTGACAATCTCAACAAGGACATTAATAATGAAAGGGCAATTTTAGTACTTAGCAATGTGTCTCTTCGAAGTGTGCGTGTTTTAGTGTAGTATGTATCATTAATTTTCTCCCATGTCTCCAGCATGCATGTTTGGTTCATTTCTCAAGATTTATTCTAAGGTTATTCAATATAAATATATACGAAGATAGTGTGTCATCAACTGTTATAGATCAGAGTAAAGAAAACATGATATTCATTTCCTAAACACTGATGAATGAATGACAGCTGTACGAATCCGTTTTTTAATGTTGTTGGTCTGGATTGACTAGTTGAGCATTCAAAAGTAATATTCTTGAGAATGTTTTAGAATAATATGTTCAAATCGAAGTATTATTATATTGCTAATCTGTTTGGTGTCCAATTCAATTTTAACTCATTGTAATATATTTAGTTTGGAGTGTTAATTGTGTCTTAAATGTTTTCTTATCTCCTATGTATTGCTCGTAATATTGTGCTATGAATCCATATTCCGCTATATTATAATTTGTGCACATACTATCCACCCATGCAGTCGCAAAGGAGTAAAAAATATGTTCACTTTTTAACTGTCTTTTTTTGTGAATGTGTTAGTGCGTGTTACTTGCAAAGTCTGGTGTACTCTCGGAACACCTATTCCCAAAACCAATTTTCTTGAACCAATTTTTTTTTTCCAAATACATAAACCAAAACAAAAACCGTTATAGTCTTAACCTACTGGAAGATAATTGTGATGAGTACGTAACATCTAACATTTAGGTACTTTTTTGCAAGTCTGATAACAAAAGCGGCCATTTCCGATTTTAACCAAATCCTGTAATTCAAGTATATATTTCTGTAGATGTTTGAGAGAATTTGCTGAAAATTGGTCAAATTTATTAAATAAGTACAGCAAATATCAAGGCTGACAGCTAAATTATTTCCCTATTCTACACGTTTTTTGTTTGTGTGGCTATGTGGTCTTGTGGTATGACACTCGCTTTCGGATCGGAAGGTCATGGGTTCGACCCTCGCTCAGCGCAAAGTTGAGTCCTTAGAAAATACTCACATTTTCTCACCGTACTCAAGGTGTAAAATGAGTACGTGGCCGTTAACAGCGTTGTCTTTGTCCGCCTAACAGGCGTCATGTCACGTCCTACATTTTAAGTGTTGCTGTTGGTCAGGGATCCCTTGTAAAGCGCTTTGAGCACATTTAGTAGATATTGCGCTATACAAAAGCTCAAGCAAGTTTTTTTTTCTTTGTTTTTTATTTTATTTTTTTTATTTTTGGTGAAAATTTATTAATCAACCTTTAAATTCATTGAGCAATGTTTTTAATTGCAAATTAAACGAATCTTACTAGTTGTGGGATAGGTAATTGAGTTCTCTTGAAATAAAACAACTACTTATTTATAGATTACCTACATGTAACAAATTGAGAAATTGAGGAGCAGGCACTGGTATAAGATAAAGACTTGAAAAAACTGTGTATGATTGAAAGAGTGCCAGACAAATCCAGAAAGAAAAATACAAGAAAAAAAAAACATCCCAAACCATTCTGTGGTGTAATGGTAGCACGTCTGACCGGTTATCAGGAGGTCTGAAATTCGATCCCCAGTCAAGGAAGACTGATTTTTGAGGGGATGGGTTTTTCTCTTGCATGTTTCTTTCTTGCTTTGTCTGGCACTGTTTCATGCACACCTTTTCACGTCTTTATCATATACGAGTAGATTATGCTTCGCGACAATTATTCGTTATCTTTATAAATACATCCATTTTCAAAACGAATCATGAATCCTAACAATAGGTTATTTTACATTTATTTTTACAAATAACTCCTTTATCTTCCCTTCCCGTTGCCTTTCTAGGGGTGAGCCTTCACATTCAGCGTCAGTTGTTGCTTGCCGTCGACAGTGGTGGTGATGTCCTGCGAGTGTCTCTAGCGAGTGTCAATAAAGAGGAAGACGACCAAGAAGGCAAGCGACTTCTGAGCAACAACCACTACCCGAGTATCCTGGGTGCACGGGCCATCTCAATTGATTGGCTGGCTGATAGAGTATATGTGGCCAGTTGGAATAGGGTAGGTGTTTTCCATTGACATCTTTACCATAATAGTATATCTCATGGTAAGGGTTGCTTATGTCAAAAAACTTTTGAAGAGAGATACATTTTGAAAATTTGCTCATGTGATTATAACATTTCCAGGAGCAATCAAAATGTAATGTAATGATACCTTATTTATTTATTACATATTTTAGTCCCTATCAACGGCATTTTGGGGTAATTTATTGGAGACTTTGGTTTTGAACTTTTATTTGTTCCATGCATTTGCTTTCTTACAATACAATACAAGAATTTTGACGAAATGTTGTTGTGCATTTTCTCGTGTCATTGACACGAGCTCTCTCAGCAAATTAGTACCTAATATAAATCTATGTGAAAAGATTATGGTATAATATTTATTTATGACTTTATATGATTTATGATTTGCATATTTGAACAATTACATTTTTCAAATTGCTTTAATACCTGAAAATGTATTAAAGTACAACTTGTAGGAGATAAACATTTTTACCCACATACATTAACAATTTTATATTGAAGATTGTTCATGACTTTGAATACGGCATCAACAGATCACTTGGCAAATTCACAGTTGTCCACTGGACCAAGACCTCTGTGTTCCCATCGTTCAGAATGTCCACAGGCCCATCACAGACGTAAAAGTGGACCCCATCAACGGGTAGGCATCATGGATTTCATTTGTTTTGCAAGCCCCCTTAAATTCTTTTTAAGAGAAACAAACACAATTTTGTCTTCTTGAGAAATGGACTCTTAAAAAATCTTCAGATCAACTTCAAAAATACATCAGACATAATTTTGACCATTCCAGTTAATCAGATCAAATATACATAAATAATATAATATTATCATTGTGTCCAGTCGCCTCTATCTGGTATATTTCATTGTGTCTGGGTCTACTGGGTCTATCTGACCCAAAAACAAATTGATTTGAAATCGAAATTATATTTGAATCAAATCAGAGGTTTTCTTTGAGCATGTAAATGTAGTTTCTTAAACCGCAAAAAACTTGAATCGCTTAATTCCATTGATGTTATGTGTTTAGTTTTTAACAACTCACAACATTCACCATCATGAAGATACCAACACACAAAACTTTTGTAATATTTACCGTTTATAGTCTGATTGATAGAATTTAGTGACAACTAACTAATCATTAAAATGACTTTCTAAAGACAATAACAAAGAGCTGAGTGACATCAATGTTGTGCTATCTATTCATTTTGACTTTAAAATTAGTTATTTTTATTTGACTCTTATTTGTATAATAGCAAATAGCCGCAATGATCCATTCAGTTGTGACATCACAATTATCTTTACTCTTTACAGATTTCTCTATTACGTCATCAATGGAGAAGGTCATGGTCTGTATCGAGTTGACCTACAGGACATCACAAATCTTCTGTCATCATCCAGCGCGAGATCTCGTACCCCTCAGCTGAATCGGAAACTGATCACACAAATGCCAGACCTTTTTACACTGGTGCTGGATTTCAGCAGCGTCCATTTATACCTTGTTAATGACACGACCAAGACGATGATGTCAGCTTTCTTGGACGGCACGAATATGAAGCCATTCCACAGTAATAACATCAACTCTGCCTTCAAACATGTCACGAGTGCTGTGTACTATAATGAGGTAATAGCTGCCAATTTCCTTATAGTATAAAGCTCTGATGCACAGCAAATCTGTGCAAATTTGAATCTTTATCCTTTCCTTTTTCTTTGTTTTGTTGTTTTGGTTTTGTTGTTTTGTTGGGTTCTTTGTTGCGTTTTTGTTTGTTTGTTGTTCTTGTTTTTTTTCTCAGCCTGTGACTGGTCCAGATTATGTCCACTATGATTGTGTCCACTGATTTATTTTAAATGAGGATATTTTCTTCAAACGTAAATTTATTCGAAATTTAAGGACAATGAGCTTATAAAGTGATATTTTATACATACAGACAGTCTTTTAAGGAGGACCGCTGTAGTTCGAACAAAGACATGTAATTCAGTTGGCTTGGATGTATGATTTACAGATTTACAAGTTTACATAAGATTAGATATTAAGCACAAAAAACTGTGGATCCTTAATACCATACCACCTTGATGGTTTCATCGATGTTTGATGTATTACAAGTTTATGTCTCTTGAAACCATAACAAATTTTGTATCGAGGGAATTTTAACAATGCTATGAAAAATAAGTATCTTTTCTCGCATATGACTGAAAAGTAAACATATGTTATTTATCATCGTCTTATTTCAGACTTTCATCTGGACTGACAGATCAGAGATGTATGTAGAAAACTATGAATCCCATTCTAAGATTTATCACCACAACGAATTATTGTTCTTCAAGCCCAATTACACTGGTATCAGTATCTACCACCCAACTGCACAGCCAATACCAGGTCAGTTTAGGCGCACTTATTAGCAGGTCTGATAACCGAACTCATTTATGGGCTAGGTTTAACATTTTGTAATGACTATTATTTTTCGTTGATTTGAGAGCATTCATTTCCATTACAACAATGAGCCTATGACAATTTGAGTTATTAGACCTGCAAGTAAATACACATTGGTTAAGACCCTTTTCCCAATAAGCTAGAGTTTAAAATTTTAAATATTGTTTAAATATGGCAGATGGGTGAGGACATATTATTATTATTATTATTATTATTATTATTATTATTATTATTATTATTATTATTATTATTATTATTATTATTATTATTATTATTATTATTATTATTATTATTATTATTATTATTATTATTATTATTATTATTATTATTATTATTATTATTATTATTATTATTAATAATAATAATAATAATAATAATAATAATAATAATAACATAACATAACATGTGGTATAGGGCAAAATAGGATAAGATCCCTTGAATGCCCTAATATTAATTAGTAATGCCATAAATCTATTGATTAAATATTACAATAATGATACACGTGGTAAAGATAGTATTTCAACTTAAATTTACTCATGTGGTGTACAAACATATATCTTTAACCGTGACATGCAAATCACACACACACACACACACACACACACACACACACACACACACATACATACGCGTATAGAAGATAACCATAATAATAATATAATAATGCATAATATATACATACAAGATTGAAAGCCATGTCAACAGCAGAGCAAACACGTATTATTCGTCATATATAAATCTCCCATCATATATTTCCCTGTCTACTAACACCTTGAAATAATCCATAGATTTTGCATTCTTTGTTTCAAATTTCAAACTGTTCCATTTCTGAACAATACGAATACCGAACCAGTTTTGTCTTATGTTTGTTTTGCATCTAGAGACAAAAATCTTAAACTTGTCCCCTCTAGTAAAAGTAATATTAGAATATGAAAAATAATCATAAAAGTCTATCCTATCCATACCATGTACCAATCTATAAACCTGAATTAAATCCCCACGAATTCTTCTATATTTCAAACTGGGTAAGTCAAGAAATTCTAACCTTTCCTTATAAGATAAATACTGTATTGTATATTTTTTTTTGGTAGCTCTCCTCTGTACACTTTCAATACTTATAGATTGTCTTTTATATAATGGGCTCCAGATGCAATTTCCGTATTCTAGAATTGGTCGAACGAGCGATTTATACAAATATAAAAATGTGGTTTTATCAAGACTTATAAAGGTTCTATATATTATTCCCATCATTCTATTTGCACGGCTTACACAATTATCAATATGTAAATCAAAATTCAAATGTGAATCAAAAGTAACTCCCACATCCTTTTCATAAGGCACAACGGAAAGTAGATTTTACATAGAAGTATCGGTAAAATAATTATGACATGGATTATTTTGTCGTTTATATAATACTTTACATTTCGAAACATTAAAATCCAAATGCCGTGTTGTAGACCATTTGAAAAGTGAAAATATATCATTTTGTAGAATGTTATGATGTTCAGTTGTACTATAGATCTTTGTATCGTCTGCAAACAGTTTGCAGGCTGAATTTATTCCACATGGTAAATCATTTATATATAAAAGAAATAAAAGTGGTCCCAATACGCTTCCTTGGGGTACACCGCTAATTACATTCTTAAAATCCGACCCGACACCATTGACAATGACCCTTTGTATTCGATTATTAAAAAGTCTTTAATCCAGTTAAAGATATTCCCTTTAAATCCATATGCTTTTAGTTTAATGAATAATCTCTCATGAGATACAGAATCAAAAGCCTTGCGGAAATCAAGATAAACAACATCAATGCATTGATCACGATCAATTAACTTGGTAAAATCCTCCATCACCTGTAAAAGTTGAGTAATGCGTGATCTCTTTGATCTAAAACCATGCTGGTTATCGTTTAGCATCGTATGACTTTCAAGAAAGTCCATTATTCGGTCTTTCAAGATAGACTCCATAACCTTACAGAGTATGCATGTTAAGCTGGTGGGTCTATAGTTTGCAGAATCTAGTTTGCTTCCCTTTTTATGAATGGCAGTAACATTGGCTTGTTTCCATTCAATGGGTAAGGTACCAGTTTCAAGAGACTTATTATATATTGTTGATAGCGGCTGTGATATTTCAAAGGCCACTTCTTTCAGTAAACGGGGATGAAGGGAATCGGGTCCCATGCTTTTAGTCGCGTCTAAATTCAACAATTTTGCAAGTATGTCTTCTTGTGTAATATAAAAATAATAATAATAATAAATAATATAATAATAATAATACTAATAATAATAATAATAATAATAATAATAATAATAATAATAATAATAATAAAATAGAATATATGATAGATGATGATGATGATGATGATGATGATGATGATGATGATGATGATGATGATGATGATGATGATGATTATAATAATAATGATTTTAACTGTTGGTCTTGACTTTACGTTGTCATATAGATATAATTGTTTGTTTTGTAATTACCTGAAACGAGTTGTATAAAGCTGTCTGAAATGTTACATACAATGCTATTTGAGTTTGCGTAGTGCTGTGTATTTGTATAAAACTTTTACTTTTAACGGATAAGTCTCATATTCCGCCTTAAATGAGATGAGATAATGAATAAATGTCGGTTTTATTTTTTAATGTTTTTTTAGGTTCCCGTATTATTAAATTACATTTTCAATTTTTTCCCTCCTGCAGTGCCCTCTGTAGCGCCAGATGAGCTGCAGGTTTTGTTCACAAAAGACAAGGGTGTTGTCCAATGGAAACCTCCTCAGCAGCTACAGTATCAAGGTGAGTGTCACTATGTAAGGTTAGCCGCTGGGTGGGAACTTAGTACATTTATATTAGTTAAGAGATTGATTATTTGGTTTAACGACTTAAGAATGATTGTTTTATACGAGTATAACTGTATTTTGATCACATCATATTGGTATAATTCTCTTTGATATAATTGTTATGGTTCGGTATGATTGTCTAACTTAAGTATACTTGTATTTTCGCTCACAATATCTTGGTATTATGGTCTTACTTTGGTATGATGTTTTTACTTAAGTATAATTGATATAGTCTTGGTTTATATAATTCTCTTACTTTGATATGATTACCTTACATTGGTATAACTGTCTTGTTTTGGTGTGATATACTTACTTTGGTAGATTTGTTTATTTGACACGTTATTTGACTTTGAAAGGGTGGTGATAGAAAGATTGTTTTATATATAACGAAACAGTAATTAAAGGTTCGTAGTTTAAGCTCTGTTTATATATTTAACGAAACAGTGTTTGGAGTTTTCGTGATTAAGCTCCATTTTGCATATCTTTTGTCGTTCTGTGATATAGGATATTATGTAAATGTGCAGAGTTAGGCAAAATAAACCATTGTGGTTCTCTTTGTTGAAAGTGATAATACTAATTATATTGACAGGTCGAGGAGCTTGGAATAATTGGACTTACGAACTAAAAGTAACTCCACTTGACAATCCAAACAGTGAGGCAGCATCCATGATGAAAGCTGTCAACAATGCTAAACTTACAATTAAGGATCTCAAGCCTGACTCGGAATATTCAGTAAAAATTAGAGCCAAGTCAAGTATTGGTTATGGTCCTTGGTCTGAGAGTTTTGTTGGTAAAACTTTAAAAGAAGGTAAGATTAATTCGTATGTGAAATTGAAATTTGATTTTTAAATCTAAAATAATGATTCTGTTTTGTACATGTAGCGTCGATATTGCAACATCATAATTACCATGACAGAAATTTTTAAACAGAAAATATACTCTTGCAAATTGTGCTTTTGTTCTTTTATCAATTGTGTGAACAAACACAAATCCATTTAAGATAAAGCCACTTGTAACCGTTTTTATTTAGTTCTTCAATCTCGGATGGTTTAGTCAAAGCAAACCCTATTTGATTTTGAATTTGATCACGCAATGTCCTTCTCTTTTTCATGTATTTACAGATGGTCTAAAGGTTCTTATAGGAATGGAAAATGGCGAAATAGTGGAAAAGGAGATTGGAGGAAAGTATACGCCAGCTGTCAATTCTTTCTATGACGCCACAGGTATATATCTAATGGCAGAATCGCTGTTACATAATTTGTATTGTCACAAAAGTACATTTGTAAAGCAATGTTAATTAGGTTTCAAATACAATTATTTTTATTGTTTTAATGAAGTGAATAATTGATTGAACGTGTCACTGATATTTCTTTCCCTAGATATTGATTGGCATGATGACATAGTCTTATGGACAACAAACGCCAAGTCACTTACAGTTTATAACACGACAAGCTCCCACAAGCGTCCATTGACCGCAGCAAAAGATGCGTATTGTGTTAGTTTTGATTGGCTGGGACAGAAAGTCTACTGGGGAGAACTATCAGAAGGAGTGGTAAACATTTCTTTCACTTTCCAAGCATATTTGAACTGCTTTCTTGTTATTTGAATAACTTATTATTTTTATTATTATTTTAATTTGGCTTAAATTATATTTTCATATGAAAAGTAAATATAATATTTTGAGTGGATATCCTTTCTTCGAGTTTATGAAAACAAAGCAGATATATTCCAAGGTAACTCTGTTTAACCGATTTCTTTCTTTGAGTTGCAAAATCTTAAAGCAATGTTTGAAACTAAAATGTTAAGTATTATATATCAATTATATGGGATAGTTTCATTGAATGATACATCAGCTCTCATGACCTTCTCTAATGATATTC
Organism: Berghia stephanieae; assembly: GCF_034508935.2. Lineage (NCBI taxonomy): Eukaryota > Metazoa > Mollusca > Gastropoda > Nudibranchia > Aeolidiidae > Berghia > Berghia stephanieae. The sequence goes on from NC_088362.1 coordinate 33,144,714, forward strand.
ATTGTATAACTTCAGGATTAAAAATTTTCTTGATAACTTCACTTTAGTTTTGTGTCTCAATTTCTGTAACTACATAATATAGTTTCAACATATATCTTCCAGTTCGTTAAAGTTAGGATAAATGATTTATGATAATTAGTCTCCTGAAATTATAGGAATGTAACACAATTTTTAATGTTTAAAGGTTAAAGATAGATCATAATATAAAGTCGTCTTGGAAATAGTAACATTTCCTCTCTTTTTTTTTCAAAATAATTTTTAATGGATTTAACAAGACAACGGTTCATTTTACTTTTAGATCCGAAGAGCAGACATCAAAGGTGTGACAGTCACCAGTGAATATATTCGACAAAGCTTTGCTAGAGATTTGGCCATTGATGCAGTTGCTGGAAGATTGTACTGGGCAACGCAACATTCTATTGAAACATCTTTCCTCAATGGTGAAGAGCACCAAGAGTTGTTCATCATCCCTTATTTCAGTGGTCGTCAGGTCATTAGTCTGGCATTAGATTCTGAATCATCAAAGGTCAGTATCATGGTCACTCGACTGATTATTGTAGCCACCAAAACCATCATTATTATTACCATCTCTTTGATAGTCATTGCCACTACCACTATATATCATCATCATCATCTTCTTTTTCATCATCATCATTATTCTCCTCCTCCTTATCTCCATCACAATCATCATCAACATCATCATAACCATCATCAGCATCATCCTCATAATCATCATCATCATCATCACCATCATCATCATTATCATCATCATCACTATCATCAGAATCACCATCGTTACCATCATCACCATCATCATCATCATCATCATCACCTCCCCCTCTACTATCTCCAGCATCTATGTCTGTCTCTTCTCTACCGTCAGGTATTTTGGTACGTAAAGGGTTACAAGACCCAGGGCCTTTATATGACGCAGATGATGCAAACCAAAGATGGGCAATATTTTACACCCGGCTGGAAACACATCGGAGACTTTCGATCTATTTCCAGGTAAAACGACTTTATTGAAATTCCATTCATATACTTGATAGTTTGGTTTATGTCATAATTATTAAATGTTCACATTTTGTTTTGTTTTCTCTTTATTTTTGGTTTTGTTTTGTTTATCGTATTATATATTATATCATATGTTAATAGGAGTAAATCCTTTCAGGGCCTTTGATAAGAACAAGTAAAGATTAAATAATTAAAAACATCCACCAATCAATACATACATTGTGTAACAAATGATGTAGACAAATGTCAACATACGTTCTTGGTCAGGGAGTCTTTAGGAATGAAGATGGCAAAACCAATTCATAAAACTCCAAACTTATTTATTGATTTTTCTATGACAAAATTTGATTTCCGTTTTGTTTTATTTTTGTCACACAATTTGTTTTATATTATCATCAGTTTTACTTCAATTCGATGAAAGAGTAAATATCTCAAAGCTGTTTTTCCATCCCATCCAGTTTCTCTGGCTTGCAGTATTTCTCAGGAAAGCTCTTCTGGTTAACTGAGAAAAAATCTCTTGTGGTTGGAAATGAAAACTGTAACTTCATGGCGTCAGTCAGCGAATTTTCAAACATCACAGCTTTTGCCGTCAAACATCCACATATTCATAGATTGCCAGGTAAGTATGAACGAAAAAAAAACAATGATAAGTATTACACATTAAAAAAAAAATTGTTATGTTAATGATTTCCGTTCATCATCCATCATCACTGCATGTGATCAAGATTTTGTATTGGTGGCATAACATAATATTTGCCTGACAGATGATAAGTACTAACAAACAAAATTGATGTATACTTAAATGTTCATAATCTGATATATATTACTGAGAATTAATCATCTTACTGGCGGTCTATAAAGAATAACTAACAAAGAGCTGAGTGACGTCAACTTCATCTACGCTATGACACATATTTGTGTATTAGATATTTAATAATTTGAAATAGTAATTATATTACTCAAAATTGACAAATTAACAGTGAATGTTGTTTATATAACTTTGAAAAATTGTATCTATGCATGAAAGTTTCACAGAGCATTTAAAGGTTTTTAAAGCCTATTTATTAGCTCTTGAACAGCACGATATGATGCGATAAGATAGATGTTTCTTACACGACATATTGAGGCTGAATAGAATGGATAAAAGTTTGTTATTTGTCAAATTAAATGTTGTAATACAGATTCTGCTTTCAAGCATTGGGATGCGCATGTGAATAACAAAATCATAATATATAAGAGGATACATTTTCTTTTTCAACAGGTGGTTTATCAAAAGATTCAGTGCGAGTAATTCCAGACCCAATAAGATCCCAAGACATAAAGACCATTGGTGAGTGGTCAAAGTTCAATTTGACATGGCCTGCCTCAAGGGAAGTAAACCATGGGACAGTTTTCTATAAGGTGGTTGTTGGAAGAGACAGCAGTCCATTTGTAAGTCACCAGCATGTTGTTATGATTTTGCTAAGTTGATATTTTTTACAACTTTGTCGGATTAATTATCCATTTATAACATTCAGACATTAGCCATGGAATGAATTAAAGAAAGTTTGTCAATCTACTCCAATTCTTTAAGTTTATCAATAAGATCTGATGGGTTTTATATATATATGAGGAAAAAATATATTACGCAATATATTATATATATATATATATATATAATATATATATATATATATATATATATATATATATATATATATATATGCGTAATATACTTTTCCTCATCTCCATAGCTTAGGTAAAATACTCACAACATATGCCAGTCGGAAATAACGTACTAACACACGAAGCTGTGTGTAACCTTACCTTGCACGTTTATAATCTGATTAATATAATTTAGTGAGAAGTTATCATAAGAATGG
>NC_088362.1:33150089-33157589 GCF_034508935.2 Berghia stephanieae
TTTATAGCCGATAACTGTACAAAGAGAAAATCTTCTAGTGTTTTAATTTTATATACGAGTTATGCAAGCTATTATTATTATTATTATTATTATTACGTGCATTAATTTCAAAAACAGGTTGTGGCATGCAACGACGCCGGTTGTGGGCCTTCATCAGAAATTAAAACGGCTACGACAGATGGTAAGGCCCAAATAAAATTACAAAAGGATAAGTTCCATGAATAAAGTCATTATTTCGAGAGAAAAAATATTGTATAATCTTAATACTTATATAAAAGTAAAAGATGTCATTTATTATAATCAATAATTCTTTCTTCTTTTATTTTTTTTTTTTTTTTTTTTTTGTATTCATTTTATATTAAGAAGCAGTCTTTCAAACCGATGAAGCTAGATGGTTTTTGTACTTTAATTAAAAACGGAGTGTAGCAATTGCTTGCTATCCGTTTGATCTGACTATTGTAGAGTACTTTTCACAATATCTAATCAGACCCAACGCATGTGTGCACATGGATGCCATTAAGAAATTTGCGATGTAATACAATATCAAACCAGGATGATAGCCCGATGCTTCCATTAATGTAATTTTTAAAATAAAATAAAAAATTGAGCTTTTATATAGCGCAATATCCACTAAACATGCTCAAAACGCTTTGCAAGTGGTCCCTGGCCACCAGCAACACACAGTAACATTTAGGACGGGACATGAGCCTGTTGGGCGATAGTACATTTTTTTTTCAACAGAGACAACGCTGTTAACGACCAGATACTCATTTTACACCTGAGTACGGTGAGAGAATGTGCGTAAAGAACCTTTTCCAAGGACTCAACTATGCGCCGAGCGAGGCTCGAATGCAGGACCTTCCGATCCTAAAGCAAGTATTATACCATACACATTTACAGGTTTCCTTTCTGTTCATTTGGAAAATATCTCTCTATTGACTTATTGATATGCATTTTATAACCGTCCGGTGGTATATCTCTAGGCGTGATCCTGTCTTACTGTTTGATTGGACTTTCGAGTAGTCTCAAGCCAGACCCACAAATCGATTGCTCCTGGAGTCTACTTTTGTTTCCTGTTTCGATCATTGACTTCTTGTCTTACTTTTTTATTGGGTGCTTGAAAACAAAGAGCTAAACTTTGTACTGGTGCTGAAATATTATAAAGATGTTACAAAACCGTAATGACCGGTAAAATCAAAATATAAAGCATCCCATCTTTGACGTACCTTGGTAGAGTATGATTTTGGTCTTAATATTTTCAGTCAGTTAGATTGTATGATAACGTAATACTTTTTACAAACAAATGTCATAAGAAGGATATAAGTACCCAATAAAGTATCCTGTACACTTTCTTTGCCAGCTCTCAATCCAATCCCGACCTTGCTTGTGGCGTCAAAGAAAGGTTTGATGATGATGGAGATGGATGGGAGACTGAATTCATCAAGCGTCATGGTCGACATTGCTTTGGAAGCTGTCACTTTTTTATCACATGATCCACCAAGAATATTCTGGATGGACCAAAGAGGAAACTTTTTATATGAAAATGTAAAAAGTCCTCACAAGGAGGTTAGGGCCATTTACACTTTGAGTGTTTTTGTGCATTTTCTGTTAATCTCTTTTTCGGGTTTGGACTTTTTCATTATTTCATTACTTTTGTTTATATTCATTCGAACAATAAATCATACAATAAAGTTTATCGAAGCTTCTTAGAGCAATGATTTTAACTTGAACAAGAAAATCTTTTACATTTGAAAATGTTGATAAACGTTTGACGTTTCTAATGTTATTGATCATAGTACAGTACACTGTTTTAGGTCCCATATTGAGTAGTTAAAAAGATTATGCAAATTTTACTTGTTATTGTGCAATGTAGAAATAAAAGTCTTAAAACGATTTCCAATTTTATTCACTCAATGATAGTGTTTTTCAGTCCTCTTTTCCATGCCTAAGTTTAATCCAAATGCAGAATCAATACATATTAAGTGTGACAAATATTAAACTAGCTTCTCAAATTCTGAATATATATATATATATATATATAATATATATATATATATATATATATATATATATATATATATATATATATATACATTCTACACTATTTTTAATTCCTTAGTTAACCAAATTAAAGGGAAGGGGTCAAGACATGACCATCGACTGGATAAGTAGGACATTGTACATTGTGGAGTCCAATATAGGAAGAAAGAGCTCCATCATGGAATTTAACATCGATATGGAGACGTACAGAGAGCTTGTAGTCAGGACTGCTGTCATTGGCAATGTCATTGCAGACCCTTATAACAGGTAATCCAGGATGCTTGTTACCCACTCAAATTGGTATTATGTAGACCTACCTTAAAAGTTCGTAATTCTTAGGATATAAAAACTGTACTCGTTATAGTAACTTTATAGATCACAAGTTACATTCACAAGGATTTAATAACTCTTCAAAATCTTTAAAATTATGTAGCATCAACTTTCATTTTGAATAAATTTTAATGATTTGTAGATAAAGTTATGAAATTGGAGGCAAAATTTCGTCATTTTACACAGTTTTTGTCTGGCACTTTGTAGACATTACCTTACTCGACTCAGTTTGTTTGAGTATCTTGCTATACGTAATAATTGATAGTCTAAAAATGTTTGTACAAAAGGCAACTTATTTATAAGCATTGAAAATTTAGATTTATATGACCTATTAAGAGAATAAATAAAGCTGTGAAGCACCGGAAGTGTGGTTAAATTATGGAGGTGGGCTAGGCAATATGAATGTGCTTATTTGTTTCTGTAAAGACGATATTATATATTAATTTCACATACAACCCAGAAATACAATTTTTGTTTGTACTATTATTGTCTTAATTTCGTATTGTTCTCAGTGCCGTGATGTGGACAGAAACCGACCCAAATGGACAAGGTATACTATTTTCATTGGACCTGAACTCAAGAAAAGTGAGAGCCGTGTTAGGATCAGGCTCAGGTTTTGACAGACGGAAGAGAAGTACATGTTCTTGTGGGGATTCAATGGATGTGTCATCTGCAATGGCCATCGACTTTACATCTGGTGATGGCTCCACACGCATCGTATTCACTGACATGAACACAAAAGCTATTTACTCAGCTGATATTGATGGATGTGACTGCCAAAAATTGCTGCCTCTCTCCTCCTTTGATGGTTTAGGTAATATGAAAAGGATAAGAATATTATGAAAATAATCGCAATGTAGATAGATGCACACCAGCGGTGATGATTTAGTTCTGATCTGAAATTAAGAATAATATACTGCCACAGGGAAGACCAGAATGTCTATATAATCAACTAAAGAATATTGCAAATATTATTGTGGCTATTCATGTCATACCATAAGATATCGCGCTGTGTATGTTGCACATACAAACGTGGCATATATCCACCATATAATTGGGATTATGACACCAACTCTAGACATCCTCCTGTATGCAGTCTTTTTATATTTCTGTTTTTATCCAGTTAATCTCTTACTAATATTTGTGAACCATTTGAGCATTTTTTAAAAAGTATTTCTTTTATTTTATTTTTTAAATAGTTCATTCATTCTTTTAAAAATCAGTCATTTTTAATATGATTATATGATAATAATATACAGAAAAGTGAGTGGAGCAGGCACTTATGTTGGTAACAACAAGATATGAAGTGAATAGAAAAGTGCCAGAAGACAATAGAGAATAAAAAATTTTCGCGGCGGTGGTGGGGTTTGAACCTGCGACCTTATTGGTACGACAACTCCGCCTGGCAGGTGATATTGTCTTCTGGCACTTTTCTATTCACTTCATATCTTGTTGTTACCAACATAAGTGCCTGCTCCACTCACTTTTCTGAATTAAAAAATTCACCCCATACACCGGAGCATACTCAATGTCTCAATCGTTTCTATGTTATATGTTTGTGTTGAGAATATTGGCTATTAAGCTTAACTGCTGGTCAAAATTATTCGCGATGGTGGTGTACGAACGAATCGGCGGTCTCAAGAAGTGGGTGAGAGAGGGATCTAGTAATGACTTTGAGTTTGAAACGAATATTTTTGCGTTCGTGGATAGCTCACACGGTAGAGCCACGCTCTCACCTGCCAGGCGGAGTTGTCGTACCAATAAGGTCGCAGGTTCAAACCCCACCACCGCCGCGAAAATAATATACAGCATTTCTGCAGCGCATACCCATGATGTTGTCGTGCTCTATTCGCAACAATTCTATAATCAAACAGCTGTAACAATGATCTAATAACACACGTACTATCAAATGACACATACAACTAAAACCGATATAATACAATACAATAAAAGGCTCTCTGCAAGATAATTCTCATAAAATAAATGATGTTTCAATCTAGATATAAAACGGTGATGTTTGATGCATCTCTTATAGTTTGGGGACAGAATTCCAAACCTAAGGTCTTGAATTATAAAGTGATCTCTCTCTCTCTCTCTCTCTCTCTCTCTATATATATATATATATATATATATATATATATATATATATATATATATATATATATATATATATATATATATATATATATATAATGTAATTTAACTTTTCAAGTCCAGTGGTCCTACCTTTTCCAAATCAGTTTTTGATTATATTTTACCACTGATGATTCATATAAATTTGTTTCCAACTTTCTAACCTCGTGCCAGATTCATCCCCGGACATGCTTGCTGTAGACCATATGCAGGTATCGTGTTACAGTAAAACTCAGGGGAAATTGTACAGTGTTAAAAAGAGTGACAGGAGAATCAACATCAAGCAACAAATACCTAACGTTCTTGACATTGTGGCTTATGGGTCTCATTTACAACCACTGCCTGGTAAGAGACAGTCGATTTATGAAAACACTTCTCCCTGTTATCTTATGACAGTTTTTCCAGATTCCATCGTCAACGAAATATGTTTTGTTTACCTTTAGTTGACTGGTTTGTAGAATTCTCAGATACTTCCTGTTTGACCTCTATTTTTTAAAAGCTAATTCTGCCTTTTTATTTTTCTTATTTGATGAAATTGACTTGGATTCTAGAGGGTTGCTTTGTTTTGTTTTGTTCTTGTTTTTGTTATTTTGTTGTTTTTTAATTTTTTTTTTTTATTTGGGGCGGGGGGGGGGGGGTTTATCATCATTATTATTATTTTGTTTTGTTTTGTTTTTGTTTTTGTTTTTTTGTTGGGTTTTTTGTTGTTTTTGTTTTTCAGTTTAAGCATCTATACATTTCACAATGCATGTTTTACATTTCATCAATAAATTTTACTTCATGCAGATTCTATTTGTTTGGACCCTGGTGCATACAATTCCAGCGTACAGCAAATACAAGTCAGAGACTCATCTATAAATTTGAGACTGTCTGCCCCGATACGACCCGAAGTTTGTAAGAAGATTAGTACCCCAGTGGACAAGTACACTGTGTATTATAAACCACTACTAAGGACTAAGGCAAGGACTGCCCCTGTAGACTGCAGAGCTGACATCTCAGCTTGTTTTAAAAAGGTAGAGGCCCACTTTACGTATATTTGAGGTTTTCACTAAATATATAGTCTTCAATGTAAGCCATAATTCCAAAATGATTTAAGGTCACAAATCTTAAAATCTCCTTCCTGTTTTTGACTTGTAAATCAGATTGTGACTCAGGTGCAAAAGCGTTTATGACGTCAGATTATATGAATGAAAGTGCATTGTTTTGGCAAATCATAATATTCATTGAATAAATTATCTATATGTCATTCATTTTGAGTTAATATTATTTTGTGTATATGAGGAGATTTACTTTCTTCGCATATAATATCATTATCCCTCGGTCTACGAGAGTGTTGAACATTGCATGAATGTGACCGTTATTAAAGTCTAAAGAATCCTTAAACTCTCATTTGTTGAAATTAATAAACACTTGGCAGAGATGGTTAACCTGAGTTTTAAAATCCTTGACCAAGTTAATGTGAAATTGTCACCATTTGCCACGGATCACTTTACTGTAAATATATATTATACGTCTCTCTTTGAGTCATGTTCAAGGTATGATGCATTGTAATATTTTATGTTGTTTTATCACTCACAGCATTCATACAGCACAAACATCACCCTTGCTAATCTTCAACCCTACACCCATTATCTGATGCAAGTAGCGGTCAGTAACTACTATACTGAGTACTTGTCGGAGCAAATGGGAACACCCATCATCGCATCCACTAAATCAGGAGGTAGGATAATGCTTTTTTAAATAACATTGGAAACTAATTTTAGTAAGATGTTCCCTTTTACTCATACCCAAAAAGAAATTTTGTCTATAGGGTCTATTCCAAAGGAAAACTGGACTAACTCAGGTATTAGCCACAGTGCAGTGGATCGAACTGACCTAGGATGGGGTATAGATATGACAAGTTGGAGAGAAAGATAAAGGGAGTTAATGTGACTCATAAATGAGGGAACAACACAAAACAAATATATATAATGTAAAGCCCGAAGTGTACTTATTTGCAAGTCTGATAACCCATATTGTTATGGTCTTATTGTTGTAATGGAAATACTCTCAAACCAACGCAAAATATTGTTCATTATAACAATGTTAAAACAGGTCCATAATTGCGTCCGGTTATCAGACCTGTAACTATGTGCCCGTTGGTAAAGTTTAATGTAACAGCGTGTTCACATCAAGAACTCTCATCTTTAATTCAAGATCAATTGTTAAAGTATTTTACATGTAAGAAACTGATGAAGAAAATTACCAAAATAATTATCTTATGCCTAATTCATCTTACAAAAAAAAAAAAAAACTTTTTTAAAATCAATCATTTCAAACCTAGCTTTACAAGCAATACACCAGGACAGAAGTGAGGCATATGAACAGCACTTAAATTAAGTAAAGAAACTTCAAACGGACAATTAGACTTGATGCAGAAACTTAAAACAGACGATTAGACACCCGATGCAGAAACTTCAAACAGACAATTAATTAGACACTTGGTGCAAAAATTCAAGCAGGCTTCACTGACAATTAGACACTTGACACAGAAACTTTAAAAACAGACAATTAGACACTTGACACAGAGACTAAAAACACACATTTTACTTGAACTATCAGAGATTAACGTTAATTCATTTTGGGGTTTATTAAAATATGATTGTTGTTTATAATTATAAGATCACTAAATTTCCCCATAGTATTTTTTAAAATCTTTTTATTTTTCTTGTCTTCTCCATTTCAGTGCCTTTTAATGTAAACAATTTGACAGCCTCTCCTTTTACACCCGAGAAAATATCAGTTGAGTGGCAGCCTCCAAACAAATTCAATGCACCAGAGGACCAGGTGTCCTACACTATCCAGTATTCTACAACGACATCAGAAGGGTTTGAACAGAAAGAGTTACCTTATGAGAAACCAACCTCCAGTTTCATGGGCGTCTATCTAAAAAATCTGAGACCAAATCACACCTACAGTATAAGAGTATGTCATGCCTCTAGCTGTTTTATTGAGGGG
>NC_088362.1:33160089-33247589 GCF_034508935.2 Berghia stephanieae
TTCAGATTCCAACCTCCCGAACCTGATGAAAGTACTTAAATGAGCAGATTTATTTGTTTTATTTTTTAAATAAATGCTGTGTAGAAAAGATGTTTAGTCCTTGTCATGGCTGTCGTGAACAGACACCAAGAAGGAATTTATATAAATCTTTACAAATACAGATACAAACTTATTTTCGATATTGAATAAATGAAGATGACATCACCTCGCTCTTTGTTGTTGGTTTTAGGTAAAAGTTCACCTTAGATTCTCTTTAACAGGCTTAAAACGTTAAATGTTACAATCAGTTTTGTGCGTTGATACAATTGATCATGCAGGTAGAATTGGCAAGTATTTTACTTAAATGCATACCATTGATATTTTGCCTTCTATGTGTCTGTTGCAACATCGTTGATAATGGCAAAACGGTTAATCAAAAGATTATTTCATTACAAAAATCTGAAAACTGAATAATTTGTTCTAAGTTCCGTTCTAGTGTGATGCTCTTCAATTTGAAATTAAATAACTTTATTATATTTTTCTCATGTTTCAACAAGTTTGGAACACCTGATAATATGTCTTTTAGTCATAGTTTATGTAATATGTCGCTATAAGACAACTTATCTCAAATGAATTTAATGCTTGAAACATTTCTATTTCCTATCTTTTCATCCGCCAAATTTTAATGGGAATAGAAAATTATCACAAAACGCAAACAATGCTATATTTTTAATGTTTATAAAAAGACAGCTTTTCTAATTTCTAGATTCTCGAAACAGACCCAAGTTTACTTAACTTCTATATTGTCATCTTTCATCAACAGGGACCATAATAAAAATAAGTGGCTTACAGCCTATAATGGCTCCAAAGAGCGGTGGTTGGTGGAAGAGTCTGTCATGAGCCAGGGACATTATTACTTCCGGGTTGCAGCTGCTAACTCTCTAGGACAAGGACTGTTTAGCGATAACAGTACTCTATTCATGGCCTCTTTTGGTAAAGGTAATAACAGCTTGTTCTCCTGTGTTTCTTTTGCAATTATTTTATATTCAAAAAAAGATAATTTTTGAAACACCTAACTAACACGTGTAAGGGCAAAAGGATAACTTGAATGCCTTAATATAATTAGTAATGCATAAATTATAGTAATCAACGTAATGGTAGAATATTCACTAAATGTATCATTGTTACAACAATATCTTACTTGACATGAAGCGAACAACCCAAAGCCCAAACCACACATCAGGTATAAAGATAACAAATATATATAATGCATATTCATAAGATTGAAACCATGTACAGCATAGCAAACAAGTATATCGTCATAGTAAATTCCATAATAATTCTGTCTAACAACACCTGAAATAATCTGATTTTGCATCTTTGTTCAATTTCAAATGTTCTTTCTGACATAGATCCCAACATTTTGCTATGTTGTTTGCATCTGAGCAAAATCTAAATGGTCCTTAGTAAAGTAATATTGAATATGAAAAAATCAGAAAGTCTATCCTTCAGACATTACCATCTATAACCTATAATCCACGATTCTTATATCGAACTGTAGTCAAGAAATTCTAACCTTCTTAGAATAAATATGATGCTAATTTTTGGGACTCCCTCGTACACTTTCAATACTAATGATTCTTTTATATAAGGCTCAATGCATTCCGTATTCTAATGGTCGAACGAGCGATTATACATAAATGTTTTATCCAGACTTATAAGTTCTTATATTATCCCATCATTTTGTTGCACGCTTTCCAATTTCATATAACAAATCAAATATCAGTAACTCCATCTTCTAGGGACAACGGAAAGTAATTTGATAAGAGTATCGTAAATTTAAATCATGGATATTTTTCTATATTAATACTTTACATTGAAACATAAATCAAATGCATGTTGTAGACCATTTGAAAAGTGAATATTATTGTAGAATGTATGAGTTCAGTGTACTATAATCTTTGTATCGTCTGCAACACCACAAAAAAAAATATTTCAAAGCAATGTAAACACTAAAAATCATATCATTATTCGAAAAGAAATGTGATAATTAAGATATTACATCATTAGTATGATGATAGAAATATAATGGTACATAAAATATACACGCCAAGAATTGTTTCTAAACTTTCTGATCCAAGTTTTGGATGGATATAATTAATAGTTATTTTTTTTATATAGCGAGAGTGAGACATAGATAAAATAGTGTACCGAGATCATTATTTTCTTGTGTACCTTAATGTATTCTTATAAATTCTTAATAATGATCTCAATTTCACACTTGTGAAGATTTTTTAAAACGATATAATCATATATCTTATTCTTTCATTGACAGCCCTGAACGGTTCCTTAACCACAAAGGTCACTATTGGCATCATTGTCGGCAGTATTTTACTCCTCGGATTGTTAGTGCTCATCATCATTCTATGTAAGATCAAAAAATTAAACCAACTGATAACTAAATATTAATTAGTGGTGTATTTAGGGTTATTGTTTTATTTATTTATGTTTGCTATTGTTTAGGGGGGGGGGGGAGGTTGGTGTTTTTTATTTGTTTTTTATTATTATTGTTATTGCTTCCCGAGCTTTTTTCTTTCCTTTCCCTCTTTGTTTTTATTGTATTTTTTAAAAATTTGTTTTGTTTTGTTTTCTTTTTTGTTTATTTTTATTATGAAATGGCCCAGGCACTTGCTGCCGCACGGCGCAACAATGTTGGGCTAGGGAAGATTGCCTTGCTCAGTGTCACTTACCTCTGAAGATATGTGTTAATCTCTGTTCTCAAAGCAAAGGCCATACCAGCGTGTCATTATAAAAGGAAATAAAGTAAGCATTGCTTCCTTTGAAAATCTTTCCTGTGAGAAAAAAATATGAGAACAGATGATCTCTGAAGGTTTAATATAAAGATATATTAATATTTGTTTCAATTTTTCCACAGTTCTTTGTAAACGATTTGTGAAGATCAAGACACATCAGTTTATCATCAGGGGTCCAGACAATGAGCTGGCTACACTTAGGGAACTGCCACACACAACTTTCCAACAAAGCAACACACTCTATGCTATCAGGTAATATAACAACCCAATGATTGAAAGTTTTTTTTAAAAAAAGATTATTTACCAGTCCACTGTGGTACTCTGGAAAAACTCCTATTTAAACGTTTGACTAGAAATCTCGTCCTTCAAATATCGATGGATATAAATGACCATCATCTTGGCAAAAACTCTCAAACCTGAGAACTCGCGAGTTGAACTGGTTAATCCGCTGCTCAATGACAAAACTTTGAATGATTTAAAAACTCAACAAAAATCTATTCGTCATATATATATATAATATATATATATATATATATATATATATATATATATATATATATATATATATATATATATATATATATAATATTTATATAGTGCCAGATGAGAATAGAGAATAAAAACGTTTTCCAGCGATGATATCGAATCTGGATTCCAAGTTTTAAATTCTCATCCCTGCAAAATGTTTTTATCCTCCATTGTCCTCTATCATTTCTTTATTCAGTTCATTTCTTATAACAATAGTGCCTGCTCCACTCACTTTTCTGAATACAAGTGATGACAATTTAGTACCCTGATTCCCCTTCCCTTCCTAATTCAGCATCCAATGCACAGATGAAGAGATTGCTAAGCTGCCACATTTCAGTAGAAGTCAGTTGGTCTTGCACACTTTTCTGGGTAGTGGCGCCTTTGGCGAGGTCTTCGAAGGATTTGCTAAGAACATCCTTGGAGATGAATCAGGAGAAACAAAATGTGCTGTAAAGGTGAGACATTGCGATCATTTTTATAAATTTTGGTTTCATCATAGAATACTATAGAATACTGCATACTGAATACTACCATCGTGGTTAAAAAAAACAGGTTCATTGCAAGAATAATATTGCACAAAGTTTGCCTGTTTACATACAAGATATGAAGTGAATAGAAAAGTGCCAGAAGACAATAGAGAATGAAAATTTTTCGCGGCGGTGGTGGGGTTTGAACCTGCGACCTTATTGGTACGACAACTCCGCCTGGCAGGTGAGAGCGTGGCTCTACCGTGTGAGCTATCAACGAACACAAAAATATTCGTTTCAAACTCAAAGTCATTACTAGATCCCTCTCTCACCCACTTATTGAGACCGCCGATTCGTTCGTACACCACCATCGCGAATAATTTTGACCAGCAGTTAAGCTTAATAGCCAATATTCTCAACACAAACATATAACATAGAAACGATTGAGACATTGAGTATGCTCCGGTGTATGGGGTGAATTTTTAATTCAGAAAAGTGAGTGGAGCAGGCACTTATGTTGGTAACAACAAGATATGAAGTGAATAGAAAAGTGCCAGAAGACAATAGAGAATGAAAATTTTTCGCGGCGGTGGTGGGGTTTGAACCTGCGACCTTATTGGTACGACAACTCCGCCTGGCAGGTGAGAGCGTGGCTCTACCGTGTGAGCTATCAACGAACACAAAAATATTCGTTTCAAACTCAAAGTCATTACTAGATCCCTCTCTCACCCACTTATTGAGACCGCCGATTCGTTCGTACACCACCATCGCGAATAATTTTGACCAGCAGTTAAGCTTAATAGCCAATATTCTCAACACAAACATATAACATAGAAACGATTGAGACATTGAGTATGCTCCGGTGTATGGGGTGAATTTTTAATTCAGAAAAGTGAGTGGAGCAGGCACTTATGTTGGTAACAACAAGATATGAAGTGAATAGAAAAGTGCCAGAAGACAATAGAGAATGAAAATTTTTCGCGGCGGTGGTGGGGTTTGAACCTGCGACCTTATTGGTACGACAACTCCGCCTGGCAGGTGAGAGCGTGGCTCTACCGTGTGAGCTATCAACGAACACAAACATATTCGTTTCAAACTCAAAGTCATTACTAGATCCCTCTCTCACCCACTTCTTGAGACCGCCGATTCGTTCTCACCTGCCAGGCGGAGTTGTCGTACCAATAAGGTCGCAGGTTCAAACCCCACCACCGCCGCGAAAAATTTTCATTCTCTATTGTCTTCTGGCACTTTTCTATTCACTTCATATCTTGTTGTTACCAACATAAGTGCCTGCTCCACTCACTTTTCTGAATTAAAAATTCACCCCATACACCGGAGCATACTCAATGTCTCAATCGTTTCTATGTTATATGTTTGTGTTGAGAATATTGGCTATTAAGCTTAACTGCTGGTCAAAATTATTCGCGATGGTGGTGTACGAACGAATCGGCGGTCTCAATAAGTGGGTGAGAGAGGGATCTAGTGATGACTTTGAGTTTGAAACGAATATTTTTGTGTTCGTTGATAGCTCACACGGTAGAGCCACGCTCTCACCTGCCAGGCGGAGTTGTCCTACCAATAAGGTCGCAGGTTCAAACCCCACCACCGCCGCGAAAAATTTTCATTCTCTATTGTCTTCTGGCACTTTTCTATTCACTTCATATCTTGTTGTTACCAACATAAGTGCCTGCTCCACTCACTTTTCTGAATTAAAAATTCACCCCATACACCGGAGCATACTCAATGTCTCAATCGTTTCTATGTTATATGTTTGTGTTGAGAATATTGGCTATTAAGCTTAACTGCTGGTCAAAATTATTCGCGATGGTGGTGTACGAACGAATCGGCGGTCTCAATAAGTGGGTGAGAGAGGGATCTAGTAATGACTTTGAGTTTGAAACGAATATTTTTGTGTTCGTTGATAGCTCACACGGTAGAGCCACGCTCTCACCTGCCAGGCGGAGTTGTCGTACCAATAAGGTCGCAGGTTCAAACCCACCACCGCCGCGAAAAATTTTCATTCTCTATTGTCTTCTGGCACTTTTCTATTCACTTCATATCTTGTTGTTACCAACATAAGTGCCTGCTCCACTCACTTTTCTGAATTAAAAATTCACCCCATACACCGGAGCATACTCAATGTCTCAATCGTTTCTATGTTATATGTTTGTGTTGAGAATATTGGCTATTAAGCTTAACTGCTGGTCAAAATTATTCGCGATGGTGGTGTACGAACGAATCGGCGGTCTCAATAAGTGGGTGAGAGAGGGATCTAGTAATGACTTTGAGTTTGAAACGAATATTTTTGTGTTCGTTGATAGCTCACACGGTAGAGCCACGCTCTCACCTGCCAGGCGGAGTTGTCGTACCAATAAGGTCGCAGGTTCAAACCCCACCACCGCCGCGAAAAATTTTCATTCTCTATTGTCTTCTGGCACTTTTCTATTCACTTCATATCTTGTTGTTACCAACATAAGTGCCTGCTCCACTCACTTTTCTGAATTAAAAATTCACCCCATACACCGGAGCATACTCAATGTCTCAATCGTTTCTATGTTATATGTTTGTGTTGAGAATATTGGCTATTAAGCTTAACTGCTGGTCAAAATTATTCGCGATGGTGGTGTACGAACGAATCGGCGGTCTCAATAAGTGGGTGAGAGAGGGATCTAGTAATGACTTTGAGTTTGAAACGAATATTTTTGTGTTCGTTGATAGCTCACACGGTAGAGCCACGCTCTCACCTGCCAGGCGGAGTTGTCGTACCAATAAGGTCGCAGGTTCAAACCCCACCACCGCCGCGAAAAATTTTCATTCTCTATTGTCTTCTGGCACTTTTCTATTCACTTCATATCTTGTTGTTACCAACATAAGTGCCTGCTCCACTCACTTTTCTGAATTAAAAATTCACCCCATACACCGGAGCATACTCAATGTCTCAATCGTTTCTATGTTATATGTTTGTGTTGAGAATATTGGCTATTAAGCTTAACTGCTGGTCAAAATTATTCGCGATGGTGGTGTACGAACGAATCGGCGGTCTCAATAAGTGGGTGAGAGAGGGATCTAGTAATGACTTTGAGTTTGAAACGAATATTTTTGTGTTCGTTGATAGCTCACACGGTAGAGCCACGCTCTCACCTGCCAGGCGGAGTTGTCGTACCAATAAGGTCGCAGGTTCAAACCCCACCACCGCCGCGAAAAATTTTCATTCTCTATTGTCTTCTGGCACTTTTCTATTCACTTCATATCTTGTTGTTACCAACATAAGTGCCTGCTCCACTCACTTTTCTGAATTAAAAATTCACCCCATACACCGGAGCATACTCAATGTCTCAATCGTTTCTATGTTATATGTTTGTGTTGAGAATATTGGCTATTAAGCTTAACTGCTGGTCAAAATTATTCGCGATGGTGGTGTACGAACGAATCGGCGGTCTCAATAAGTGGGTGAGAGAGGGATCTAGTAATGACTTTGAGTTTGAAACGAATATTTTTGTGTTCGTTGATAGCTCACACGGTAGAGCCACGCTCTCACCTGCCAGGCGGAGTTGTCGTACCAATAAGGTCGCAGGTTCAAACCCCACCACCGCCGCGAAAAATTTTCATTCTCTATTGTCTTCTGGCACTTTTCTATTCACTTCATATCTTGTTGTTACCAACATAAGTGCCTGCTCCACTCACTTTTCTGAATTAAAAATTCACCCCATACACCGGAGCATACTCAATGTCTCAATCGTTTCTATGTTATATGTTTGTGTTGAGAATATTGGCTATTAAGCTTAACTGCTGGTCAAAATTATTCGCGATGGTGGTGTACGAACGAATCGGCGGTCTCAATAAGTGGGTGAGAGAGGGATCTAGTAATGACTTTGAGTTTGAAACGAATATTTTTGTGTTCGTTGATAGCTCACACGGTAGAGCCACGCTCTCACCTGCCAGGCGGAGTTGTCGTACCAATAAGGTCGCAGGTTCAAACCCCACCACCGCCGCGAAAAATTTTCATTCTCTATTGTCTTCTGGCACTTTTCTATTCACTTCATATCTTGTTGTTACCAACATAAGTGCCTGCTCCACTCACTTTTCTGAATTAAAAATTCACCCCATACACCGGAGCATACTCAATGTCTCAATCGTTTCTATGTTATATGTTTGTGTTGAGAATATTGGCTATTAAGCTTAACTGCTGGTCAAAATTATTCGCGATGGTGGTGTACGAACGAATCGGCGGTCTCAATAAGTGGGTGAGAGAGGGATCTAGTAATGACTTTGAGTTTGAAACGAATATTTTTGTGTTCGTTGATAGCTCACACGGTAGAGCCACGCTCTCACCTGCCAGGCGGAGTTGTCGTACCAATAAGGTCGCAGGTTCAAACCCCACCACCGCCGCGAAAAATTTTCATTCTCTATTGTCTTCTGGCACTTTTCTATTCACTTCATATCTTGTTGTTACCAACATAAGTGCCTGCTCCACTCACTTTTCTGAATTAAAAATTCACCCCATACACCGGAGCATACTCAATGTCTCAATCGTTTCTATGTTATATGTTTGTGTTGAGAATATTGGCTATTAAGCTTAACTGCTGGTCAAAATTATTCGCGATGGTGGTGTACGAACGAATCGGCGGTCTCAATAAGTGGGTGAGAGAGGGATCTAGTAATGACTTTGAGTTTGAAACGAATATTTTTGTGTTCGTTGATAGCTCACACGGTAGAGCCACGCTCTCACCTGCCAGGCGGAGTTGTCGTACCAATAAGGTCGCAGGTTCAAACCCCACCACCGCCGCGAAAAATTTTCATTCTCTATTGTCTTCTGGCACTTTTCTATTCACTTCATATCTTGTTGTTACCAACATAAGTGCCTGCTCCACTCACTTTTCTGAATTAAAAATTCACCCCATACACCGGAGCATACTCAATGTCTCAATCGTTTCTATGTTATATGTTTGTGTTGAGAATATTGGCTATTAAGCTTAACTGCTGGTCAAAATTATTCGCGATGGTGGTGTACGAACGAATCGGCGGTCTCAATAAGTGGGTGAGAGAGGATCTAGTAATGACTTTGAGTTTGAAACGAATATTTTTGTGTTCGTTGATAGCTCACACGGTAGAGCCACGCTCTCACCTGCCAGGCGGAGTTGTCGTACCAATAAGGTCGCAGGTTCAAACCCCACCACCGCCGCGAAAAATTTTCATTCTCTATTGTCTTCTGGCACTTTTCTATTCACTTCATATCTTGTTGTTACCAACATAAGTGCCTGCTCCACTCACTTTCCTGTTTACATAGTGTTTAAGTATTTTTACTTATTCTGAAATGACTGATTTTCTCCATTTCAAAGCTTCTCATCTATTTAACACTAAATAAACCCTAAAACCAATTACCTACCATACCACTATATTTTTACAAATTAAGAGTATTCTAAATGGAAAATATTTTAAAAATCTCTCCTTTGTGTGTCGTCTCAGACTTTACGAAAAAGTGCATCAGATCAAGAAAAACAGGAGTTCTTAAAAGAGGCTTTGTTGATGAAAAATTTCCAGCACGATCATATACTTAGTCTTCTTGGTGTCTGCTTGGACAATGACCCTCAGTTTATTATTATGGAACTTATGGAAGGCGGAGATTTATTGTCATTTATAAGGAGCTGTAGAGCCACGTCGGTAAGTTTTAGTGGTTTATTTGTTTTGTCAACTTTTATAAGGTAAGGTTTATGAAATAAGGATTGTCATATTTTCGAAGAATAATTCATATTTAATTTGTAATCCTGATTTTAAGGTATCAGTATACTGAATTTTAAAATTTTCAATTGGTCTTTTCATTGATATATATAATATTTGATTGTTGATTCTTCGTATTTAAAAAAAAACAAAACAAACAAATACACTGTGTTGTTTATAAAAAACTAATAGAAAAGTCTGTAGAAATTATGAATTATTTAAAAAGTTTATTTTATTTTACATACTTTAAGGGTAAGAGGAGTGTTGGCCTTTTTTTCTTAGCTGTTGGATTATGTATGTATTTATTTATTTATTTATTTTGTTCTAGACCACGCCTGCGAAACTGATGCTTCCAGAACTCGTCAAGATTTGTGTCCATGTGGCCAGAGGTTGTAAATATTTGGAAGATATGCATTTTGTCCACAGGTAGGTAGTGATTTACAGATTGGAACAAAATCTGAATTTTATAAATTGAGTGAGGATTTTGAAAAAATGAGTCTCATTTATATTATTTATCGTCAGTCACATACCTTATCGTCCACAACTGCATGGATAAAAAGTGAAATTAAAATCGTGATGGCTGGTGATAGAACAAAAATCTTGAATTATTTTTATGACCAGATCCCCTTTTAACTTAGGGACCTCTTAAACAAGATAAGTTGTATGACTCTCTGGTTGTATAATAATTGCACTGTATAAACTTTTAAGAATTACGTGTTGCTGTGGTAGCAGGTAGCACCAGCATGCACTCATTTTAACCTATTCACGTGGTCGAAATAAAATGTTGAATTTTGACACAGAGACAATATTAGCTATTAAATCTATCTTAATGTATAAACTTTGCTTAATGTTAATGGCAATGACGATAAATTTATATAATTCTAATTTAAATGATTATCCAGGGATTTGGCTGCCCGTAACTGTTTGGTGTCCTCCAAGTCTCCAAGTGATATGATTGTCAAGATCGGGGATTTCGGCTTGGCCAGGGATATTTATAAGAACGACTATTACAGGAAAGAAGGGGAAGGATTATTGCCTGTCCGGTGGATGTCCCCAGAGTCATTAGTCGATGGTTTCTTTACAACCCAGTCTGATATCTGGTAAGTTCGTTCCCCTGGATAATGCTGACCTACCGCCTCAAACCAAATGTCAAAAGTGATTTTAAAGCCAAAATGAGAAATGTGCGTTATTAGTCTTTGTCACATTCAGAAACTGTATCCATTGCCCACGATATAGTATAAAGACTGAACCCAAGTTTCACTGTTTACAATGACAAGTAGATTTTCAGCATCGAAGTCACCTTACGTAATACCGTTTATGTGGTATGTTTTATAAATTGATATGGAGCCAAATGTCTTAATTTGGAAATGATAATGATAGTCAGAGTCACGAGATTTAAAAAAATTTCCTCCCTTATATATTTCCTCCTTTATATATATATATATATATATATATATATATATATATATATATATATATATATATATATATATATATATATATATATATAGCCTATATATATAGCAACAGGATACACACCAACATCAAAACAATGTAGCTTATGCCTGGAAGAGAAATATACTATAATCAAACACCCTCATGAAGCCACACTCAACATGAAAAGTGAGATGTACGGAAAGTGTCCCCATCGGCGTAAATTCTTGTTAAGCAACTTTAAACCGGAACCACTTCAAGAAACAACAACAGTCAACAAAACAACTCAGTCCTGACGATGGCAAATTAAGCCTGAAACATTAATGTAGACTGTCTCAAACATTGTGGTAATAATATATATTAATATATATATATATATATATATATATATATATTATATATATATATATATATATATATATATATAATATATATATATATACCTTTATCCTAGATGTGAGTTGTTTGATTTACAGAAGATGAACAATCAGTATTGTTCTTGATATGTCTATTATAATTGAGAATATTACAGTCATTCATCATTCAGCTCCTATCGTAGAGACAAATACTATCTAGTAACTTTAGATTTAATAATGGGTACCATAACAGAGAATGTATGCTCTTTTACATTTGTCCATATTCTATTTTTTTTTTTCCTTTACGGCTTGCCCAGATTTGATTCGAACAATATTTTAGTGATAAATTGCTGATAAAGAATATCTTTGTTTTAATGTCATCCCTCAGGGCGTTTGGTGTGATGATGTGGGAAGTAATCACTCTAGGCCAGCAGCCATATCCAGCCCGCACAAATATAGAAGTGTTGCACTTTGTCAGGGCTGGAGGGAAATTAGAAAGGCCAGAGCGGTGTGCAGATGAAATGTAAGAAGAAATTGTTTTGTTTCGTTTTTTTGTTCTTTAAATCAATCGCCTCAACTTGTGTTTGTTTGTCTGTGTGTGTGTGTGTGTGTGTGTGTGTGTGTGTGTGTGTGTGTGTGTGTGTGTTGGGGGGGGGGTGTTTGCTCTTTTTTTGTGCTTCTTGTTTGCCGTTGTTGTTTTTTTCTTTTGGTTGTTGGGTTTGTTTTGTTGTTTTGTTGCTTTTTTTCGTGCTTTTTTTTTCTTTTTGTTTTGGCTTTTGGCTTTTTCCTTTCTTTTTTTTTTTTTTTTTGTTTTGTTTTGTTTTTGGTTTTGGTTTTTTTGTTATTGTTTTTTTAATTGTTTGTTTATGTACAGGAATTGAAAACTTACACATGAAATAAGGCTAAATGGTAATTATTTATACTCCATGATAAAATAAAGATAGAATAGACCCTGTATTTTTTATTTTTATCATTTCTCTGTTAACAATTGATATAATCCCATGACCTTGTCCCATATGAAAATGATATATTATGTTAAAGGTATCAAAACAAGAATTTTAAGAGTTATGTAAAATTATTTTCATTTAAATACCTTAGATTATCTCTAAACCAAGACTCTTCATATTCATATCAAATGTTATTTTGAATTACAGCCCATATTATAAAAGATTGCGTCTGAGTAATGTTGAAGTTTCAATGTATTTTTGTGTAGCTGAAGTTTTATTCTTATCTTATTACAATCTACAGGTATTCATTAATGAGAAAGTGTTGGAGTTTTGATGCTGAAGAGCGTCCTTGTTTTGCTGATATATTAAGTACTCTGGAAGAGTTCGAAGAGAAATGTCTACACATGACATTTGAAGAAATAGCACGTCTTTCACCCTTATCAGTTGATGGTAAGCACGAACATTCTTCTATCAAATCCTTTCTACTTTGCTTACAAAACACGCTTTTATTTATTTTTTTTCTGCTTTATGATCGTTTAAATCACGTTTTTCAAAATTTTGTATACAATGCCATATGCATTTTAAAGTCATTAATTATGTCAAATATTGAGCTTTTTAACACATATTTGGTATTGGGGCTATTGTCGGTTTATTTTATTTTTAATTACTTTGCCATGATTTTACTTTCCAGATAAATATTGATTTTTTAATGAAAACTCAATACATCGATCTTTACATGATTAGATAATTTAAGATAACCTTTACCATCAAATAGCATCCAAAGTTTGTATCTGTTTATCTTAATGTCCTCTCATTTCAATTTACTACATTGATTCATCTATCACACATATTTGGTTAGAAATGAAATACAGCGCTAACACTTTCAATATATCATATTTCTAAATAGTTTACAACATGAGCAAAGGTCTACAATATTGGAGTTGATGCTCATTAATGCAACACACCACAACTTTATTCTTACATTGTCATCGAAAATTTCATGTACAACCATCCGATCCCATCCTTTCATTTTCATCATAGTTTTCATACCCTACCTTCCCATTCAACTTTACACCCGCCTTTTTTGCTGTTTTCAGTCTTGTGCCCCCTTTTGCTACATTATGAACCTATATTATCTATATAGGGAATATTTTTGTACAGATTGATATGGATGTATCACTATTTCAGAACGAATAAAATTGCTCTTTAAGACAAGCAATAGGTGCGATTTCACCATAATAATTTACAACTTGATAATGCAATATAAATAACTTTATGTTAACTTGTCCTAATTTCACAACTGCATATTGTAACCAAACATAACAAAAAATTATAAAACTGCAACTTTTGAATAGGCCAATTGTAATTGATGTTTTAAATTATGTCAAATGGAGGCTATTTATTTATCATTTTGCACAAATCATATGATAAAAAAATATAACGGTTTTGTGTCGAAGCCAGTCATGACATTTACATTATTTGAAAATGCAATAAGAACAGATAAAAACACACCACAAATATTTCAATTCTGTTTAGTTCATTTTATTTTATTTAACCCTGGCTTCTATTCTGATTTTAGTATCAAAATCGCATTTGTATTTTGTCGAGTTTTATTAGATTTCGGGTTGTTGTTGTTTGTGTCTTTGTGGTGTTTTTTTGTTTGTTTTTTGTTTTGTTGTTTGTTTGTTTATTTGTTGTTGTTTTTGTTTTTTTGTTCTTTCTGTTTGTTTTGGTTTTTTTTTTGTAAAAGTTCATTCCTCCTCTATTGTCTTGAAACCCTTCGTTTTAATTTGCCATCAAATATTGGTTGTCAGTCAAAACTTTTTTTATCGACATCCTTTTTTCATTTGTATATATTTTGTTGTCCTTACATCGCAAGCAGTGGAATTTTTATCCTTTTATACATCATTTCTTAATTATCAAGATACTTTGTAGCTTTTGTTAATTATAGCTTTTATTTTTTCCTTTTATTTTTGTAATTTATATAGCTCGCGAGCGCTTACATGATTTTATTTGCTATTACCATGTTTATTTTTTCCGAGTTTATTAAAAGCTGTGTGATAATTGTTTACATATCTTTTAAGGCTATTTTTTACCCTAGCTCAGAAAACTCCCAAGCATTATTATTCTTTGTTATTTGCATTTGATTTAGTTTCATAATACCCGTTGCTTCCACCTTGTTCCTTGGTTGCATGCTGCATGTTGTTTTGTTTTGTTTTATTTTTCTCCCTTCCACAGCCAATCCCTGCATGAATCACCACCCTACTCCTCAACTTCATAACCATCACAGCCAACACCCTCATCATCCTCCTCACCCTCATCTAAACTTGACACCGATATCTCCCACACTTAATTCTAATCGTACAAGTACTCAAAGACCCTTACCAGAGATACCAATCATCAATCCGATATTACAAAATAACAATCATGTTTATCATAGAGTTTATTATTCACAGCCATGGGGCATGCCAGAATTATATTCAAAGCCATGGGAAACGGCCAATCACAGAATTCAAAGAACTTTACCTTATGACATGGAAAACTCGCACTCAGTCAACCAAAACCATTCAATTTCATTTAACAGCTCATCAGCAGATCTGGCATCATTGTACCAGTTTTCCAATTTTGGTCAAGAATTCCTTGATCTAAATGTTCAAACTCATGAATACTTACTTCCATCTACGTCCCCCACAGATCAACACAGCATAGCATTTACTGAATCAGGAGATTTTAGTGTCCAATCAGGTTATGACAAATATCATTCACAATGTAACAATTACACTTGTCAAAATGATCCCAATATCCCTGGAAAAAATGAAAGAAATAAAAAATTACATTTGTTCTCTCAAAGTAGGCCACGTAAATTGAAGAAGAGGAATAAAACCCTTAAAACATTATTACCAAAAAGTCGTAAAAAAAGAAGCGATTTTAGTGAGATGTATATGTCTATGAATGCAGTTATTGACGATGACTCTCGTGATTACGAAACCATGAACAACGGAAACAGTATCAATATTAATAATAACAACAACAACAACAACAACAATGACCCAAGGATGTTAGCAATGGATGGCAATCCAAACTATTCGGGCATCCTTTCGTCTGCATCAGATAATGAAGATAAATGTCCCTCATGTTTTAAGGAATACAAATCACGTTTAAGGTCGGTCAACTCATCTCCTGTACTCAATCAAGACCAGCATTCTCCTGATGAAGGAATATGGAGTCCATCTCTCTCTAATTTCAGGAAATCCAAATCACTATCTGTCAGTTATACTAATAAAAGCTGTAGTTTTTGTCGATCAAATAGTTGGACATATTCGTCGTACAAAGCTAAAAGATTGCAGAGGAAAAATAATTTGAATAACGTATCTTGCAACTTTAAGTCAAAAGTGTCAAAACAAGCGATGTCTCGCAAAAGAAAACAGAAAACTTCTGTCCATTTATCTGCGTCAGGTGGTAGCTCTGTGAACTGTGATTCTCCGTCCCATGATTATTCGGACACAAATTTATCCTGGCATGCCAAACTACTGTGTGATAAAAGTGAAACACGTGATATAAGAACTCACTTCATTAACAAAACAACAAAGACTCATGCAAAAAATAGCAAACACCTTAAACATAGAAACAGCTCATCAGGTCAACAGCACAGAAAACGTTCATCTTTATTCTCACATCAATTAAATCAAAACAATGATAAAACGTTGGGTCTCACTAACATTGCTTTCACTGATGAGGCAGCGAACAGAGAACTCGGATTCTGGATGAGCGAAGACGAAGAGGAGGAAGAGAGCGAGGAAGTAGCGGAAACCAGGGGTCTATTTACCCCAAAATGCCAAACCATAACAGGTAGATTGTATTGATGGTTTTCAACTGTGTTGGCCTGTTGTCTGTAATTGAGTGTCTAGATCTCTTCATAAACACAGTGTTGGTATTCATTATTAATCTCTGCGCCGCTTATAGTCATCTAATATCCCCGGTGTTTATCTATATATCATAAAATGTGTATTGATGTTAAACTTCTCATGTTTTTTATGTCCTAACTTTCTTATTTCCTTTTTCAATACTCCATATAATAAAATAATAGGTCTTTTCTCTAGATGCCACGATATATAGCTCCAGAATATAAACTCACTCATATATTTTACATTTTACACTTAACATAGGTATTAGATGCATGTCATGATATTTCATGAGTGTCATTTAAACTTATTTATGATGAAGCCGGAAATAAATGGGCAGTGCTTTTTTTCGTTCAATCAATAATGAAAGAGATTTTTCCAATAAAAAATTCTAAGACCATTAATTTGGGGGGTGGCTGGATGTCATCCAGTGGAACAAGACAGATTTTTGCTTGGTTGGCTTTATGGTCGAATGTGTTATATATGAGCACTTAAAATTATTTTTTGATTCCGAAATGATGTTGATATTCATTTGAAAAAAAATGAGCTAGTACCTTGTATAAATATGTCATTCTTGCAGTTCATTCGTTTCTAATTTTTCACAATGCTCTAGATATTCAACGTTGTACAGTGCTTTGTGAGCGGGTGGTTGGATGGGAGCATCACCCTTGAATCATATACCTATGATGTTCGCATGGGTGTACGATCCGATAGTGATGTCGTTTCTTCTTCTCTTTACTAGCCTATCCTGCTTCTTTGGTTTGTGATTGTATTTTTGACAGGGGATATTTTTTTTCCTGTAAATCCTCTGCCTGTTTGTTCTTGGTTATTTATAATTTAGCTTATGATATCTTTAGGTTATGATTTTGATTGACATTTGTACTATTTTTGTTAGATTGCTTGTTTTTTTGTTTCAGCGGTCTCTCATATAACCTCAATTGTGTTGGAAGAGACCTAAAGCAACAAACAAACAAAAAAAACAAAAAAAGTGCTTTGTGACGACATGAAATTGCATTTTTTCCTACCTTTCTTTCTGTGTTTTAATTTTCCAATGAATTATTCAGTGATGTTCAAGGCGGAACACCTTCCGGTTTTGTTTTTTTTATGCTATTAAACTGATACATTGATAACAGCAATAGGTTGGTTATATTCTTTGCATGTATCTAAACAGTTGGGAAAAAATTGATTAGTCACATTGATACATATCATAAAACGAATTGCGTTCACAAAGATAATTGACTTGATGTTAACTGAATCATCTCCTGTTCAAATATTTGATAAGTCTAGTTGAATAAAATAATAGAGTGTGCTGCATTTTATATGTTATTAATACATGGTAAAATGACAATAAGGAAGACTTTATTTTATAGTTTTTATACTCACCAAAGTGGAAAACTGTTTGGATATAGCCAATCCAAAAGATGTAGCTTATTCGTATAAGACAAATTGATTCAGTAAGACAAATTGATTCAGTAATTTTTTTTTCAAACCTGTAAAGAGATGGCTGAAATATTTAGGGTAAATGTTGTCCACGTATTTCTCTCCTCACTATAGTATTTTTTCTCTTCATTCAATTACATTTTCTCTGGTGTTCATCTTTTTTTTTAAAGCCCGTTCAAATTCTGCAAGTTGTATCCACAATAATAATATTTCGTTGGTTTTTTTTAAAAAGTAGTACACAATGTTAATTTTCAATCGAGAGTTTTAATTTTTTATAGCCATTCTTTTCGATGAATGAATCGTATTTTATAATGGTAACGATTATAAAATCGCTGTCTGTTTCTATCAAATGATTTTACACATTTATTTTGTTTCTGACACGTAATTAAACAATTGTTTCAAAAAGATTTCAGTAACATTTTATGTCTAACTTTGTCAGAGTTGGTAGTGTTTATTTGTTCTCAGTAAATGCATGAAATATGTGCTCATAATAAGTTTTGAACTTTATATCCTTTTACTAAAAATGTTTTTGCACTAATCGGGGTCCTTAAATATTTACTATGTACAAATATATACGTGAAAAGATTTATACTGATGAAAAAGATTTGTGTAAATAATGGATCGGGGAATAGAAAGGTTAAAAGTGACGTGTACTGATTTGCATATCTAAAAACCCAAACTGATAGGGGCTTATTGTTGTAATGGAAACACTCTCAAACTAACATAAAAAGTATCCATTACAACAATGTTAAATCAAGCCCACAATTACGTTTGACTATCGAGACCTGTTGATATGTGCGCGTAGGTTAAAAACTATATGAGTATTGCTTGTAAATTTAATTTTTCACTCAATAGTTTTGAAAATACCAATAACAACAACAGGTATTCAAGGTAATGTTGGACGTAACTTAATGGATTTATTCTATTTCTTCTAATTTTCCAACTTTATGTTGTTTTGTTAATATCGATTTTAATATTTTGTTATAACATTTTAATACTTATAGTTTTCCTTGTCATTTTATTCCCTATTAAGAAAAAACTGTGTTAGATTTGCCAATCTTTATTTGTAGGTTTTACGAGGTGAAAACAATTGGCATGTGCGGACTAAAATATACTGCGTGCCATACCACATGGTGTATGATTTGGTAGAAACATTGGCCAGTAGCAGATATTGATTTTTTTTCCTCAACCAAGTGGTGAATGTTATTTCATGCGTCTTGGGTCTTGATTCTTGATTTTACATATTTATTCTTCTTCTTTAGCAAAACACTTTTGATGATTGCCTTATACTTTACCCATTATATTGCCTGCAGTCCCCACATGGGTTGTCTTTGGTGTAAAATGTCTAAGGTGTCATTCACAATATTTTGGTTGATACCAATCAAACAGTTCCAATATATGAGATTATATTTAACCTAGATCAAATCAACGGTTTTGATTTTAGGTTGTCTAAAAAATATTAACTGCTAAATAAGGGGGAAAAAAGAAAGAATTTAGATGCTTCAACTTAATATGATGGGTTTTTTTACTTAAATGAAGATTGTCCTTTAATTCTAACTTCAGTATTCCAATCACTTTTTTTTGCATGAGGAGAAGATTTCTTTTTCGAATGTAATCCTTTCATTATACACTGCATCTATCTTTGAATGTATGGCTATGTATTTTTTTTAATTTGATAATTAAGAAATATTATTTTTTAAACATGTAATACATTCAAACCTTTATGAATGAATCCGTTTCTTATTATATGTCTTTTGTCCTTGTATTTTATTTATATGTAATACGGTTTTAATTTCTGTTTCCTTACCATCAGGGGGTGGATCCGTTCGGGTAACTCAATCAGACAAGGCAAAGAGGCTCAGCGACTTATTAGGCACAACTGACAAGGTATTTTACCTATTAATATTGAATGACTGTGGAATAAACACTTTGTGGCCTTAAATAAAGATTTGACACACTGTTTTAGAATCGTGCATTTAATTAGTTTTAAAGAAACAGTCTCCTACATCTATCTTCATCATGGTAAGTGTTTCAAATACTCTGACTGGAACTTAAAATCCATAAACAAACGAAAATTAGTAATGACAAGATTTGACAAATATTTTAAATTCAAAAAGTTGTTGACATATAATGCTTCCCCATCATCAAAATTGATAATTTTCGTGTTAAAAAATATATTATATAAAGTCGATGCAGTTTGGTTACAATGTGAACATTACATTACCTTGTGCAATTGTATATATATTTTTTTTCCAAACATACCTCATATTATTTTTTAACACGAAAATATATATATGTGTGTGTGTGTGTGTATATATATATATATACATATATATATATATATATATATATATATATATATATATATATATATATATATATATATATATATATATATATATATATATATATATATATATACTCCATTTGTAGCAGTTGTTTTACCAGTAAAACTCATTTGTTTCGATAAAGGGAAGCCGATATGACAATAGTCATTTTTCTCATTTTTGTTATTGACGTTCAATATCTCCTTATATTTGTTTTCTATTTTGTGAGATCATACATCCTCTATTAACATCTCCACTTTTTTCTCACTTTCGTCTTTGTTTGAATTACAAACATGATTCATTTTAAATAATCGAATCGGCACTTACTTATTAAGCTGATATTTGGGCAATGCTTTTCATGCCATAGTCATGTCTGCCTATATTATTTGGTGTTACCAGACATTTGCTATTAGGTAGAGTGACTGTATATTTTTAAAAATAAAAATCAACAAGCAGATGCGGCTAAAATGGGGGTGACAACTTATATAAGATTACTTTCTTTGAAATAATCATATTGGAGGGCTTTATTTGGAACGAATGAATTTAAGTTAATATCTAATATTGTACAAGAATGAGAACACCAACATTGTTGTCTCTTCAAATTAACATCTGACATTCCTTATTCAGCAGGTTGTTGACCTCACCAAGATCAAAAGAAAACGAAACCATTCTGATTCCAAGCAGTACTCACCTATTTCCAGCTCTCCATACCACCACACCAATTTCCCCGCAGCTGGTGATTACGACAGGCATGGTTATCTCGAGCCTCGAGGAGCCAAGGGGGGTAACCGTTACCTTGATCTCATTAACTATGCTCCAGAGTTGAGGCACTTACTCGACTCTCAAGGAAAGCCATTGGTGTCAGGCAATGGTTCAGCATTCACTCCAGTTCATGTCAATCACAAAGGTTACCATCCATCTAATCCAGCATACTCTCTTGTGGCACATGATGAAGAACAGGAAGACGAACTTCCATATGGACACATTGTGAGCAAAGGGCAACCAGCCCATATGAATGCCACTGACATTTATAGTGTAGACAATCCAAACTACTCGTCTGACCACACTTCTAGACTAGCCGCTACATCTGCCAATGACTATCCAATTTATGCCGAGGTTTGTGACGCCAGGCGACATAATTCCACAGACTCTTCTGGAGGAAGATACACAGACTATCACTACAACTCACCCTCATTTTCAGCAACCATGATGAAATCCCCTCGTCGGAAATTTTCAGATCAAGATTTGTATTCTAGTCCCGCTTCTTACAGACAATTTCCAGAATCTGACACAAATTCCGATCCTCGTTATACATCTCTTGAATGTAATAATAATCACTATAATAACAATGGTGTCTATGGCTATGGTCCCGTTCCCACTCACCATCGCCATCGGCACAGCAGTAACAACAGCAACAGGAGTCGAGAGAGTAGCTCAAATTATCACCATTACGCCAAACCAGGCTTGTGTTCATCGTTCTGCCAAGAACAACCACTCTGCGTGGACCTTTCCAACACGACTCATAATTCAAAATTGTCGCTCTCGGTCAGTCAAGACCAGTGGGCCAGTAATCCAGACGACGTGTTCTTTGACTCAGATAGTCAGGGTGACATGGCATCTAGTCAACATTCATATAATAGCAACTATGGGCAACATCAGCCAGGCCCCTCAAGATCGAGGCATCAGGTATATCCTGAAGGCAACCCAGATTACTCTAGCTTTAGTCATGGCCATGTCAGTTTAGTATAGTGCTTTGGTTTGTTCTATGGTTTATGTTTTTTTTTGGTATATATACAACCACATGTGGATGTGTGGGTGTGTGTGTGTGTGTGTGTGTGTGTGTGTGTGTGTGTGTGTTACTATATATTTTTTTTTCTCTACAGATGGGGAGAGGTTCAACAATTTGATTAATTACTGTATTTTTTTTTAAATAATGAAAAATTACCTCATGTGTTGGGTTAGACCAGGAAGTAAATCAATAGCAATATTGAAAATACATTGTTATTATGCATGACAGATTGTTCACTGCAATCGATGAACATAACAAAGCACTTGATAACATAATATGAAATGAAGTAATTGTTCCTTAAATAAATGGTATATCTTTAAATATCTAATTTTATTAATAACATCAATCTTCTTCATACACTGTGTTTGATATGAAATTGTTTTATTCTGTAAAGATTGAAGTCCCACATAAGACGGATATAAAGGTAATCAATTCATCACTGGGTGTTCCTATGAAAAAAATGGTGAAATAGGCCTTTGCAGATGAGATATACCTGTATCAATTTACTCAATTGCCGCCTTGTTAAATTACTTTAATTTTGTCAGTGATAAAAGTCCCTGGGTCCCAAGATGTCAAAATAATTTGTTTCATTTCACAAGAATTGAGATTACTAGATAAATGGTACTTTTTGTTCAGTCGATATGGGTTTATTTATTGCTACTGAATATTGAGCAAGTGAAACTAATCAAAGTACAAAACAAGTACAACGTTTGGATTGGTCAGGATGGAAATATGAAAAGAAAACTAATGATTAAAGATTGGAGGGAGAAAAACAGGCTGTAAATGAAGATGAGGCACGAGTTTCTCTCGTACCGTTTAAACGGAAATGAAAATTCCATTGAATCATAATGTGTTTCATCAACCCTGTATTATAATGTTAAACCATCTTTACATTTAACACCATTGATGAATGTTCTCTAAAATCATGTTGTCCTTCAAAATGCTTTAAGCTAATATGTTGGTATGAAATACATAATATGTTTCAAGTTTGATATTTTACAACAAAAATGCTTCAAGAGTCGGACAGGGTTTTGTGAGATTTCTCTCGTGCAATACATTTAAATTTAAATGTTTGCTATCTAAAATGTGCCATCTTTGTGTGTGTGGAAGATTTTTTTCACCAAGAGGGGATGCAAGACTGAAAGCATGGCTTTGATCTATATTTCTTCTTTTTTTTTTCTTTTTTTTTTGGTGGGTGGGGGGGGGGGTCACCTCAAGAGTTGTAATACGCACATTTCTGATTTAAAATGACGAATTTTATATCAAGGTGTAGACTTGATTTGATACCTAGGAAGTCAGGGGTTGATAACTTTAGGCAATATGAATCGGGCATAGGATTTTGCCTTCGTAAACTCATAGCCTGATACAGTCCAAAATATTACGACAAATTACAAGGCAACGGCCACCAAAAGAAAGTAAATAATGAGGTGTTATCAATAGTATACTAATCTATAAGTGATGTCAAAAGTCAAGTCCTAGTGTCAGGCTAAAAGTACACGAAGGCTACACATAGGGTCTAATAGATCTGGTATGAATATTCATTTTTAATTAATGTCGTCATATCATGACATTGTTATGTTTTACCATTGCTCATATATTGACAGTCCACGTTAAGTCACAAATAGTTTAAAGTATTTGATCTACTGATATTATGTAAATACTGTATAATTTGATGGAGGATATCTGTACATAATGCCAAGAGTTTGGAGAGTGAAGGGTTGCAACAAGTCGATGTTAATTTGTTGAAGGATTATAATATGTTATAGAATAAGGGGGTGGGGTGAGGGAAGGGGTACTCCAGCCTGTTTTAAAACTACGACTTGAAAAGTTTGAAAACATTGTCGCCATGAACTGATGTCCCTTGTGACAAACATTTATGATAGACCTTTTGTGAACAAGGCTTAGCATTACAATCACACATGATAAACCTTAAAGTTGTAAAAATAAATATAATATGTGTCCCACGACGTCAAAACGGTATTATGCCGGGATTTACCAGATGTCGGAAAGTGACTTGAATATAAAAAAATACATATATGAATTTGTAGTTTTTCATTGCTTAAGAAACTGTCATTTTTCTCTGAAGTCTAATATCCTTGTCTATAAAATCAACCATCTCTGCATCTAAACCCCCTATCATATTACCAATTTGAGACAATGGGTCACATATTTGTATTAAGTAAAGAGAAAAAGAAGAGTTTGGATTTGACTTATAAAAGTTCCTACAGTTATTGTTTATACAATTTTTAGATATTGTATATTATGTACATTTGTGAGCAATGGACGAATCCGAGAAGAGATATTTGGATAACTTTTTATTTTGTATTTGTCATTTGTTGATGGAAGAAAAGTCAATTTCTTGTTGGTTGGTTGGTGCTACTGGTAGGGCTTTTACCGTCCTCTATGCCGCGCCACGTGACGATTTGGATTTCATAAATCCCTGCTCATTTCATTTTCTGGGAGTGATACAGTCATATGAGCGTGTGTGTGAGGGGAGGGGGGGGTGTGTTTGTCTGTGAGCTTTGTTATTTAGGAGATGATATTTATTTTCCTTGTAAATCTTCTCCTCTTGCGTATGACTTTGAATTTAAATACGAAGCTGCTACATGTGTATAAGCAAAGGAGCGTGGAAACTAATTTGAAATGAATACAACCGCTTTAAAGATAGGAACAAAATATTTCACAAGAAACCATTCGGGCTCAAAACTATTCTTCAGCCAACTACAAAAATTATTGATTTTTCGAGAATTCTAAACTCTTGGAGTGTGTCAATTTCAATGGAAATGCGGTGCCAGCATTACTTTAGCTTTGGATGAGTGTTCAAATTGAATTAATAGTGACTATCTTCTGTTTAGTGCATTGTGAGACAAATCCCACAAAGTCACTTCCCAGAGATGGAATGAGTGCTTTTTATATAAAAGGTAAAAGAAATTCCTGGACTGGAGACAACGACTACGTGTCATTTGGGGTACTTGCAAAACATTGCATAAAATGCTGTTAACTTCTCAAAAACAAAGATTACTGCTCAAATCTAACCTTACCATTTCTTTGAAATGATTGCTTTCAAATTACTTTTTCTAAAATGCAAGTGATCCAAGAGCATTGATGATATATGAATTCACATTAAAGCAAGTACCATTAAATTCAAAAGCACAACTGTAACTTGATTTTTATTATATCATTAAACAGTATTTTACTAATTTTTAAGCAACTTTCGATTTTTTTTCTTTCCTGATAAAGTTAAAAACAAGTTATTTCATACTTTTTGACTGCAGAGTATTTTTGAATAAATGAAATTGGATTTTATCTATGTTATTTAAGTGGTAGGAAAGAATCCATTTTTGTCATATATTGAAACCTGCAAGATCACACTTTGTGTGGGGCTTTACTGTTTCAATGCACACCACAGCCCAAAAATGAGCTAGTTTGTGTTGAAAACGTAAGAAATACTTTCTTTATTCTGTCTTTCCTTGATTTCTAGACGAGAATACGCCCTTTTTTCACTTGCTAGTTTTATAAAGCCAATACGGATTATTATAGTCTTTGTTGTTGTCTTTTTTATTGATTTTTCTTTTCTCAATGTATCAAATGTTTTGGACTCTCTGTGTACTTTTAAAGACAGATGCGTGTTACCAATCGTTGAGAATTAAAATTTGAAAAGTGTAAATTTATTATAACCCTTCAGCCTTTCCTCACTTCAACTGTGTTTCTATAATGTTGAATCAAAATGTGAGCAAGAAGAGAGGGAGAGAGAGAGAGAGAGAGAGAGAGAGAGAGAGAGAGAGAGAGAGAGAGAGAGATAGAGAGAGAGAGAGAGAGAGAGAGAGGTTGATGATTGATTGAGAGAGAAAATCAGACAAAATATGCTCCTCATAATATTTGTTGATTCTGCAATTCTTTATAAATATTACATAATAATGTGCATTTTTTTATTTGTTTAAAAATATACAACTTGCTCTAGTACCCTTGTTATTGATCAATGGTTAAAAGTCTTACATTTACATTGTTTCGTATTTCTTTCTGTCTCTGTTACCTTCATCATGCTAATCATGTAATTCACTATTTTAAATTCAAATTGTAGGATGTGACCCACCACAGCAAACTGATATTAGGTCGGAGTGAAGCGGATGCCAAAATGAATCATTTAAAGTTGAAATGTTCAGAAGTATAACATTTTGTGTAAATCAAAAAGATAAATAAAATAAGTCATCCCCAAGGGAAAATTAGTATTTAGGGTCTATTCCAAGGGAAGAATGGAATAGTCTAGGCATCAAAGGCAGGGTAGCGCTGCAAAGTAAGCTAGGGCGAGGTGACTTGATCAAGGCCACACAGCGTGGCAAGTAGTCGAACTCGGTACGAAGCAAAGACCATACCGCTGAGCCACGCTGTCCCATGTTGATGCACTTTCTAAAGCTGTAGTTATTGTAATTATACTCAATAAAATACATAAACTTAACCCAATTTTTTTTTTAAAAACCTATAAATTCACTTTTTAGCATCAACATCAATTCGACATAATACCATTTTGAGACGATGGTTTACATGTAGAGTGATGATGATGATGATGTGTGTGTGTGTGTGTTTTCATGTGTCGTTGGATGACTTGTGGATAATTGGTTGGTAAGCGTGGGTATGTGGGTATGTTTGTGTGTAGGGGTGAGGGTAAGGCGCCACTGTGCCATGCATAATATTAATGACTTTTTATTTAAAAAAAGAATGATTTTAAAATGTTAATATTTTATTTGATAAAATAACGGCTAACTGTCTCATAAAACTACAAAAATGAGCGTTTAATAGTGCAAAGTTATGTCATTTCATTTGTATGTTTGGTGTTAAAAATGTGGCAATGGTTTTGATTCAAATCAAAATGAATAATTTCATGTCTTATTTGAGTCGATTAAGTATTGCATTTAACACAAACATCTCGTGTATATATATATATATATATATATATAATATATAATATATATATATATATATATATATATATATTTATGAGTGTTGGTGGGTTCTTGTAGGTACGAAAGTGCTCGATAAAAAGCCACCATAACCACTGATAACACCGCAGCACAACACATCGGCAGCACAGAACCCCCATTCAAAACACGATACAACAATCACAAAGCCTCCATAACACATGAAAGCAAAGCAAAAAGCACCAAATTAGCAATGCACTATTGGGAACAAATAAACACTACTAATAAAACACCAACAATAACCCGGGAGGTCGTCAGGCAAAGCAGCCCCTACAGATGCGGTGCTAGAAAATGCAATTTATGCCTGACAGAGAAACTGGAAATATTATTACACAACTACAGAAACAATAGCACCTTAAACAAAAGATCTAATGACAATGTGCAGACACTCTAACAAATTCAAGCTCAAAACGCAAAAGGCCAAATAACCCTCCCCCCCCCCCCCCCCTCCCGACCCCATTATACCCCCCCCCCCCCCCCCCTCGATAATGATGGTTAGAGCTAATATAGAATGCAAATTTTCACTCACAAAATGTGAGTGAAAATTTGCATTCTATATATATATATTTTTTTTTTTTAGGGAACTCATTAATTAATTATTTATTACACAAAAGGAAATTAATTTTACTTATGAATTTGAACGTTTAAAAATGTTTCATAAAGATCTGAACAAATGTGTATCAGCTAGACAAAGCAAGAAAGAAAAGTACTAGAAAAAAAAAACATCCAAAAAAATCAGTCTACCAGCCAGGATCTAACAAAATTTTAACTTAACCTATATTTTTCTAGTTAAATTGATGTCACAAGAAAAAGGAATTTGCAAATTCCATTGCAAGAAATTACTTGCTTATGAAAATTTCAGGGATTCTACTCTTTAGAGTATTGTAAAAGAAACTTTTAAAATAGATTATTTTGTGATAGACTTAATTTTTGAACAGTATATGGTTTATTTTTTTCAATCTGTTGTAGAAAAAGCAATTCTAGTCATGGTGGGGGGTAGGTTTTTGGTTTGTATTCTTATCTAAAACTTACAATACTATTGTACCATGAAATATAGACCTCTAAATATTACTAATTTGTGTGTATGATTGCCGACACATTTTCCTCGTTTGTTAGTTTGTGTTTCAAATAGTAGAAGAATCTCATCCTAAAAGTGACATAAATTGCTCATAATGTTCAAAAATGATTTATTATTGATTGAACCAATACAATATGAATTTATTCAGTCATGAGTTGTTGTTTTTTTTTTGCTTTGTTGTTTGATAAATAAAATTATGAAATTATGTACATTATGAGAATGAGTTCATTTGCATTTTAATTTAATTATTTTGTTTTTGTTTGTTTTAAAATGTCTTTGCTGCGCTTTTATAGGGTCATTAAAGGTCTGAACAAGTCTGTATGAAAGATGCCAAGCAAAGCAAGAAAGAAAAATACAAGAAAAAAAAACATCCCAAACATTTTGTTTTTAGGGATTTTCCGGTGTATCGTGACACTTTAGGTTATTTGAATGCAGGTAAAAAGGAAGTGGATGGTATAGTAAAAACAAATCTACACTCGAGTAGTTTCCTCAAACATGCTTTTCTCGCACTCATCGAATGTCCTTCTTTGAATTTTCACCTCGAGCATGGTTTCCTCCTCGAATTATTTTCATAAAGCCAGCATTTTTTTTTAATTACTTAATCAAACGGTTTTTAATGCGCCAGGTGATTTGGACCACTGATGATCTACTGAGACATCAACAGTTACGTATATGTGTATCGTGTGTACCTTTCTACACTGCAGATGTGTTTATACAGTATGATACACACATACTCCATCACCATTTCGCATAAACAGCACCTGTCTGTTTATTCTTAACACTTCGCCATTCGTTGATTTTCTTACTGTTGGCTCCGACATTACATAAATGTTATGATACAGCAACCACCACCCCCCACCCCTCCACACACACACACACACCACCTGTTTGTTTGTTGCTTTTGTTTGTTGCTTTATGTCTCTTCCAACACAATTGAGGTTATATGAGAGACCACTGAAACAAAAAAACAAGCAATCTAACAAAAATAGTACAAATGTAAATCAAAATCATAACCTAAAGATATCATAAGCTAAATTATAAATAACCAAGAACAAACAGGCAGAAGATTTACAGAAAAAATAATATCCCCTGTCAAAAATACAATCACAAACCAAAGAAGCAGGATAGGCTAGTAAAGAGAAGAAGAAACGACATCACTATCGGATCGTACACCCATGCGAACATCATAGGTATATGATTCAAGGGTGATGCTCCCATCCAACCACCCGCTACACACCACCTGTAACATGTCATGTATAAAGTTATC
Source organism: Berghia stephanieae (assembly GCF_034508935.2). NCBI lineage: Eukaryota > Metazoa > Mollusca > Gastropoda > Nudibranchia > Aeolidiidae > Berghia > Berghia stephanieae. The sequence goes on from NC_088362.1 coordinate 33,189,111, forward strand.
TCCCTCAACATAATAATAAAGTAAACAAATAATGAGTTCCATTCATCCTCAAGCGGAAATTTGTCATAGGGTCTTATCCAAGGGAAGTCTTTAATAACCCAGGTGTCAGCCGCAGCCAGGCATCACAAATTGAGCGAGGACAAAGTGGCCTCCTGAGGGTCATATAAGTTGTGGATATTCGAACAGGTATCTTTCAGGTAAAAAGCAAAGAACCCTCCTCTCTCCATCAAACCATTGTGACAAGGCACGGTTTTCTCTCAAATTACGGTTTCCTGAAATCTTTTCGCATGTCCCAAGGAGTTCGAGAAATCCATGCTAGGGTGTAGATTTAAACAAATGTACCCAAGAAAAAATAAGACGAAGGAGACTTTTAAATAGGAAACAGATTCCAAGAGCATGTTTTGTTTTTGTTTTTTAGGGTTTTACAGTGCTTGCGACACATTTAGGTCATTTCAGCGCCAGTAAAAAAGAAGAAAATGAGATGGTAGAAAAGATTATAGATTTTGCTACTAAAAGCACACAAGCAAAAGTAAGACAAAGGGGAATGGTACAAATAGAGAACAGATGCAGATTCCAAGAGCAAACCATCAGAGTACTTAGTTTGAGAGCACCTAAAAGTCTCCTCCAGACACAGGCACGGATCTGACGAAGAGGAGCACATTCAAATGCTTACATTATAAATTCAAAACAACTAAACATAACAGAGAGATGATTTACAAAGAAAAAATATCTGTCCCAAAACTTTAACTATACATTGGACTGTTTCGCTTCCCATCCTGAGGAAGAACAAAACCAAGTGAATCTCATTCCAAGTCAAAGACAGAAAGCAAGATATAGGGGTATAGAAAACTGTAAAATTGACTTTTCTGTCCTTTATGGGAGGTCAAGAACCCCATCCAGATTCCAAGAGCAAACAATGATTCTACTAAGAGTAATACTCTCAAATGTTTACACAATATCATATTACAAACCACAACTATCACAGAACATAATCGAGGGATGATTCACAAGGGAAAATAAATCATCTCAAAAATAAAACTATACAACTGACCTTTTCTCCTTCAGCCAAGGACTCCGGTCAGGGCCAAAACATAGTAATCCCATTCCAAGACAAAAACAGAAAGCAACTTGAAAAAGGAATTTAAATATAGGGGGATTGAAGGACAGCAAGAGTGACCTTCCCACCTCACCATGGAGGACAAGAGACTCCATTGAGGACAATATACACAATGAAAATAATATAGCAAATAAAATTGAAACACTATTTACAACTTTTAGAGGAAAAGAGATGTTTATTATTATTATATACCATTAGCTACACCAAGTAAAATATGAAATAATGCTTTATGGTATGCTGTGATTAAGTAAATATATAAAAATATAAAAATCAGTATGAAATTATTTGGATAAACCATAAAAAGAAATCAATCTCAACAGGTGTATTTGGAAAGAAAAATATATTAACCTCCCTGACAGTAAAAAAAACAGCAGTATGCAAAGAAATATATTGTAAAAATTATGTTCATAATATTGCTATTAATCATACTTTCGTATATCAAACACGGTAGCTTTACAAATATTTGCAATCAACAGTTATTCATATACAATTCGTATAACAAAAATGCACTATCGTCTCCTAAGAAGGTGAGACGCATTTGAGTTCATAAAACAATCATTTGGACATTGAATATAGATTCGTTTGATTTGTTTTCACTGGTTTTATGGCTCTTGCTTCATCTTAGGTCATTTCAGTGACTGTAAAAAAAATATATCAAATAGTTAAAAGATTTAGATCAAACAAACAAGTTCCAAAGAAAAAAAATAAGACAAAAGGGCAAGCTTTACAAAGATCCTAAGTAGATCCAAGAATAATATTATATATAAATATCCTTGTGGCTAGTTTGAAACCACTTTGTACAATGATACTGGTACAGGATCCCAGTCAAAAGGGATACGCTAAGATGATTACAGAATAAGCATTAAAAATTTATTATCATTTATAGTAACCATATTACCCTCTCAGACAAAGACTTCAGGCAGGGCCCTGATGAAACAAAGTGGCCCCATTCCAGACTAAGGACACAAAATTAGATGGAAATGACAAATGATTTAGAGGGACAGAGGAGATAGAAGGCTGTGGACTGATGAAGACTCCACTGGCCCAGGGGAAATCCATGTCCCCTCAAGGGAATTCCATCCACCGCGAATATAGATTTGTTTTGTCAATGAATACATGTATTCTATTCATGCTACATTAAAAGTCATTAAAAGTCTCCTTTCTTTGCTTATTACTTTGAGGGCTGTTATGGCACTTGTAACATGTTTATGCCATTTCAGCTCCAGTAGATAAAATGTTGGAATAGTCAAAAATACTTTAGCCTGCATTTACAATCATCCAAGAAAAAGTGACAAAGTGGTTTAGTTTGGTGAAGCCCTTGCCAAAATGAAAAAAAAAATCGAAACAATATTTCATTTTCATTTTGTTGGATTATAGCACAGGAGCAGCTTGGCGAAGTGCTGTAGTTTATCCAGGAAGTAACAAGTTCCAATTTCCCTGCTGCATTTTGTAACAATGATTAAATGACTTCGCCCTAGCTCAGCTTGCAGTGCTGCTCTGCACCTAATGCCCCGTTATTTCAATCTATCCTTAAAATAGATCCTCGAGAAAAAATTTCCTCTTGAAAAAAATTATTTTATTATTTTAATCAATTTTTCAATAATTTATAACAATTTACTTATTTATTTACATGGACTAAAAAAGACTTAAAAGGTTGTTCTTTTTCAAAATAGGCTATTTATCCTTATAAGAATGATTGTTAAACATTGAAACATGAGAGCATAAAAGTCTTTCAAAACATATTTAGGAATAAATAAACAAAACCAACCATATCAACTTAGAGTATTCATCAGATAAGTCAGAGACAGTAAATTACCAATGTATATTATAAAAAGTAAGGCACATTAATAAGGATTAAATTTATGCAAGTAATGATAAAATTCACTCATAAAAAATAATGGATTTTTCCATTTCAAACGCCAATTGCAGTAAGATCTGATATCTTTTTATCACATTTAAAGTATTGTTATGTAGCACCGTTTTAATACTCGATAAAATGCATTGGGTGAACTAGGGACCGAACATCAATGAAATGCCTTGATGAAATGTGGCTACCTACAACATATTGCAAGCATTGCAAACATTTTATGAGCATGGAAACTAGTTGGATATTGGCATTGTGCAAAGCTATACTAAAATTTGTAAACTATTTAATGGAAAATAATATTTTTTTCTTCTTCTTTTGGAAAAGAAAATGAAAAGTAAAATTATTACAACAGGAATAGGAAGCATTTTTGAGTGTTATTCACAAATACTACTTTATGGCTTTCTTGGGTTTCCCAAAGAGAAAGTGGCAACAGAGATAAACATGGAAGACAATTTGCAAATGATTAAAGTTACTTATTTTCACGCACTCACGGTGCTTGTTCCATCATCTTCTCAACTTATCCATTATAACATTTTTCAGTTTCTAACGACTCGCGTAATTTTTAGCCAATGTTTACATAGGTTTAAAAAATAAAGATATTGTATTCAGCTATGATGTCAAAACCACAATAATTTAACATGTCTTACAACAGTGGTATTTAACTCTATTGCCAAATGAGTGTTGTTTTTCTATATCAAGTTTTAAGACAATCGTTTGTAAAACTCAAAGTTCAGAGTCAAAAGTTCAGGCCCCTTATTTTTCCTTCATCCCAAACATATTTGAAGGGTATGGCCAACAAAACTGTTACATTCATTTAATCATTTTGAGATTTTTAAAAAACCAATTAAATAAAGCCTTATACTTAGAATTATTCTTTTTTTCTTAGTTGAAAGAATAGGACTATAACAATGTCAATACTAAAATAGCTTTAAATTTCATCTCATTAGTTATATTTGAGGGTTTCTTTTTTTTTATAGATATTCAAAATAAATATTTTATTATCCATCAAGCTATCTTAATATGATACTAATCGCATTATGAGATCAATCCCCTCCAATACATACTACTCGTAGTATTAAATTATGTATAGTGATAAAGTAAGTAAAAGTGTATATATGCATACATACCAAACCTCATGTGCATATGGTTATTATATCTTTTTTCAATAAAGGAAAGAAAAAGTTTGTGTTTTTATCTGTTTTTAATTTCAATTATTATTTAATTTGTTTCTTATAAGAAGATGACTTCAGAGACTTTTATTTATAATCTATGTTACGTTGGCAACATTATGCCTTTTTATTCGTAACCCATCTTATGTCTTTGAAGCAAGGCAATACATGAGTGATATTCGTTACTATATAGTTCGCCAATCTGTATTGTAATTTTGTGATTTTCTATTTCAACCATCCATTTGTTAGTAGTCTGTAGCGTGATTACTCCTATACAAAAGCCCTTCTTTAGCATCCATCGTCCAAAATACTCCTAAAACATCTGGTTTCCAATTTATTAAAAATTTTCAATTTTATTTTAATGTTGTGAGTATTTGTCACTTGTTAGAAAGTAAGTCTGGTCTTGTCTCAAAATACGTTTTTAAAAAATTTTTAGTCTTTACAACCTGCTCCACCAAAGGCATGTACCTCTGATGAAAATGAATGAAGTGGACTGGGTGGAGTGATTGTTAAAGGCACATTTAAAGCCTGATGTGATCTAGACAGACATATGATAAGCAAACTTTAACATTAACAGGAATATGTCTATATTTGATATTTTTTTAGATGCAGATGGCATTTTTCAAATAAAACCGCAAGCATTTCATCAATCAACTAAATAAAACTTTGAATGACTCATCTAGATGTAGATGCTGCTAATGCGAAAATCCAGTAACACATTGTAGCCTTGAATGGTGTTCAGAACTTCAAGAAACAAATTCAAGCTAATAAGTTTCCTTCCAAGACACTTTTGCTATTTCAACGACAGGTATAATGACTAGCCGCAAATAAATGCAGATAAAAAATTCATATTCATTTTTTGTTTTCTTTTATCGCATATTCTTGGTTTGATTAACTTGTGCTTCATTTTTTTCCGAAGACCAAGAAGATTTTCCAAGTGAATAGTTAAAAGTAATATTGAAAATCATTACACAAAAAAATCATGAGTGTTGTGTTGACTCACATCTTCTACTAAATTAGATGAAAAGAATATATTCAGCCGAGCAGTTTCCAAAAATCTCTATAGATTTCACTCCAAAGAAAAAAAAACTAAATGAGAGCAATCCTGCTGTTACCAATTAATCCAGTAAACCATAAATAATGTCACCAGAGTCATGAATGAAATGAATGAGGCCTGAAAGCTGGATGCCACTCCCCTCTCGTAGATGGTGCAATCATAACGGTTCTCTAAGTCACAGTTCAAAATGATCCTGTTGAAATTAAATTTAAAAAGCAACACTAATTTTCCTCTAATGATGACATTGAGAATAAATTATTTATTTTTCTAATTTTCATTTCAACACTCATTCGTTGAGCAGTAAATCTAGATTTTAATTTTATAAGCAAAATACTTGCAACATACTTAGGTCATTTCAGCACTTAAATAAAGGAAGATGTAACAAAACACAAAAGGACAAACAGATTATAAGTTCAGTGCCTCACAGGTCACAGGTGCCTAAGACAAAGAAACTACAAGGAGATAGTTATTAGTATCAATAGATCCAAGCCATTATTTATACAAGATCAACACATTTAGGTGATTTCAGAGCAAGTAAAAAGGAAGGTGGATAATTTTTTTATATTCTAGATGTACAATCATAAGCACCTGAGAAAAGGTAAAACAAAGGAGACTGGAACAGAAGTAGATTCCAAGAGCAAACTATTGCTTGATGTGCTTAGTTTGATGTCATTAAAAGTCCCATCAAGACACAAGCACAGGACCCCAATGAGAGGAATACACTCAAACGCTTAAAAATCATAATATATATTTCAAACAAAAATATAACTGTACATAACAGAGAGATGGTTGACAAGTGAAAAAAATGTCATCTCCCAAAACTCTAATTATAAATTTGACTGTTTCCCCCTCAGCCAGGGACTCCGGCCAGGACCAGGACACTATGAATTTGATCTGTGGCCATTTTTTGCCTGCAAATACAAAACTGATAAGACTCCAATTTTGTGTTGAAGTTAATAACAGCTGTTTTTGTTTCTATTTGGAAGTCCAAATAGCTCAGGAGGTGCCATTAATTAATTGTTAGAACACTCGCCTCTAAAGGACTTCTGTCAATCCAAGAATTAGATTTGGCAGAATGTACTTTGCAATAGACTAGAATCCAGTCCTACTTAGAGATATTTAGAGATGATTTCCAGCACAGAATGATCCTCTTCGCTGGACTCAAGTGTCATCTTTGTTTCTTCCAGTTGCAGATTACTGTGAAGACAGAATGTGATGCTAGCCTTGTAATCATAGAAGATTTCTTGGTTTTTCCATTAGCTATCCAGTCTGTTCTTGAATGAGTTAAGTGAATTAGCACTGACAACTTTCTCTGGTAGACTTTCCACACTTGAACCACTTTAACACCGAAATTATGCGTGCGCACATCTAGCCTGGCCCTTTGTGTGAAAAGTTTCTTAGAGTTGCCCATTGTTCCTGTCCTCAGGGAGTGCTCGGGCCAGAGTTTAAGTAGATTACCAGTTTTTTGGTCATATTTTCCATTTAACATTTTGTACACTTCAATCATGTCACCTCTTATTCTTCTATAACTTAGTGTTGAAAGTTTCAGTTTTCTTAATCTCTCTTCGTATGTCATCCCCTTCATACTCGGGAGCTGCTTGGTAGCTCTTCTTTGGACGCCTTCTATGAGCTCAATGTGTTTACTTTTGAATGGTACCCAGACTGAGCTGGCATATTCCAAGTGTGTTCGCACTAGTGCTTTGTACAGTTGAATGAAAGTATCTTCATTTAGGTATTGAAATATTTGGCGAATTGTTGCAAACATTGCAGTTGCCTTTTTCACTTTCTTGTTGATGTGCTTTTCAAAGCTTAGTTCATTATCGATGATAACTCCAATATCTTTTTCTTCATCCACCAACTCAAGTTCATTTCCCATTAGATTATATCTGAAGCTTTCATCTGGGTTTAGGTTTCCAATGTGCTTAAGTTTGCACTTATCAGGGTGAAATCTTAGCAAGCACCTCCATGATGCGAGTTTGTCTAGATCCTCTTGCAATGTGTGCATATGATCTGCTGTTTGTATGATATTGAATATCTTTGTATCATCTGCAAACATATATACATAGGAGTCTGCTGTATCTGGTAGATCATTGATGAATATTACGCAAAGCAGAGGATCCAAAACTGATCCCTGCGGGATTCCGGAGGTCACCTCTTTCCACTCAGAGCATGCATCATTTATCGTAACTTGCTGTTTCCTTCCCTTCAAATACTTCTCTATCCATTCCATCATTTCTGGTCCAACACCATATGTAATTAACTTGCTTATTAGTCTTTGGTGCGTCACAGTGTCAAATGCCTTTTGATAATCCATATAGATGCAGTCTATAGATGCTCCTTGGTCTAATGCATCAGTCCATTCATCGATGACTCATAGTAATTGCAATGTTGTTGATCTTCCAGACATGAATCCGTATTGTTTTGAAGTGAAGAGGTTGTTATCTAGGTGAGTAATCATATGGTCTCTCACAATTTTTTCCAGTATTTTGCAGATAATCGATGTGAGGCTCACTGGTCTATAATTCCCTGCTAGTGTCTTAATTCCTTTTTTAAATATTGCACTAATTCTTGCTTTCTTCCAGTCATTTGGGACTCTTCTTTGTTCTATAGATTTTGTGAATATTATCATCAGGGGATTGAAAACTCATGGGAAAGTTCCTTCATAAATCTAGGGTGAATATTGTCCAATCCTGGAGATTTGTCGACTTTCAAGTTATTGGAATCTCCTTATTTCCTCTTCATTGATGGTAAGTTTTTGCCAATCAATTTCAATTTTTTTATTTGGTAAGGTTGGAACATCCCCTTCGGGCTCCACAGTGAAGACACCACTGAAAAATTCTGCTAGAATGTTTGCCTTTTCTTCGTCTGAGTTTGTCCTTTCTGACTTTGGATCATTGGAATTTGTACACAATTCTCCTACTCCTTGTCGTGTTTTGCTTTTTGAGTTAATGTACTGCCATATTCGCTTGGGGTTGGATTTTGCCTCCTTGGATATGTTCTTTTCATACTCTTTTCTTGCTCTTCTGGTGAGCTTTGTCACTTGATTTCGTACTTTCTTGTACCGGTCTTTGATATTTTCATTCTTATTGCTCAACATTTTTCGAGATAGTTTTTCTCTTTAATTTTCTTGATTACGTCCTCACTCAAAGGTATTTGTGATTTGTTTGCCCCTTTCTTTTGTTTTGCCGTAGGTACGTGTCTACGCTCGATACTGTAGATTTTTTCACAAAACTAGTCCTAGGAATAGCAAAAAATTGCTACTGTCCGTAAACTCAGGCTTCATGTGCCTTATGGCATTTAAGGACGACTTTTTTTGTTTATATTTAGTTTATAAACTGATCATAAAATCTTATGACTACCTCCGTGATCACAATGTCTGATGAATTTATACAATTTTAATATGTTTATAGGACCCATTTAACACAGAATAAAATAATGTTTAAATAAAAATTTAAAAACAAGCACGAAAACAAAACTCAGTAATTTCAATATGACTAAAGTGACCCCTTACTTGATGTCGTATATGAGCACATTCAAGGCCTCAATGATGTGTCCATCATTCAGTCTTCCCCCTATCTTTTTGGTCAAAAGCTTAATGAAATAGGAGTCAAGTTTTTGAGCTGCAGTGGCTCCAGGGTCAATGGAGAGCTGAAATGAATAATAAAATCAAAAGAGCTAAGCATGGAAGATCAAATCTACACACAAGCTATTGGTGTGTGTGTGTGGAAGGGGGGAGGGGTGCTGTATCTCAACATTCATTTACCGTTATAACTAACCATTTGCAAATCGTTGGCGTTTGGTTTTGAAAATTAGAACAAATGGCAAAGTGATAAGAATAAGCAGAGAGGTGTCAGTTATGAGAAACGGTGATGGAGTGTGTGAGTGGTAGACACACCTGCAGTGTTGATAGATACATACGATAAACACATATGTAATTGTCAATGTCACAGTAAATTATCAGGGGTCGAAATCATGCCAGGCGCATTAAAAAATCCTCTAATTGATTACATTTTTTTTCACTGGCTGGTTGAAATTAGTTTGAGGAAACCATGTTCGAGGTAAAAATTAGTTCGAGGAAGGAATAGAATGATAACAAAAAATAATAAGGAATAAATTTGGGACATTTGAATGAGTTTGAGGAAACCGTGTGTTCGAGGAAACCGTGTTCGAGGAAACCGTGCAGGAGTGTAGTTCATTTGAATAAAGTAGCATATTAGGTTAACAAAAATGCCTTTTCTAGAAGATAAAGGTAATCCAAATGCTGCATGCCCAATTGATTCACTCTATCTCAGTTCCACTTAAAACATAAAATGCCAATTTTGAAAGTCGTATTTTATATAAATAATCTTAAGGAGTGATCATATAACCTGGTATCTGCTTTTATTTATGGCCTTGCTTTTCCCATAAAATTTACTCAAGAATATAAATAAATTTATTATTCAATCAATCACCTCAGGTAATCTTTGGAAGCAAGTGAGATAGGTACCTTGCCTTAATATCAAGGTGAGTTTTTGTTAATCAAAGGTTACCAATTATTTTCAATTCTTTTTTGTTGTTGTTGTTTTTAGTTATCTTTGGCTTAATGCATTTAATGCTAAACTGAAATTTTATTTAATCACATGACAAAATCTTTATAGAAATTGGCACTGAGAAAAGTTTTGATGACATTCTTTGATGGATAGATTTTCAATAGTTTGCTTCCATAACAATTTCAATATAGAAACGTGAAACATGCATGATGAGTTTTTCATTCTTAAACTTATATAGGAATGCATTTTTAACTTATAATAGAAAGACTAGTTATAATCTCCAAAAAAATTATTAAGCTTAAATTTCTATCTTCAGAAAATTGCATATTGTCTCTGTTTATCACAAGTCATATCTACCCTTGAAAATGGACTGACTGCATCAGATATAACAAACAAGCAATTAACATATGTCCGAAATGTAAAGACATTTAACTGTAATCAACCTACCGTTTTGTCATCTATAGAATAGAATATAATTATGTTCTCATCACAACCACCCATTTTCCATTTTTTAGTTTTCAATTCTCTAGAAAAGTCTTTAGCCATCTCCTCTCTGCCAAGAATCCTGTCACTGTCCCTGCAATTCCAAGAAGAAAAAAAAGAATTTATTACTCGCTATCTTTTCAAGGGGTATTACGGTCCAATTATCAAGCTTCATATCCTCTAATGAACCATGGTGACTATATGCATCATATCCTTTAATCCCCTTGGCAGTTATTTTGAAACAGACATTGGACAATAATAAGGCTGCTATCACAGATGTCCATTCATATTGGCAATGTCTATCAGTGGAAAGCTGATTTAATTTTGGTGACAAATGGATCTGAGTCCCGGCAGGTGTGGTTAATCAGCTTTGCACTGAGGTAAATAATAGTTAATGGGATGACTTGCCAACAAAGAAGAATAATCGTCTCTTATACTAAGCACTTTCTATTTAAATAAAATGTAGTCCTTAATAATCAAAAGGCATATGAAGCCAGTTTTCTGTTGCATTAAACAGACAGCAACAATTGCTTGTTGTCCTTTGCATTAAATGCTTGTTTATGGCACTGTGGTTTCTACCAGACCTCTTGGGTCCAGCTGGGTGAATTGAGGAGATAAAGGGTAGCATTATGTCCGGATTCAATCGTAGCAGTTGCATGGCTTGTGAGACGAATATTCTACTGAGCTATCAAAATCCTTATTTCCTCAGAAACTGTGGTGTAATAGTGGTCAGTACTGGGTGAACAGATAGGTTTTTTTAAAAATTGTCTTCATCTGGAACAGATACTGATCCAAATTGATTGTGAAGGGGATTTCTCAACCAAATGAGCTATCAGGACCCCATCTTACTGTAAAGATTTGTAGTAATAGTATTTTACACCATATCAATATTCTATAGCAATAATTTAGGATCAAAACTATCAAATTGTACATAGTTTCAGTAAAAACTTAAAATTCAACTTAACATATGCCTTTGATCTCAAATGAAAACAATAACTTCTGGTAATCCCTCTTCCGGAGATGTAAAGAACATAAAGCACCAGGATCAGACAACATTACCGGAACTATTTTGAAAAACTGTCACCAACAACTGGCTATACCTTATACAAAAATTTTTCAAAGGTCAATCGATGAACAATCAGTGCCAGTACTTTGGAAAACATCGATTGTCGTTCCAGTTCCAAAAAAGCGTTGTCCGACCATATTGAACGACTTCCGTCCAGTGGCGCTTACATCGCTTGTAATGAAATGTTTAGAAAAAATTTTAAAATCTGAGCTCCTACAAAAATGTTATGACCTGAAATTGCTTGATCCGTACCAATTTGCATACCAGCAACATCTCAGTGTAGAAGACGCACTATTAACCGCCACAAATTCGATCTCAAAACACCTTGACCAAACGCCCTCGAATTACGCCAGAATCCTGTTTGTCGACTTTTCGTCAGCTTTTAATGCCATGAACACAGATATTTTGCTTCAAAAGTTGTGCAACACGGATATTCCAAACTACATTATTAAATGGTATAAAGAGTTTCTGACCCATAGACCGCAATGTGTAAAATTGGGTGAACATATCTCCAACAAAAGAACGTTGTCGAACGGATGTCCCCAAGGCTGCGTGAGTTCCCCAATCCTGTACATCTTATACACCAACGACTGCAGACCATCCTTTGAAAATTGTTTTATAGTGAAATATGCTGATGATACTGCTATTCTTGGCTTATTAAAAGATAAAGTTACCGAAAAGAATTATTTCAAACAAATAAATATATTCACCGATTGGTGTAAACAAAATCAGCTTGACTTAAATGTTAAAAAAACGAAAGAACAGGTGTTTGGTGTAAAAAATAAAAACGACTTTTGTTTGTTTGTTGCTTTAGGTCTCTTCCAACACAATTGAGGTTATATGAGAGACCGCTGAAACAAAAAAACAAGCAATCCAACAAAAATAGTACAAATGTAAATCAAAATTATAACCTAAAGAAATCATAAGCTAAATTATAAATAACCAAGAACAAACAGGCAGAAGATTTACAGAGAAAAAAAATATCCCCTGTCAAAAATACAATCACAAACCAAAGAAGCAGGATAGGCTAGTAAAGAGAAGAAGAAACGACATCACTATCGGATCGTACACCCATGCGAACATCATAGGTATATGATTCAAGGGTGATGCTCCCATCCAACCACCCGCTAAAAACGACTTAAAGTGTGTGGCGATCGGTAAAGATGATGTTGAGATAGTAGACTATTTTAAACATTTAGGAATAACCATTGATAGTTCCCTCAATTTCTCTCAACATATTAATATAATATCTAAGAAAGTTGCCCAAAGATTATACATCCTAAGGAAATTGAGAACATTTCAAGTAAGGAAGAAAACTATGTTAAGAGTTTATGACTCATTGATTAAAAGTGTAATTGCGTTTGGCTGCACCATATGGTTTGGAGGATGCCGACTTAAAGATAAATCAAAAATTTCAAAATCTATCAAAGAGGCATCAAAAATAATAAACCATCCTCTTGATGGAGTAGAAAGAATTCATGGAAAAGCAATAGAAAGGAAAGCATTCTCAATTACGAACAATAAAAAACATATTTTATACCATGAATTTAGTCTTTTACCATCTGGGAGAAGGTTTTGTCAGATTAAATATAGAACTAACAAGTATAAATCAACGTTCGTTCCATCAGCAATAAAACTTTTGAATATTTCATATGGTACAGAAAAACCAAGGATTGATTCGTTGACTGATTAACTGATTAATTTATTTCATGTAAGATTAACTGACCAATAGATAATGATGATAATTTTTGGTGTCGAATTGCCACAATCGTAACAAATTGAAAACGAAATGAATATGTTTATGTTGTGTATATCGCACGTGTGTGTGTGTGTGTGTGTGAGAGAGAGAGAGAGAGAGAGAGAGAGAGAGAGAGAGAGAGAGAGAGAGAGAGAGAGAGAGAGAGAGAGGAGAGAGAGAGAGAGAGAGGAGAGAGAGAGAGAGAGAGAGAGAGAGAGAGAGAGAGAGAGAGAGAGAGAGAGAGAGAGAGAGAGAGAGAGAGAAGAGAGAGAGAGAGGAGAGAGAGAGAGAGAGAGAGGAGAGAGAGAGAGAGAGAGAGAGAGAGAGAGAGAGAGAAGAGAGAGAGAGAGAGAGAGAGAGAGAGAGAGAGAGAGAGAGAGAGAGAGAGAGAGAGAGAGAGAGAGAGAGAGAGAGGAGAGAGAGAGAGAGAAGAGAGAGAGAGAGAGAGAGAGAGAGAGAGAGAGAGAGAGAGAGAGAGAGAGGAGAGAGAGAGAGAGAGAGAGAAGAGAAGAGAGAGAGAGAGAGAGAGAGAGAGAGAGAGAAGAGAGAGAGAGAGAGAGAGAAGAGAGTAGAGAGAAGAGAGAGAGAAAGAAGAAAAAGTAAGTAGAGAGTGAAAATTGCATGTATGACAATGAAAATCTAAATTATAATAGTGTAATATTATTACAATTATTATTTATACATTAATAATATATTATATTATTATATATTAATTATTATTAATATATTATATATTATTATTATTATTATTATTATTATTATTATTAATCAACATTAAAAGCTAAAATGAATGAATTCATAACAAACAAACCTCTGTTTTTCCATCCGTTTCACGAGAGCCACCATAATGTTGTACCCCTTGGGAATCTTTTGTTTTTCACAGTAATAAGTACTACAGGGACAGCTGGTGCTATTATAAACTGCATCTTTCAAAATCCAGTTGACAGCCAACACTATAATAAGTAAAACAACCACAGGAAAAATAAGACTATAAACAATTACAAAAACAACCAAAGGAAAAAAAAAGACTTTATAAACAATTACACGCTAAACTTAACACTTTCATTGCTCGGTGAAATTCGCACTTCCGTCACAAAATGACTGAAGGGTAATTTAAACTATTTCCTTAACAACATATAGGCACGACAAAAAAGGCTGTAACACTCATATATGTACTAAAGCCTTTCCATTATACATAATAAGGATATGTTCATAAATGAATGAATAATACAGCAAAAAACATTGTTGGATGTATGTGAAATGTTTGTATTATGCAACAATCTAGAATATATGAATGAAAATATTGTTTACAGTTTTGCTTAACAGGGGTGTAGAGAACACCCGATTTGATCACACATTATGAAAGGGTCTTAATTTTGATGATTGGCTATTGGCAAATGCATATAAAAAGTTGCATAGGTATATTAACGCATATATTCCAAAATAATCAAGATTTGAGAAGGGGAGGGGGTGGCAAAAATAAATGAAACTGATGACATATCAAACTACACATAGAAACTAATGTTACAATCAAAACAGTTCAAAATACTTTTCATCCATTTGACGTGGATGGAGTAAGAATATCTGTTATAACCATCTCCATTATCATTCATTACTAACATCACTGCCACCATCAGTAGTTCCTGAATCTCTGTTACAATCTCATCAAAATATCTGTAAGAACTAGTTTCTTAGTCAATGTTCAGTTAATTTTCTACATTAATATTGTTACAAATAAATTCATTATTCGAATCATTATCATGCAATACTTGATGATTATCAAAAGCATATGGAAATCAAATTAAAAAACTTGCTCAGCAGAGAGTTGCTTTGGTCAAGAATTGGTTATTGGATAAGTTGTCAAACGAAATGAATTGAGACCCCCCCCCCCAATCACTTTCAAAATTGGTGCAAAATATCAATTTCATACCCCCCCCCCCCCCATCCCTAATACAATATGAGTATTCTGAATATTGAAGTAACATGTCTAATTCAGATTCCTAGTAATTGTGTAGATATCGGCTTTTATACAATATTTTTCCTTCTTACAACACGGGTGACACTGTGAAGGTCTCACAGGCCATAAAGTGCGGCCATTCGTGCTGAAAGAGTTAATCAATTGTACATGAACAATGTACTGCGAAAAGGTCACGTTCACATTATTTAAGACCACAGTATTTCTAATCTCAACAATGCCCTGCCTTTGGGATAACTTTTTTACAAAGAACTTTTCAAGAAAATCAAAACAAGAAAAAGAAAAATTAATAATTAGCACAAGTAATGACATCGAAGTCTCTGATAAAATTAAAACCAGTGGTGTGTAATGGTAACACATCTGACCAGTAATCAGGAGATCTGAGGTTCGATCCCAAGTCGAAGCAAGAGGAATGTTTGGGCTGATTTCTTCTTGTACTCCTCTCTCCGCTTTGTCTGGCTGGCACTGTTTCATACACTCCTATTCAGATTCTGAATAGGTTGGACTCTATCAAGCTCAAGATAATAAAATAAAAATTTTGCAATTGATAGAAGTGAAACAATAAACTTACAATCAGGAACAGCAAGAACACCGTTTGGATCACAGATATAAGCAGCATCATTGGTGGGGAAACCGCAATCTGTTGCCATTGTTTGAGGATTGTGGTAATTATAAGCTGTCCATTCCTGATTTACTAACTGACCACTTACACAGGTGACCACCAACAAACCAGTGGTTATCAAAGTTGCCAAAAAATTCATTGTTGCTGAAAAGAGAAGTGAAAAGGATTTAACAAATGTAATGACAGCATTGATGAGTTTCATGGTGTGGAGCTGTGTGGTCTAGAGGTATTACACTCACCTTTCAGATTGGAAGGTCCAGGGTTTGAGTCCCACTCTGAGCGGCATATAATTGAATCCTTGAGAAAAGACTCTTTACTCACATTCTCTCATCAAACTCAGGTGTAAAATGAGTACCTGGCCATTATCAGCATTCTCTTTATCCGGAAAAAAAATTGCAATATCCCTTAACAGGTGTCATGTTGTGTTCTGCACGTTAAGGGTTGTTGTTGGTTAGGTACACTTTGAGCATGTTTAATGGACATTGCACTACATAAATGCTCTAACTTTTTTATTTTATTTTAACACCAATGAATTGTTTATAGATTTAGTCTTCATAGGCTTGAAGTAAAGAAACAACGGAATCTGTACTCCCTCCATGAGACATGACAAATTGAAACGAGACGGCACCATGGAATTCAGGGCAAACCATAAATGTACATGTAATAATTTTCCTTCCCACCTGCATAATCCTTCAAATGTCTTTTATACAAAAGCATTTACCTACATAATCTCAAATGGCATGATATAATATATAAATAATTTATCAAAAGCATTTTTACATATCATAAAAGGTAAGTAATGAAAACAATTGGACCCATATGATAATGTAAATTCAAAATGGACAATTACAGACTACTGAAGGTATTAGAAACTGGGTGAAATCAAAATTGTAAAAATTTCATAGATTCTATTTTTAAAAGATATTAATCATACATAAATCTCTCTGTAAACCATGAGCATGCACTTTTAGTTTCAACATAAATAACATGCCGCGTTTCAGTCATGTATATAATAAAACAGTTGTGAATATCTCGGAACATTATATATACAAGCTAGCTGTCCATTCATTGAACAGTGCCTGTTCAATGACAAGTCAATCAACTCAAAATTTGTGATTCAAGTGTTGAATAGAATTTGAACTCAATTTCTATTGTCTTAATAGACATTACATTTTTCGACATTGAAAGAGAACACAGAGCTTTTTATTTGGGCACGGGAAAATATTTTCTGCATTTAACATCTTTTTTATCTTGCTCACTTATTATATACATAAAATTCTTTCCCAATGTCAAGAACCAAAAATGGTTCATATAATTTTTTAAAATTAATTGTATTCAAATTAATTAGAAAAACCACTAACTGGTATTGATTCAATGCAAGTACTCCCACCTCATTGTCATACTTGCAAACTGGGAGATTGACAAACAAACCGCATGCAAAAAATGATGGTGTCTGTTTTCGACGATATTTGACGACAAAATTGATTTTCTATAAAATCATCTATGTCTATTCAATCTCATAATACATGCAAAATATCTTTATGTCAATTGTAAATACCATGCAAAATTGGGTGACGATTGGTCCAGTGGTTTCAGAGCCTTAGTGTTACAAAAAATACAAGTTGCCAAATATATAATAAGATATCATAAACTTGTTCCTCTGGTCTAGACTATTTTGGAAAAAGGAAAGAAAATTGATAGACCTATGTAATAGATATTGTGAACTAACTTGTAGAGTTCTCCTTTAAGGATTGGAAATATGGAGAACAAAATAAACAATTCTCAGGAAGATACAGACATAATCTCTGAACTCATGTCTGAAGCAAAATGCAGGACAGGTACAAGTCAAGCAGCAGAAATGGCGGAGGAAGTGAGGCTGGATTGGGAACACCCTTAGGAAACCAGTATCACTCGCCAGGCACTCCAATGGTAACCTTAAAGGAATTGAAAGAGGGGAAGGCCAAGGAACAGCTGGAGGCGAAAATATAAGGGCTGAACTGAAGGACAAAGGGACAACATGGAATGAAGTGGAGAGGACAGCCCAGAATTGTGTCCATGGTGGAGTGCCTTGATAGTCTTTGCTCAGAGTAGTCTTAGATCTCCCCCAACTCTTCTATATATGAAACTAGATATATTGGGAAATACTAAATGCTTGTCATATGAGATGTCAAGTCGAAAAAGCATTTGTGTCATTTGTCTTTGAATATTTTTGAGACTCATCAACTGTATGATTACATAAAAGGCCTCCAAATTCCATTCCAATACACCAAAGATTAAGTCTTATAATAGATTTAAATGACAAAATAAGATAACATCTGCATATGATTCTTAGTATAAGTATGTGATTAGCTTTAGTTACACAAATTAGACATTAATATGCACATCGAGCTTCAAATGTGGGTCAAAAAATTACATGACCGCTCTCAAAATGTCAATCAGGCAAAGAATTTGAATGAGTCATATGTGAAATAGCTATGATATGGATTTTTCTTTCCAAACTTGCTGATACTGGTATTAAAATTTAATCTTAATTGCCACTCCCTTGACCATTCAAAAAAGAGAATTAATATCTTCTTAAATTATTAATTCTTAAAAATTATTATA
This sequence comes from Berghia stephanieae, assembly GCF_034508935.2. Lineage (NCBI taxonomy): Eukaryota > Metazoa > Mollusca > Gastropoda > Nudibranchia > Aeolidiidae > Berghia > Berghia stephanieae. Next base: position 33,207,338 of record NC_088362.1, read on the forward strand.
ATATATTTCAATGTCATTTGCAAATAATTTGCATTTAGATGTATGTTATGTTATTTTGTAAGTCATTAATATATAATCAAAAGTTGTGACCCAATGGTACTTCAATTGACTCCACACATCTAAAAGTTGATATCTCATCATGTTTTAGCTCTTTAATAGCTATCAGACTCGATCCCTTTCAGGGCTCAGTGAGTAAATACATTTCTTTTTCATTAATTTGCTTCAGCAAACCAACAATTTATATCATGATAACTACACATTTTGAGTCAGTCTCTTCAACCAATCTATACCGCCGAGTCCTAGTGTATACCATAGTATACATTATTGGATGTTGGTAACATTTTATTGAAATAGGCTCTTCATTGAAAGCCCTTTTCTTAAGTGAGCCCCAGACAAAGTGAAAGAGAGATAAGTCACATCTATAACAGAAAGTGATGCATGACAGTTAAGATGGTTTACATCAACCACAATGCAAAAGGGATATTCCTGGGCTAAGTCCCTTGATTGACCTTGGCATTGGTAATGAAGGAAATTTTCTTTATTTTTGGAATGAGGAGAATTTTTTTTAATGAGACATTAAAATCCTTATCATATACATCTGACAGTGAAAAAGTAAAAAATATATACAGTCCAGATAATCATAATCGCAACCAACACCTTGGGATCAGCGAAAATGTTGTGATTAACCGAATTTGCAACTAACCGAAGTTGAGTTTCCTGTCTAACTAGTTGTTGTAAACATTGTTCTTTGTCCACCACAGACTGAGCAATATGATTGAAATAAAAACCTTATGGCAGCCCTGTATAAATTTTGGCAAGCAAAAGTAGCTTTGACGCAAGTCAACATCTTATTCAGATGGGATCAACTTTAACTCTTTTGTTCTCAACATTTGTAAGAGTCAAAGAGATTAGCCACAATGAGAGACAGTAAGCTCTCACCAAACACGTTGGTCACAATGCAGAGTTGTCAATCCCAAAGCAAAGGATATCGCTCGGTCTCTCTTTCCAACTGTCATTGTCTACCTGTTGTCAAGACTATGCCCAGCCCCCTCACCCCTTGCCACAGGTGACAACGCATCACAAACCCATACTGCAAGTCTCGCCTTCTTTTGTCTCTAATAGAGTGGTGACACACAACTGTAGCATTAAATCCCTCTCACACTCGATTCTTCAACCTGTCACGATTACATCCATGGTGAAATTTAATCATATTTTGTTTGATTGATTTATTGAATTTGACACTTTTGAGGGCGAAAATTTGTTGCAATTAACCGAAGTTTGTTGCAACTAACCAAAATGTTGAGATTAACCGAAAATTGCGATTAATCGAGTTGCAATTATCAGGAGTGGACTGTAATGAGAAGTAAATGAAATAGAGTTGATGACAAATTTCATAATTTTAGTAGAATCTATTAATTATATTTTAGATAACAATTTTGATCACATTTTAAAATAAGAATCATTTTGACTTTCATGTTCTTGTGCTGGCATTGAGAATGGCCATTTTTCGTTAAAGTTTAAAAGTTATAAATCGTGCTGACTTCTTACACATTAACTCTCAAGGAACAGATGATAATAAACTCACAATTAAGGGATGAGGTCCCGCAACTACAGGATTATATATTTTCTATAAGGTGTGGAAATAAAAATAGAGATCATTCAACAATAACTGGTACGATCATTTTTTAGGGGCTCAAGTCAAGATAGAGAAAATTGCCTTCTTTACTTCAGTTGTATTATTATTATTATTCAGAGACGGGACACATTTGCAAGTCATAAAGATAGGAGGCTAGATTTTAACTTCACACACAAATAGACACAGCCGGAGGGTCCCGATAGCTCACTTGGTAGAGCACTCGTTTCACATGCAAAGGGGCTGACATTGGTCCCGGGTGCAGTCGATATTTTTTTTTCCAACTTCCCTATCTACCCAGCAGTGATTGGGTAGCTGGATCTGTTAGATCTGGTGGAAAGTATGTTGCGTCCTATCCAAAGGATAGTAAGCAAAATTGCTTTGTCCATTTCATGCTATACAAACCGTGGCTCTGAAGGACTAGTAAGTCTTGCATAGAACCAGTCAGTGATCAATAATTCATAAAATTCATAAAATTACTAGGTCTATACCAATTCAACACTCAAGAAAAATAGGCCAGGAAATTTTTTTTAATGAGTTTGAGAGATGAAATTGAAAGCATTCTCAGTGATGGAAAGAGATCTGTTATTATCCGGTATCTTATTATAGTGAAGTATTCTTATTATAGTTCAAGATCAAAGGGATGAAGTTGGTTACATGTTAGATAGTGGCTGCATATTTGTTCGATAAACAATCTTTATCTTACAATTAAGACAGTATTGCCGTATTCTCACTTCACTTGAATTAAAGTTAAAGGCTTTACTCAAACTCAAACACTAGACGTCTACTTAATATTCTATTACTATTACCCGAGAATTTGAGAAACATCGTTGGTCTATCCGTCAGTAGATGCTAGTGTGCAAATAAGTGTAGACTTCTTCTAGATCTATTATAAGTATAAGTATAAGAATTGAGTTGAGAATTGTATCTATCTAGACTAGTTTAACTAGATATATTATGTCTCTTGCCCTAGCTTCTTACATTCCTAGTAATTAGTCTCTAGAGTATTATTGTGACAAACCTCTGTTTTAATCGATATTCCGTCCGTATTATTTCACTTGCTTTTTAAAATATATCAAAATCAAAAGGAGAGTACACACGAAACAACCACTCCTCAAGCTTTGGGCTTTGAGTTACCTACAGGTCCCACGGCATTCCATACAAGGTAAAGTCGGTAAGGTAAGCAAAAGAGAGAATTTAGACACATCCCACTGCTCAGGTACCTGGGTCAAGGTCACGCTAACTTCCTGGGCTGATCCATGTTATCTTCTTTTAGCACCATGCCAATAATACACAGCTAAATACGAAAATGATTTAATTCGGTGTTATTATTACAAATATAAAAATACAATAAAGAGGACAATATCAGATCAATGTATACTTTTAAGTGACATTTGACATGTCACCAAATGGTGGTATTGAAAATATTTGAGGAGGGGAGGAGAGGTAAGGTGCTTGAGACACTTTTAGATTCTTGTAAAAGGAAGGTGTTGGAGAAGGTGAGAAAGGGAAGAAGTCCCGGACATTGAAAAAATACTTTTTTTTTTTTCAATTTTTCTTTATATACGGGCCTATTGATAAATTGAAATGAGGTCGAACTTCAAAAATGATTTATAAAAAAATATTATATGAAAATTCGAAGAAGTCGAAGGTTTATTTTGATAAATATATATATACAGATATAATATGAAGTAACAAATATCTAATGAATAAATATATATATATATATATAATATTTCAATATGATCAACTCCTACAATATTGTTTCGAGCAATTGAGAGAGAATTTGCAGGAGTTCATCATAATTATATTTGAAATATTTTATAGATAGCTCCTTTTATCATAAAGTTGAGCACTATTATTTCATAGTTTTTATTTTTTATTAATATATGGTGACTGGCGACATTCTCGTAAAGAGGACAAAAGTAGATTCTATGACCACAAATGGTTGATTTCTATACAACCCTCGCACACGAAATTTGATAATGTATTGTTAAAGAAAAAAGATAACAAAGATTGCAGGTTGAGTAGTGAGTAGGTATGGTTTGAACCGGAGACTTAACTGGCATGACAGAACATGGCGGACGTTGAATGCTTGGAAAAATTCAAATAAAACAATGGGCATTATCTATATTAAATTTCCATGTGCTCGAGGTCATTGGTCACATTGCAAAGCGTATTCAAAGTGACCCACATAGTGAAAAGTGTTCACAGTTTTTTTAAATATCTAACATCACGATTGGTTATTTTGTTCAGCTTGACACGTGAGTTTGTTTATAACTTTTGTAAACAAAGCGGCGTGTTTACATTTTTAAAGAAATATCCAATAGTTGGATAGCAACAAATCATGTGATTGATGATCTGGTTGGACGAAAACATGAATATAGATCGCTCCCAATATGAATGCACTCGCTCGTCAAAGTAATCTGTAACTGTTCCCCTGTTTTGATTGGACTGTAACCAACGCTGTAACTGAACATTTGCAGTGATGGGTCCGTGGGGCCTTTTGCAAATACAAGCAATTGAAGAGTGAAGATGACATCCACCATTTAGTAACATATTCCGCAGTCTGGCGGAGAGTACCGTGCTGGATTGGTTCCAACCATGACGTAGATATAGTACGGCCATGGTTCCAACACAATAGTAATTATTCAATAATTTACTATTATATATTTGGCTTCAGGGTTGTTCAATCTGCCCAACTATCCAACTCCACTTCCCCGTTCACCCCCTAACTTGTGCCCATTTCATCAGAGCAATAAACAGCTGTTAATTTAGGAGAATTAAAAATTTGTTTCCCCGAGAAAATTAATATCTTAACCGTAACATTTGGAACAAAGACCTTATAACAGAATAAGTTTTTGTTTTTTTGTTGTTGTTTTTTTTAAAAAGTCAATGGACGTTGGTTACTTTACAGGTGAACATACAAACATGAAAATAGGAGGAAAGCCGAGGGCTGAGGGTGATTTTTGTACCATGAGTCACATTCATTACTACTGAAAATGTATGTCATTGTACATCATAGGCCCAGATGCCCGAGAGAAAAAAAAGGCAGGGGGAGGTTGGAAGTGTGTGTGTGGGGGGGGGGGGAGAGAGAGAGAGAGAGAGAGAGAGAGAGAGAGAGAGAGAGAGGGGGGGTCGGAATTTACTTTGTCTTTCGTATTTTTAACTTGAATTTATTTGAGTTTCTACACTGACATAAGTTAGGATCTTTTGTTTAGGTTTTATGGTGATTGTGGTAATGTAAAGAGTATTTTCAATTTTTGTCTGCGAGGCACAGGTTGCACCTTCTTGTTCCGCCAGCTTAAATGCGATTGCTGATTGCTGATGTTTTGTTTGCGTGTAGATACCTCTTTGATCCTTGTTTTGTTTTCGCATTTTATGGAGGTTTTGTGGTTTTTGTAATTGTAAATGCTAACGAAAGAGTGATAATGGAGAGGCTTCGGATAGGAATAATAGTAGTATTGTTCCTATCCGAAGCCTCTCCATTATCACTCTTTCGTTAGTATTTTCACGATCCCAGGCTTCAGGCAGCCCCCACTCTTCTTTTCCTATAGTTTTTGTACTAATTTTTAATGTCTGAATGGTACTTCTGTGTTGCCAATGCACTGTGCTTTGGTGCTCTCAGTACTCAGTAATTATGAAGTAATAAACAAAAATGAATATAACAGCTTCAAAAAATGAGAAAATACCAAACACGGAACGTTTCGGGCTCAGAAACCTTCTTCGGCCAACAACATCAACAACAAAACAAAAACATAAACTTACATTACTTTAAAACTATTTGTGTTTTTATAATTAGCGGGCATTTAATCAAAACGGGCCCTAAGCCGGCGGGCATTTATTAGGCGATCACCACTGAAATAGCTCTATCGACTTCGCGAATCATTCATATGACCAAGATAAAAAGCCAAAATCCACATAGAATCAAGGAATTTCTATGCATAGAATCTAATTTTTAATGCCTGGTGTAAAAAATTAGACATTATAATAGCACGACCTCAACTGATCTTTTGTTCGCAAGTTTAGGTTGCCTACTTGTTATTTCATGTTTCGGTACGTTTCGGATTCTCTTCAACTTCCGGTAAAAGCATGGCTACCGAGGTAACGGAATTATCGGCATCGCCGAATCTTGCTGGTGTTCCAACAGTAGATTTTGTCGTAAGTTCATATTACTAAGTATTTCTTCTGTCATACAAGAGATTGTGAAGCTTAAATCATAGAGCTATCAATGTCTTACATTGATTTACACCTTTAGACGGCTTTTTGATAATTGTCGTGTCATTGCCGATCTCATCTACTGATGACTGATGAGAGTAAGACTCTTCTTGATTCTTACTGAGTAATTTACTGACACTGAGAAAACTCAACCGCTGTGATTATGAAAATTCGTTATCCCCAGACACATATTTGAAACTCCGCTCTTTTAAACAATTATCCACATTCCAGAATATGGAATGTTTCCGAATGCACATAGAAATAAGGAAAGTTAATTAAATATCTAGAGAGCTGAGCCGGGGTTATCAATAAGTAGGCACTTGCAAGAAGTAGCTCTCGCGAGTTGAAAACAGGCGAGGATTTCTGTTTCCGTTTTTGAGGGAAAAAAATTTAGGAGTGATTTTAAAATGTTCATTCTTCTTTCTCAGTGGAATGAAATGGCATGTATTATTAGGCACTTTGATAAAATTTTCAATCTCAAAATATCTTGATTTGACTCAGTCAGGGGGATAGGACTTGAAAAAACATAAAATTTGATACTTTATTTGTTTCTCTACGACCTACGGTTCCAGAGTTATTTATATTTTTATATTGAAATTTTTTGTCAATTTTACAGAGAGAATCTGTGATCTCACTGCTGCCTCAAAACCAGCATCTCGCGGCGATCGGGAAATTTTGAGTTTTACAGTCAACATGGCCCGCTTATTGTTTTCAGTAATTTTGTTTCAATTAAAAAATAAATGGCAAGTGTTAGGTATCATTTTAATGGTCAGAAAATAAGCTTTATTTTCATATAAATCATTTTCATGGATGAAAAGTATGGAAAAAATTAAGGATAAATGAAAATGGAAAAAAATATGAGGTTTTTGTCCTAAAAAGTGGGGTTGATGGCGGAAAAAATAAAATAATGAGCGAGTGTCTCAATGTTGATGAAATTTGGCAGAGATATTCTTCAATTAATTGTCTATCGATGTATGAAGTATAATTAAAATGTATCCATAATTTAAAAAGTTCTTATAATTAAAATATTTATAAATTTTTATTACATAAGCTTTCTGAGAAATACAATCAAGAATTAAGAATGAAATACACCGTTAGAAAGCTTGTTTTATGCTCTTTATAATGATACCAAAGTTAGTCACATAGGTTCACAAATAACGCCATGGTGACCAAAACAGTAAAGGGTCAAAAATAAAGTTCCAAAAAACGAGTTTCACCTTACAGTGAGCCTATCGGCGGCCACTGGACTGGAGTTATCAAAGTGCCTAGTATTATATATCATTGGAAAGGGCATAAAATTCTACATACAATGATGCTAATATTATTATCTTTTTATATCATGATTTTGAGAAATCTTTGTGTAAAGAGAGTATATGTGTTTAAACGCTTTATAACTTTTAAACCAGAGATGGTCCTTCTTAATAAAAAAAAGTCCTTCTGAGATACATATTAAAGTAGCTTCTCTAAAACTTCAGAGCAAAATATGTTTGCACTCAAAAGTTAGAGCTCCCCAAAAAGTAATTGGCCTCGATTGTTTACAGAAGCTGCCATTTTCTTATACTGATTCACTTCCTGTCGTCTGCTGGGTTTGAGAGATAACTTCGTCAATCCACATCAAAACTTTACATCTTTATATCTTACAAAATATTCCATTTATGGAAGTTATTTTTGTTTTAAATTATTCAATTAATTGGCGTTTTCATGTCCATGCATTCATTTTATAATTTAGAATTCTCTTCCTTTTTTTTTCCGATTGACTTTTCACTGTTGATTTTGACGTTTTTCATCCTTTGACGGACGTCTGTCCAATTTAGGGCGGAAGTTTTTAAAATCACCTATTTTCGACCATTTTAAACACTGATACACCACCTCAAACATTTATCAGTCCATATCTTTGCTTTTATGAGGTCTATTTTCATTTTGAAAAGTTCAAAGTGAATAACTAAATGACGCTGATTCAGTGGTGTATTTGGTCTATCTACATGTGAATAAATATTTAATTGTCGACTTTTCCAAAATTCCAATAGGTCATTCATTTACATGTCGTGATCTATTTTTCCTTGATTTCAGCTGTTTCAGCTCTAAACTATACCTTTCTCTCTCAATAAATAATTATTTTTCTGTTTGCAATGTATTACAGAGATGTTGAATTACCACATGTAAAAATTTCAAAGTTGTATCTGAAGCCGTTTCTGAATTATACTTGATTATCCATTGGGTTGCTGTGTTTTGGTCACATATTTTCCTATTAAGCTTCTATAGAGATTTTTCACCACATAAAAGGTCATAACTTTTTAACTAGTTGAGATAGAGCGATAATTTTTTCACTTTAGTAAATGTTTCACTCCCCTTTATTTTTCTACACTAAATTAATACCGATATCACTATTTTGAAAAATTCTTGCAAGTGCCTACATTAAGGCTGCGTCTATTCTCACCCCCGGGATGAGAATAGAAAAGCGATCGAGCTCTCACCCCCGGGATGAGAATAGAGGTAGTTGCCCCTTCTCGCTATTCTCACCCCTGTAACCAACAGGTAGGGAGGGTAGCCTAGCCGCCGTCCCTTCTCGCTATTTTCACCCCTGTTAACCAACAGGTAGGGAGGGTAGCCTAGCCTAGCCAGATCATCATCATCTCTCTCGTGACTACTTATAGTGGTACTGGACGTAAGGAGGGTGAACATGCAGCCCCGCCCCTTCTCGCTATTCTCATCACTGTTAACCAACAGGTAGGGAGGGTAGCCTAGCCTAGTCGCCGTCCCTTCTCGCTATTCTCATCCCTGTGTAGGGGCAGCTTAGCACCCCCCCCCCCCCCCCCCATCCTCTCGCTTTTCTCATCCCTGTTAACCAACAGGTAGGGAGGGTAGCCTAGCCTAGCCGCTGTCCCTTCTCGCTATTACTATTCTCATCCCTGTGTAGGGTCAGCTTAGCACCCCCACCCCCCCCCCACCCCCCCCCATCCTCACGACTCTCACCTGATCATCAAATCTCTCCGGGTACTTGACGTAAGGAGGGTGAACATGTATGTCATGCATTTAAAATGTAGACTGGCTGGCTTGAGATATGGGAATCATTGTTGGAAATCTGTCTACGGGATTCTCTCTCTCTCTCTCTGTCTCTCTCCTCTCTCTCTTCTCTGCTCTCTCTCTCTCTCTCTCTCTCTCTCTCTCTCTCTCTCTCTCTCTCTCTCTCTCTCTCTCTCTCTCTCTCTCGTCATAGTTTATCCCTTCCCCTTCCCATCTCATTATAAAATGAAAACGTTCTGCTGTTTGCAGATACATGTATGATTGTTTTGTTTTTTCCCTCTCACTAGGCTAGGATTAAGACATCGGGTAATGCCAAAGTATAGATTCTCTCTTTGGCCAATTTAGTAACGCATGTGGCAGCCCAGCTTATGTTCTGCCTATATCAAACAATAAGTGGGCTTTTGGGGGTGGGTACGAAAGAAATCAAGGTCATAAGGGAGCGTTCACATATTACGTCATCAAAAATTTGCCCTTTTTAGACCCCCCCCCCCCCCCCCCCCCCCCCAAGTCATCACTTGTCATCATTGACCTGACCCCCCCCCCCTCCCCCAACAGATGATGATGTCATCTAATTTAATAAAAACTAAAAGATAACTTTAATTTCACAATATTTATTATTCATTTTTCAAACCATAAACATTGATTATCAACGTTTGATAAAACACATTCAGACATTTTATTAATTTCAGAAACTGTTGATAATTTATGTTTTACGATACAATGGGGACATAAAATTTAAATTTGCAAAGATAAAATCTAACAAACATTATTTAAATTAGGCTACTTGGTGCAGGTGCTATTAAAAAAATTTCAGAAAGTGTAATTTAAAATAGTATAGGAGTCAAATTATTTTATAGCATATTATTTGGAATGCCATTTTTGAAGCTCTTGCATTTAATAAAATAGGCCTAATTTGTTTTGATGACATCATCTTGGATCTGACCCCCCCCCCCCCCTCCCCCATGTCAACACATGTCAACATTTGGTAGACCCCCCCTCCCCCCCTAGCTGATGACGTAATATGTGAACGCTCCCTAAGTAACCGTGCACAAGAGCTGTATCGGGAATTGGTTTTTGAGGGTCTTGCAAATACCAAATATTTTATGGAAAGGTCTTTCGAACTCCAAGATGCCTGGTTTGTTTTTCTATCCTGGCACAAACGAAACAGATGTCTTGATGTGTGACCTAGTTGTCTGATTTTGTGACCTGGGTGTAAAGTTTTGTGACCTAGATGTATTCTTTCGTGTGTGCAAGCCATGCGGGTAAATACAGTGATAGCTTGCCGGTAAGAAAAACAAAAGGAAACAGCATAGCCGCATTTGATTTATAAAAAACGAAAAAACCTGAAAAGAAAAACTTAACCTTTCAAAGGTGAATTTCAATCTTACTTGGATCAAAAGACAAACAACAGTGTGTAATACAATTTAAAAACTTGAGCTTTTATATAGCACAATATCCACCCAACGTGCTCAAAGCGCTTTTTATCAATATTCTTACTGCTCTTATGGTGGAAACTTTTTTTTTTTCTGCGTTAAAAAATAATATAAATGAAGACTATTATTTGAAAACAAAAAATCAGTGTCACTGGCAAAGTGTTAATTGCAGTTACTCCTGCATCCTGTGAGACTCCTACCGCACTTACTAATCATAAAAAAAGGAAATAACAATTAACAATATTAAGTTGAAAATTTAAAAAAAGAAGGAAAAAAAAGATGCAGGGGGGGGGGGGGCGGAGGGAGAGGGCAAACCCATTAGCAATGCAACCTTTTAGAGGCGAAATTCAATCTTTGACCTAACATCAAATCTTCTTTCATCAAAAGACAAGTAACGGCAAAAAGATTATAGACAATTGAAGTCTGAGTTGCGATAGTCTGACTGCTCTCTTGGTGGAAACGCTGTATTCTCCGTTAACAATGATAAAGGTAAAAGCAAACTATTATCTGAAAACAAAAAATTAGCTTCGCTGTTAAGGGGTTAAGAACACCTGCGAGCATCCTTGACATGCTCTACGTCACCAAGGTCACCAAGCGACACATCTCCCTTTCGTCTTCATGCACCCCCCCCCCCCCCCCCCCCCCCCCCCCCCCCCCACTCCACTCGCACAGTGTTGGTGGCGGCGGCGGTGGATAAAAAGGCCTTTTTTCTTTCATTCAATCAACTTTACTGCTGATGTGGACCCTAGTCCTCTACAAGTACAAGAAATAATACTCACTTTTTTCTGCTCCAACGAAAATATCTCACCCCCCCCCCCCCCCAGTCTAATTATTTGTAGCAGACGACAAATTTCTCAAAATGGTCACGTGACACTGTAAAAACAACACAGGAAGTCCATGAAAGCTTATTTACGGCATTTCCTTTATACTGGGTCAGATTGGTCGGTATTTTTTAACGAACTATAGTTCTGAAAAATCAAAATGTTTCTTAGAAAGTTGAAAGATGCTAGTTTTTTAAACAGAGGTAGGTTTTTTAAAAAAATATTTCTCTTTTACGTGAATGCGTGCTCAAGGCGAATTGGACATTCAGCGGAGGCTGGTAAGCCAAAGGCGAGGCTCTCTATAAAAACATAAAATTAACCAACATTAAATCAGTTGTTACTATCTACATATAATATGCGTCGACTTCGAAATGGGTGTCATGGCCGAATGGTCTCGTCGTCTGCCCTGGAAGTTTTACGAGAATCGACGTTGTGGGTTCGAATCCTGGTTCCGCCACTTTAAAAAAAAAAAAAAAATTCCGTCTTATTTTTACAGAACGTTGCAAGGGATAAATGTCCCATCCATCCTCCCCCCGCCTCTTTTTTTTTTTTTTTGTGTGAGTCAATTCTTTTCTCCTTTTTGTTTGGCCTTTTGTTCCGTTTCTGAGCATGAATTTCTTTTTAGACACTTTTTGAGATCAGAGTGGGGACGAATATATGACAATTTGCTAGAAACTAGAAAGGAACCAAGAGAGAGAGAGTTTAAAAAAAAAAAAAAAGAGGTGGGGGGAGGATGGATGGGACATTTATCCCTTGCAACGTTCTGTAAAAAGAAGACAGAATTTTTTTTTAAAAAAGTGGTGGAACCAGGATTTGAACCCGCAACGTCGATTCTGGTAAAACTTCCAGGGCAGACAACTAAACCATTCGGCCATGACACCCACTTCGGAGTCGACGCATATTGTGTATATGTAGTAACAACTTATTTAATGTTGGTTAATTTTATATTTTTATAGATATTTTATTAACTTTCCTATGTGCATTCGGAAACATTCCATATTCTGGAATGTGGATAATTGTTTAAAAGAGCAGAGTTTCAAATATGTGTCTGGGGATAATCACAGCCAAACTCAACACTTGAACTTGAACCCCCAGACTCCAATTGCATTCACTTTATAAAAAGAGACAAAACAGAGAGTTTGTCGTTACAACCCTAACAAAATAAAGACCCTTATTATTATTATAGACGCAAAATTTTTAACACTTCATTCAATTTCAATTCATCCATCAACATGAATCGACTGATTTCTGATTTAGATTAGTCAGTTGTTGTTGTAGGCACAAATGAAAATTCAGTTTTCAAATGACAGTATAAATATAAAATTGCTTTATTATGATGCAGTATATCATCCCATTGATAAAACTGAATTTTTATCTCTAGGTTAAAGCACGCAAAAGTTTGTCTTTGGAATCATTATTCTACAATGATATTATTAATTTTATTAATATTATTATTAATATTGATATTAATATGTGGGAATTTACCACTAGTAGTAATAACCCTAATTAAAGAAAAAAAACCTAGGACTAGGACCTGTCTCAACACACTTTAAATGTCAGGGACTTATCTTTGAAGAGCAGAATTGTTTTTTGTTTTTTCTTTTCCCCTCTTGCTTTTCTTTCATTTTTTCTTTCTTTTTTTTTTTTTTTCAATTTGTGTTGTCCAAATATTCCTAGAGGGAGGCCTTCCGAAAGCTCCTACATCCCCAGTATTCTTATTTTTTATAGTACTATCCAGTAGGGGGTTTGGGAGGGGGGAAACTTTTTTTTTTTTTTTAAGTCTTCCCCCTTCCAAACCCCCTACTAGAACATTATAAAAAAAGTTTCCCCGCCTCCCAAATCCCCTACTAGAACAAGAATACTGAGGATGTATGAGCTTTCGGAAGGCCTCCCTTCCTAGATGTACTTATTCAAACAAAATATAAATTTAATTTCAGTACTGAAATAAATAATTATGATAATGTGCTTAACACGGAGTCAATTTATATTATTATAATTTTAATATATTATAAAATTATAACCAGTCGACATCCCTCCAACTCTACAAGATGTCTGGTGTCATTAAACTGATCTAAAAGAAAGTGCTTAAAATCTATTATCGAAAGTGAATAACCCATTTTTATTCATTTTATTTCACTTTGTAGGAAGATGTTGATGCCTTCATGAAAAAACCAGAATGTGAATCAGCAGAGGCTGTATTAAAGAAACAAGAAGAGTTACACAACAAATTCAAGTTCATGGAATATAATCTGAATTTAAAAAAGACAAGGTCATTATTTTGTGCATAAATGTAATATTTATATATCATACACACAATGTAGGACAGAAATCTCAAACAAGTTGGGGCCAGGCCTATTTGTTCAAGATGTCCGTATTTTTTAGTTTTCTGTGTATTTTACAAAGTAATTGAATGTGAGGGGGGAGGTTAAAGTTCGCCGACATATGCCGGAGATTTTGTGGGGTGTTTTTGGTGGGGTTTTTTTTGGTTATTATAGGGTAGAATCTGGTATTTTCGCCGTTTTTTTCACTGTCTCAGTTCTGGCCTGCCGTGAGATGTTAATTTGCCAAATCGGCAACCCAAACACTGACAGTAACTTTACCTGGCCAATTATATTTTCATGAAGTGTTAACGTAGATTTATATTGTATTTTATTCACAAAAGTCCTATTAAAACTGCCACTTTCGTCGGGTACATTCGCCGCCACCGGCGGGTAACTTCGCCGCAAGATTTTGTACTTAGTTTTTCTCCCTACAAGACAATATGATGAACAATTTCCATTTCTTAAACTTTTCTTGTCTTCAAATCTCTCTAGATTATCCAATACTGCATATTAACACATATTTATTGGCACTCGAATTGAGTGTGATGATGTATGTAAAGTGCCTTCCTGGGGACACATTACAGTGCCAGTCACAAGATCATAGCCTGCTGCCCATCAATACCCTAGTCGACTGGATTCTGGTTATTATAACCACTTACATATTTATTATTTACTTTTCTTAACTTAGATTTCAGTGCTTATACACAGCATCTATTGCACACACAAAATCGTCTTTCGAATAATTATTGTATGATGATAGTGATGTGCGACGAATTTACCCGAAAGTGTCGGTGGATTTACCCGAAAGTATTTACTTTTGAAATAATGTATTAAAATTTTTAGAAATATTTTTCTGATGATAATTTACTCTGATAATGAAAATAAAATGGATATGGATGGCCACAAAGTGAAAACCACATTGATTTTGTGACCAGGGCCTTCACATTCAACTGCACAAACTAGGGGACGTTAGAGTAGGGTTGCCTTTACAGTAAAAAAGTCAAGGATGTCACAACATCTTGATTACTACATGTCTTTTTGATGTGCTATAACTCTTAAAGATTTCTCATTTGTTTCCTTCAAACTGAAGCAATACGTACATTTACATCTTGTCTTTTGAATATGGACTATTCCAACGTGAGGGGTGTAAGGATAAATGTTTACCAGGCATTATTTCTTGGTGGTGGAGGGTTGCGGCGAATTTCCCCATCGGCGAACTTACCCCAGGGAAATTCGCCGCAACCCTCCACCCCCAAGAAATAATGCCTGGTAAACATTTATAATCACTCTTTTGCCGGCTTTATCATTATTACATCATCGGAACATTAACTTTTGATACAAGGAATACCGGTGCACCAAGTTTTGCACTTTTATTTTTCGTTATTTTGTTTTCGCTTCTTTTTTTCCCCAAAATTTGCCACGCTATTTGCCAATTTTGGGAAATTTGCCAAAATTTGCGGATCGCCCTGATATTTGCGGCCGCAAAAAATGCAGATGACAGTTTAATGAGGGCAGATTGGTAAACAACGTTGTCTATGTAACTTGGTACATCCTCTGTTGATTTATGTGTGTGGCCCAACATGAAGTGTAAGCCACTATAGCCTCTGCCCCGTGACACAGCAACACACAGTTGTCCGTGTGTAAAAACAGGTTGTGATAAGAAAATCATCTGCGAAAATAAATCTGAAGTAGCAGAGGTGAAAGACGATCCTGGGGAGGTTTTCCTAAAGCTCCTACACAGGGAAACAACTCAAATAATATTCCCTCAACTAACCCCAAGAAAAAGATCAACGATGAAAATACAAATTGAAAGAATACTGGGGATGTAGGAGCTTTCGGAATGTCTCCCCGATCCTGGGATGGGGAACTTACCTTACAGTACAGTAGTTAGTACTCTGGTGATCGTGTTTTGATTGTTGATTGGTAAAATTGAGAGTTTGCCCATAATTCAAAACTAAGTAATATACACTGATCTATACTTACATGAAAGAAAATGGGTGTCTTGTCCACTTTAATCCTGAGGTCAAATGAAAATCTGAAGCAGACGCGAACAGTATCAAGTATTCCATCATAATAATATGTCTATTTTTGGTTTGTTTGGGCTAGAAGCTAGACAGATACAAGGGGTACTATCTATTTTACATTTCCATGTGCTCGAGGTCATTGGTCACATTGCAAAGTGTGCTCAAAATGACCCGCATAGTGCAAAGTGTTCACATTTTAAGAATAACCAAAGTTACAATTGGTCATTTTGCTCAGCATGATTCATGGGTATGTTTACAACGTTCATAAACAAAGTAGCAGGTTTAGATACATTGAGAAAACTCCAAACGTTGTACAGCAAAAATTCATGTGATCGATGAATAGGTTGGACGAAAACATGATTATAGATCGCTCCCATTGACAGTTTGCCGATAACGTTTAACTAAATATTTCCGAGGGCAATAATTATCACATCGACGGCATAAAAACGACAGTAATATTAGTTGATGTTGTTAATCGGTGAAACATATTTAAAATTTCTGTAAATCTGAGTACCTTAATGTAATCAAGTGAATAATATCATTATGAATGCCACGATTTGCTTTTTAAAAAAAGCCAATCGGACAGCTGCTTGCTCAGGAATTTATGTATTGATGTTTATACTGGACGGATAGAGTTGAGGGTGTGGCCATAAGTTAAACCTGGGTATTATCCACCCGAAACCATCACATTGAAAGCATCAAAGGGGCAATAATAATACTTGATGTCATAAATGGATGAAAACTGTTGAAAACTTAGTGTAGATCTGAAATCCTTAAAGTAATTAAGTGAATACATTATTTCGAATGCAATGATTTGCGTAAAAACGCCATACTGACAACTTTTTACAGTGTCGAAATTGGTTGTTTTTGAGAGTGTTAGTGTCGTCGGTACGTATTTTATGATATCTGTTTGACTCAACAAACTTTGAAACTGACTTTAAATTATAAAAGGAAATCAAGTTATCTGTTTATCTGTAAAAAATACATTTCTAATTTTCAAATCTTTCAGTAGAGTTGTGCGCCGTATAATTTTTTTTATTGACTTAAATAAGCACAATCTTCTCCATAAGGCTATATTTTTTAAAGAAAGGATTTTCTAAATTATGTGATTGGTTAATTCATGTGTTTTATAATATAAGCATATTATGCAAGTCCTTACAAATTAAGATCTGATGGCTTAATTTTAATTATTTTAAAAGTTGTTTCTATTGAAGTATCACAGCTAATGAGAATACATTTTTTGTTTATTATTCATTGAACCTGAACTTATTTTAGAAGGAAAGGATTATGAACTCTTAATTAGTGTTGATTAAAGATCTTTCTTTCTCCAGATTAAAGAATCAAGTACCAGATATCAAGAGTTCTTTAGACATTGTGAAACACTTACGGGTTAAAAAGGTGGGATTTTATTGGATTCTATTATCCATCAAAAACAATTGCTTGGGAGTGGTCGTACAAACTAAAGATATCAATTTACATAAGCAAAACCTCTAGTCTTGTGATATTAACTTTATTTGAGATTGACACATCAGTAAGGTGACAGTTGATATGTTGTTATAAATTATATTTTTATTCACAATCATTTCTGGTATAGCTCTTAGTTTATTTTGAGTAATGTTTGGGTCACGCTCATATTAAGATGCATATTTATCATAATAAAAAGCTTTTCTGTAAGTAAGTACTTGATTCATTACAATGAATGAAATTATTTGACATGGTGTCATTCTTATATATGTTGATTCTAACCTTAATTCCACCTGTCACAGGATAACACAGAGCCATTGACGTCAAGATTTCTGTTGTCTGATAATGTGTATGCAAAGGCTAGTATACCACCCACAGATAAAGTTTGCCTTTGGCTTGGGGTATGTGACTTCTTTTTTTAAACTTTGTTTTTGTTTTTTTTAACTCTTTGCCTTTGTTGTCATCAAAAAAGAAAGAAAGGAAAATAAATTTAGCTTTTGTTGTGGCGTAATATCCGCTAAATGTGTTCAAATTGCTTTACTAGAGGTTCCAATTCAACTGCAACACAGAGCATATGGGATGAAGCATATCTGTGAGGCACTGTAACAATTATATTTTTCAGAAACACACCTTTGCCGGTCAGATACTCATTTTGCACCTGAGTATGCCAAGAGAATATAAGTACAGAGCATTTCCAAGTACTCAATCCAGGGACTTACAGAATTTTATAACTCGAGTCATAATCACCATCATCATCATCGTTAATGCCACCACAACTACAGCAACCACCAAATCATCATCATCATTACAAACACTGCCACATCATCACTAACAGCACCATTCTCCAATTCACTTTGTCATGTGATTTTAACGGAATATCTGTCTTGGTTACAGGCCAATGTGATGCTGGAATATGGGGTGGAAGAAGCAGATGAAGTTCTTGTAAAGAATTTGGATGCTGCCAAAAAGTCCTTGGAACAAGTGGAAAATGACTTGCTTTTTATTCGTGATCAAATGACCACATTAGAAGTCAGTATCCTTTGTCGGTGACCATGATGTATTATTTTAAACTTGAGTCTATTGTAAAGGACTTTCTGTCAGAGCTAACAGACCAGCTACCCATTCACTGCTGGGTGGACAGGGGGTCCAAAAAAATCTCGACTGCACCTGGGACCGATCTCGTTCCGTTGCATGGGAAGCAAGTGCTCTACCAACTGAGCTATTGGACCTCCTTTATCTCTAATGTGTTCATTTTGCAAGGGGTCCTAAGCTAACAGCAATACATAACATGTAGAAAGGAGACCTGGTGCCTCCACCATTGCAATTTTTTTTTTCTAACAGCGACAACAGGCCATTTACTTATTTTACACATGGGTGGTTGAGATAATGTGAGTAGAGTCCACAAAGCTACACTATAAGCAATTATAAATTACTACCAGACAGAAACACTTAGTTTTGTGAAAAGCGCTGGGTTTGTGTGTGTTGGTTTGTTTTGTTTTTTTGTTTTTTTTGGGGGGGGGGTTCAAGTTGTGTTTGGTTAATTCAAATGTCTGCCAGTAGTTTTATTATTACAGCTGAAATCATACCATGCTCGGTGTAATAGGAGAGATTTTTTTAATCCTCATTTTTCCTCTTTCTCTTTATGATCAATAAACTTTTATTGGCCATGAGTATGAGGGGGACTCGTCAAAGCCTGATAGCTTTGGACATGGACCCAATACTCACTACGTCTGCAACCACTATTACTACAACTACTACTACTACTACTATTATTACTACTACTTACCCAAACCCAGTGATGCCAAAACTCCGGTCTGGAGCAAAAAATTTCGGGTTCCGGGCAACTTCCGTCAAATTCCCGTGAGGTCAATTTGTTCAAGGATACCCCCTTTCCAACCACCTCATCATCATCACTGCCACTAGTATTACAACCATCATCACTACCACTACTACTACAACCACCACCACCACATCTTAATCAGTACCACAATTACTACTACTACCACCACCTCCACCACATCATCATCACTACCACTACTACTACAACCACGACACCACATTATCACTACCATTACTACTACACCACCAGCGCCACATCATCATCACTACCACTACTACAACCACCACATCGTCATCACTACTACTATTACAACCACCACAGCCATATCGTCATCACTACCACTACTATTGCAACCATCAATACCACTACTACTACAACCACCAACATCGCATCATCACTACTACTACAACCACCACTACCACATCATCATCACGACCTCTACTACTACAACCACCACCACTACATCGTCATTACCACTACTACTACGAATGCAACCACCACGACCACATCATCATTACCACTACTACTACAACCACCACCACATCATCACTACCACTACTACTACAACCACCACATCATCATTACCACTACTACAACCACCCCCACAACATCATCACTACCACTACTACTACAACCACCACCACCACATCATCATTAGCACTACTACAACAACCACCACCACCACATCATCATTACCACTACTACTACAACCTCCACCACCACATCGTTATCACAACCACTAAAACTACTACAACCACCACCACATCATCATCACTACCACCACTCCTCCAACCACCACCACATCATCATCACTAAAACTACAACTAGCACCACCACCATCTCATCTTCATCACTACCACCACTACTACTACTACTATAGCCATCACCACATCATCATCACTACCACTGCTACTACAACCACCACCACCACATCATCACTACCACTACTACTACAACCACCATCACCACCACATCATCATCGCTACTACTACTACTACAACCACCACAACCAAATTGTCATCACTACTACTGCAACCACCACCACCACCACATCATCATCACGACCTCTGCTACTACAACCACCACCACATAATCATAACTATCACTACTACTACAAACACCACCACCACATCATCACTACCACTACTACTACAACCACCACCACCACATCATCATTACCACTTTAGACCTGTAAATTCTCAGTCAATTAACTGAAATCAGTCAATTTGTCAAATTCAAATATTTATAAAAAGGAAAGAAAGAATTCACAAATCATAGTCGAATGACCGTAATTTTTTTTTTTTTAACACAGTCGAGTGACTGTGAAGTAATTAGAAGTGTTCCACAGCGCTACGCATAGCTCATGGGGGCCGTTTATATTAACGATGGATATATTGCCAAGGCTAAGCGACGCTTTTTAGAATTGGCGTGTCTGAACACATCCCAGTGTAAATTCACACAGTCTTCGTTAAATTATTTTTTCACTTTCCAAACCTGTCGTGATCCCAACGGTAGCCAAATTTAACTGAGCCGCCGAGCGATAAATTTCACTGTTTCATCTAAGCCAAAATTGACCACATTTACAAGGTGGGTCATAAAAGTATGAAAAAGTAAAACGTGAAAGCCGGAAGTGCGTTATGTAGACACCTTTAAATCGAAAGTTAGGATAGATCGCTACAAGCAAATTTCGATTGCCTCGCGTTGTAAACAAACTGGTTGACCGTTTCTTCACTGATTGGGTACCTAATTATAAGGAACAATGGTAAGTAGCCTAATTATTTCCCGTGCAAATCAGGACGTTTTCTGCCCTTGTTTTGCTCAAGCGAGATTGCTGTTTACTGTGGCGATTTACCATTCATTTCGATTCTTTGGATTTTTCCGCTACAACTGCCGAAGTTTCTTCATGATAATTCACTTTTCCTACTTAATAATTCAGTGTATTGGCCAGAAGTCATATATATTGCAGGTTTTTTTTCTGTCATTAACTGATTGAAAATCAAGTTTGCTCATTGATACATTATTCTAATGTTCTCACAATGCCTGAGCTGTTCGTGGATCGCAATCCAGGCAATTCAGACTTGTCGAGCATCGATAAAGATGTGAGGAATAAATTCAATTGGTCATGGCTAGAAGTTAAAGATGATAATGGTGATTATTTTTCTGACTATGTCAGAAACATTCCAGAGGCAGGAATATGACTTTGATGAAGTCATCTTTACTTAAATGACTGACATGCTTATTTAGCATTCCTTCTACATCAAATCAATGGCAGTCATGCTTCCAGTAAGAAATAACACCCACTACAGTGGAACCTCCCGATTACGACACCTCCGAATAGTGACAACCTCCTGATAATGACATTGACCCCTGGTCCCCATTTTTTTTTCTATTTAAGATCAGTAAAAAAAAAACCTCCAAATAACGAAGCACTTTTTGATAAAACCTCAGAATAACGACATCATTTTGGCGATTTTCGGCAGTTTTCGTAGATATTTGATACTAAAAATACCGAGTATGAGTACTCAAAGTTTATAAAAGTGATTCTTGCTTGAACAAATGAGAACGGAGCTTTTGAAACCAATGAGAACGCAGCTTTTTTTGACGAATCTTGGCTGATACTGATATGCATTAATAAAAACCAAGGTATAAATATAAGTGTAAGCAAGTAAACACAAAATCTTGGAAAATGTGATATTATGTGGTGATAGAAGTAGTAGTATTAGTAGTAGTAGTAGTAATAATAATAATAATAGTAGTAGTGTTTTTGTGGGAGGAGGAGGAATTTTATCTAACTCGCAGCGTCCAAATTACCTGTTTTTGTTTGTTTTAAAGTTAAAGGGTTTTACAGCGCTTGTGACACATATATGTCATATCAGCGCCAGTAAAAAGGAAGAAAATTGGATAGATTTACAATTGAAATGAAATAGAAAAAGTAAGACAAAGGGGAATGGTTTAAAAAGGGAACAGATTGTCACAGTAAAGATTGTTCACAATTATCTTATTAAATTTTATTTTATTAAGAACTGAATTCATCTCACTCCAGTTATATTTCGGTAGGCTTAGATAAACTTTACCTTCTAATATTAGATCGTCTTTCCTTTTATAGCCTTCCCTCAAATTAATTTCTAATTAGTGAATACTTTTCGTTCTACATTCTGTCACGTAGCCATTTATTATAAAAGCTGATAGGTCTAACATTCTACACTCACTTCTCTCCACAATCTATGCCGGACGGCCAGTCGCTCTATTCCTTATATATACTGGAAGATTTTTATCTTTTGGGACTTTGTAGATATTATATCTACACCATTAAGACACCGGAGCTTTTAACTTTGATTGTATAATCTTCAAGGATCAAACCCGAACCCGCTGTCAAAGAATTACACAATAAACCCTTACCAATTGCCTGGAAGTGGAATTTTACGAGCCCGAGCCTGTTATCAGACGAATATATCATCCAAGCCTGTCAACTGCCTGGAAACGTAAACTTACGAACCTGACATATTATCATAAGTTACGTAATATATTCATATCTCTATTTGTAACTGCCACGATCACTATTTATCTCTTTTAATTAAATTTCATCATTATTTTTATTTCATTGTAAACAAATCGTTAATTGTTTTTCATTTATAGTAACTAGTGAATTCTGGGGCCTCATTCTAAATATATCTTTATGCATAGTCGAGTAGCTCTTTACTCACTTGAGACCATGACACAGATGTAGATTCCAGGAGCACACTACAGTGCACTCAGTTCAGATCACCTAAAAGTCTCATCCAGACACACGCACAAGAACCCTCTAAGAGTAATACACTACAATGTTTTCACATGTTTTTGTGTGTTCGTGGATAGCTCATACGGTAGACAGGGATGCCACTTTTCCGGTTTTAGACGGAAATCCGGGGGGGGGGTGTTTTTTTACCACCAGCTGGTTTTAATCCGGAACCTCCAGTTTTTGTCCGTCGTCACAATTCAAAAAAAAAAAAAAAAAAATTTTTTTTTAAAGAAGAAGAAATAAATCGCGATCGAGATTTGAGCCGGAACTTTTTCGCCTGGTGAATAATTTGGGCTGTCACAGCCCGTCGAATATTTGGGCACCTAAATGGTATGTAGTTTATCTCCGCCCATCCCCATCACAATTCCTCCTTTTAAAAATACATTTTTGATAAATAAACAGTGATTTTGAGAATTTCTTAGAAATTTTCCGCTGAATTTGCCGTGTCAAACATTTCCCTCAAAACCACAAAATCACCATTATGTCTTATGTCATATTTTGACACCTGTGCAATAGTCTCGTGAAATTTAGTGGCGATCCCGTTTTTATGACGTCGGGCCAGACTTAATGGCACCAGATGTCATAATTGACACAGACGACCAGTGGTGTTCTTTGATTAGCTAGTTGATGGTTGAAGGGGAAGGGGAGGGACAAATCTCTCTCTCTCTCTCTCTCTCTCTCTCTCTCTCTCTCTCTCTCTCTCTTCTCTCTCTCTCTCTCTCTCTCTCTCTCTCTCTCTCTCTCTCTCTCTCTCTCTCTCTCTCTCTCTCTCTCTCTCTCTTCTCTCTCTCTCTCTCTCTCTCTCTCTCTCTCTCTCTCTCTCTCTCTCTCTCTCGCAACCATCCATTAAATCATCTGGTTATACAGAGATAATACATTAGCCTAGATTAAAGCAATGGTGATTGGCTTAGTTTATTCTTCTTTCTTTTTACCTTTTGACTATGACTTTAAATTTGTGAGATTCTTGGGTTGTATTTATAAGCTGAATAACCACTATGTTTTGGTAAAAAATAAAAGATATTGTAGCCTGCTTTATAAAGTAAAAATCAAAACAAAACAACACTTTCTGGCCTTTTATTTGAATAACATTGTAGGTCTTTAACACGGGGAAAGGACAATTCATTAAATGTTTACAAAAAGTAAATTTATGTTTAATGATAATAATGGATTTATACTAGTAATAGTAATATATCATAATACCAATACAAAACTATGTTCCTGTTATTTTTACACTTTGCTTGCATTTGACCGATAGACGGAGACATTTTCCTCCTTTTTGACAAATTGCTATTATTATCACTGAATAAAAGACACTCACCAAAACCACTACATCATCTCTACCACCACTACTATTACAACCACCACCACATCATCATCCCAACCAACACTACTACAACTACAAATAACACCACATCATCCCTACCACCAGTACTACTACAACTACCACCACATCATCATTCCTACCACAACTATTACAACCACTACCACACAATTATCTCTAAAAGACCACCACTACTACAACCACCACCACATCATCATCCCTACCACCACTACTACTACAACCACCATCACATCATCATCTCTAAGACCACTACTACTACTACTACTACTACTACTACAATCACCACCACTACCACCACCACACCACATCCCTAGCACCACTACTACTACAAATAACACCACATCATCCCTACCACCACTACTACGACAACTCCCACCACATCATCAACCCTACTACCACTACTACAACCACCACCACGCCATCATCCCTAGCACCACTACTACTACAAATAACACCACATCATCCCTACCACCACTACTACTACAACTACCACTACATCATCATTCTTACCACAACTACTACAGCCACCACCACACAATCATCCATACGACCAGTACTACTATAATCACTACCACATCATCCCTACCACCACCACTACTACAACCACCACATCATCATCCCTACTACAACCACCAAATGTAATTACACTTTCAACTTTTGAAATTCTCCGAGTCGTGTCAGAAATTGCTGCCAGACAAATTTTGGATCGCATCTCAGTGAATTTGAGTGAAGTTAAAAAAAAAATTTTCTCCTTTTATGTGACCAGTCATTCTCACCCCTGATAGCTATTGATATTAATTTGTCTATATTTTGTTTTCAGCACCTTATGTTATCAATTTGAAAACTGTTAACTCTCCTTTCTTTTGTGTGTCATTTGCTCTCAATTGCAATAATAAGTACTGAAACAATATTCCAAATTTGATATTTTTCAATTCCCTACAAAGCCCTTGATGTTGATTTGTATCTCGTCCGCGCACGTTTTCAGGCTTTTTTAAATTTGCCTGGTGGCATCCCTGGGTAGAGTCACGCTCTCACCGGCCAGGTGGAGTTGTACCAATAAGGTCGCAGGTTCAAACCTCATCACTGCCGCGAAAATTTTTTATTCTCTATTGTCTTCTGGCACTTTTCTACTCACTTCATCTCTTGTTGTTACCAACATAAGTGCCTGCTCCACTCACTTTTCTGAATTAATGTTTTGTTTGTTTTGTTAATGTTAATAAAAACTGGTACCGCGGGCCTTACCACGCCCAATTTGTCCGCCATCTTGGAAACCTCTAAATAAGGACACCTCCAGATAATGACATAAAAACTCGGTCCCGTAGCAGTCGTTATCTGAAGGTTCCACTATATTTTAATGTATTGTATTTATCACTCTCCTCTCCAATGATGCCCTTATTTTTTAAAAATAATTGAATCTTCAGTTTGTCGAAGAGTTTCAGTCAATTTTTATAGAGCTCATTTACAGGTCTACACTACTACAACCACCAGCACCACATCATCACTACCACTACTACTACAACCACCACCACATCATCATTACTGCTACTACTACAACCACCACCACATCATCACTACCACTACAACATCAACATCACTATCACTACAACCACCACCACCACATCGCCACTACCACTACTACTACAACCAGCACCACCACCACATCATCATTACCACTACTACTACAACCATCACTACCACCACTCCTCCAACCACCGCCACATCATCATCACTATCACTACTACTACTAGCACCACCGCCACCTCATCTTCATCACTACCACCACTACTACTACTACTACTACAGCCACCACATCATCATCACTACAACTGCTACTACTACCACCACCACTACATCATCATCACTACCACTACTACTACAACCACCATCACCACCACATCATCATCACTACCACTACTACTACAACCACCACAACCACATTGTCATCACTACTACAGCCATCACCACCACATCATCATCACTACACCTACTACTACTACAACAACCACCACTACAACATCATCATCATCACTACCACTACTGCTACAACATCACTATCACTACAACCACCACCACCACCACATCGCCACTACCACTACTACTACAACCATCACTACCACCACTCCTCCAACCACCACCACATCATCATC
This sequence comes from Berghia stephanieae, assembly GCF_034508935.2. NCBI lineage: Eukaryota > Metazoa > Mollusca > Gastropoda > Nudibranchia > Aeolidiidae > Berghia > Berghia stephanieae. The sequence goes on from NC_088362.1 coordinate 33,233,383, forward strand.
ACTATCACTACTACTCCTAGCACCACCGCTACCTCACTTTCATCACTACCACCACCACTACTACTACTACAGCCACCACCACCATCACCACATCATCATCACTACCACTGCTACTACTACCACCACCACCACATCATCATCACTACTACAACCATCATCACTACCACTACTACTACAACCACCACAACCACGTTGTCATCACTACTACAACCATCACCACCACATCATCATCACTACACCTACTACTACTACAACAACCACCACTACAACATCATCATCATCACTACCACTACTGCTACAACCATCAGCACCACATCATCGTCACGACCACTACTACTACAACCACCACCACCACCACCACATCATCATTACCACAGGCCTGGAAATCTTCTGACTATTGTCGGATTTCAGACAGAACGATTTTGCTCTTATAAGTGCTAATATTAAATTTAAATAAATTAATCGTAAAAATAAAATCCGTAACGTCAAAGAACAGAACCAATAAAAAAGAAAACAAAAGAGTTTTATTTCGTTCCTCGAAAAAAATCAGATTTTTATTCCATTTCAAATGCCGACTTAAAAAAAAAAACAAACAAAAAACAACTTTTTATTTGTCGCATCAAAGACAAACAAAACTAGGCTGCCTATCAGTTAGCTATAATATTATGCCACCTACATACTCCGCTAGACGTGGATGTATTCACAGCCTGGCTACTGTGCCACAGCCAGCGAGAGAGGGTCGCGAAGTTCGCGCGAGTAGTCGAACACACGCTTAGTCAGTAAATAACTAACACGCACAGAAGTGTGTGGAATCGGACCGGAGCGTTTGTCTCTATTTTGCTACCGACACACACGCATTTCTCCGTTCCTTATCTGCTATATTTCATTCTTTCCGTCTGGATGTGAGACGGAAGAGAAATAATGTGAAATAACTATTTTTCTTCCAAATATATAGGCTATTCTTCTTGGAAAGCTCTCACACGATCGCACCACTTCTTCGTCGTCTTCTTCTTATTCTTCTTCTTCTTTTTCTTCTTCATTGTCGTCTTCTTCTTCTTCTTCTTCTTCTTCTTCTTCTTCTTCTTCTTCTTCTTCTTCTTCTTCTTCTTCTTCTTCTTCTTCTTCTTCTTCTTCTTCTTCTTCTTCTTCTTCTTCTATAAGAATTAATCCAAATAAACAAAATATTCAGCGTAAAAATTTTACACAAACAAACAGGAGCGAAGATAACAGCTTCCCGTGTCAAGCACTAGATAACATCCTTCAAAAGGGTAGGAATTGTTCTGTTCCTTTCATTTTACAACTAGCTCAGACCTGGGCCCACAAAAGTGGGTAGTCTCTCAAATAAGTGGGATTTATTTTTTGGTACCATAAAATAAGGACCTCATTATAAATAAGGAGGGGAAAGTGACATGATTTGACTAGTCAATTGACGTGTCATATCTGTATTGTGTTTATTAATTAATCCATATTTTTGTCCTGTTGTGTCTATTTTTGCGTGTTCAAAAAGTTCTGACAATTTTTCCACCAACCATTTACAGGCCTGTTACCACGACTACTACTATACTACAACCACCACCACCACCACCACATTATCATCACTGCCACAACTATTATTACAACCACCACCACATCATCATCACTACCACTACCACATCATCATCACTACCATTTGTACTACAACCACCACATCAACAACACCACCACCACTACTACAACCACCACCATATCATTATCATCACGACCACAACTACTACAACCACTATACCACCACCACATCATCATCACTACAACAACTACTTCAACCACCACCACCACCATATCATCATCACTACCACTACTACTACAACAACAACCACTATCACATCTTCATCATCACTACTACTGTTACAACAACCACCAACACCACATCATCCTCACTACCACTAGTACTATAATCTCTACCATTAGGTTTTGGCGCTTTACTTCATTTGAAATAAGGAAACGCGGGTGGTTGGATGGGAGCATCACCCTTGAATCATATACCTATGATGTTCGCATGGGTGTACGATCCGATAGTGATGTCGTTTCTTCTTCTCTTTACTAGCCTATCCTGCTTCTTTGGTTTGTGATTGTATTTTTGACAGGGGATATTTTTTTTTCTGTAAATCTTCTGCCTGTTTGTTCTTGGTTATTTATAATTTAGCTTATGATATCTTTAGGTTATGATTTTGATTTACATTTGTACTATTTTTGTTAGATTGCTTGTTTTTTTGTTTCAGCGGTCTCTCATATAACCTCAATTGTGTTGGAAGAGACCTAAAGCAACAAACAAACAAAACAAAGAAAATAAGGAAACTTTGGAATTGTATTGTTTATGTATCATAATATAATTCTTATCAATTATCTATTTAGAACTATACAATATGTAAACACAATGCCATATACCATTCCAATTCCAATTCCTTTTTCTTGTGTGCGGAAATTCCTCTTTTGACATTGAAATTCCTACGAGTGGTGTCTGAAACTCCTGTGAGCCAAATTTAAAGTTGGCATCTCTGCAAACCGCATCATCATCCCTATGACTACTACTACAACCACCACCACATCATCATCATCCCTGCCACCACCACTACCTCATCATCCCTACCACCACTACTACTACAATCACCACCACATCATTATCCAATCACTACCACAGCATCACTGATACTACCATAACCACCACCACATCGACACAAATCATATGAGTATTTTTTAAAGTGAAAATTTGGGATGGGTGGTGACTGTTGTCATTGTATGATCACATGGTGCCATATATAAGATTTTATATGTTGTAATTACTCTTTCAACATTTGAAATTATTCCCAATGGTGTCAGAAATTACTGCGAGGCAAATTTTTTATTGCATCTCAGTAAATTTTAATGAAATTCTAATTTATAGGTTATAGTCATATGAATGAATCATGATCTATGCGCTGAAAAATGTCTCTTTTTTTTTTTTTGACCAGTCATTCTCACCTTTGGTTTTTTACGGAATAATTGCATGGAATGAATTGATGAACACAGAGAACTGCAAATATGAATGGTAAAAAAGAAACAATAGCAAGATCTTTTTTTTATTACAGTGGAACTCATTATATCCCATGCATACGTAATGGATACAAGGCGGGTTGGAACAATGCAACAGTGAATTATACCTTCCTCCTTTCCTCTGCTTTCCACCCATTCCAACTGCGCCACTGACATCCACTAAGTGCACTTCGAAACTCAATTGGCGCATTCCTAGCCACAGTTTCCACAGAGAGATCTTCACCATCTCACTTCTCAATGGGCATAGTTATCTAATCAGTCACGAGACCTCTCACTCTATGCATAACATACTAGGCTAAGTGTATCAGCATGTTGATCGGTCAGTCAGGCACACACAATAATTTCAATTCACCCACTCCTGCTTCATCTCCATCCATAATGTAAGTTGTGTTTGTCATATGTGCCTTCCTCTTTTCTTCTTGAGTATAACAACTAGAGGTGAAGTGAGTAGGAAAGTGCCAGAAAACAATAGAGAATAAAAATGTTTTTATTCTCTATTGTTTTCTGGTACTTTCCTACTCACTTCGTCTCTTGTTGTTACCAACATAAGTGCTTGCTCCACTCACATTTCTTCTTGATGATATGTAGTTTTTCTCAACTGGGTACTAAACTTGCAACTCACACCCGTTGTCGCCGTGTTCCAAGAGTATTTCCTGTTTATAATTTATAGCCATGTGTAGTTTATTATAGGCCATATAATAGGTATTTTTAAATTTCCTGTTGTAGCTGAGCTCATGCAACAGAGGCTGCGATATGAGAGCTGTACTGTATTCATTTTTTTGCTTAGAGGGCAATTTTGTAAATCATTATTGAACCCTTCTCTCCTATGGATAACAAATTCATTTTTAAATCTTTATTGTTGCATATATTTTTGAATATAGTGAAATGTTACTCAATTGTTATTGTTTTTATGGATTATTAACATATTCCTTAACACAGACACTAGATATGGCAAGAGTGTACAACTGGGATGTGAAACGACGACAGGCAGAGAAAGAGACAAAGTCGTAATAAATATCACAAAATAATCATCCATATTATTTTTTTTCTAACAAAATTGACTTGTTTATCAAATTTGGATCCAAGCAAAAATCGTGAAGAGATATAATATCAGATCTTAAGATTGATGAGTTCACAAAAAAAAATTTTTTTCTTTTTCTTCAAAATTATATATCCCCAAGTTTTTGAAATCATTGAATTAATTTTTAGATAATCTGACTAAGCAATTGAGTTAATTGAGATTATGGCCATTGGATATATGAGCCTGTGCCGAAAGGTCGTTTTTCAAGATTCGCCACAAAAATAACCCAATACTACCTTATTTTGAAAAAATCTAAAAAAAAAAAAGAAACCGAAGCTGTCAGTTTTCATCTGTTTCTCTGGGGTTGATAATGAAAATTAAACCAAAAACTGTCAATCTCGCATCGTTATAATAGCAAAAATACTTTCTCAAAGATTCAAAAAAGTGTTGACAAAGTTGATACTTTGTCCACACTTTTTCGGCACTTTAAAAATCTATTACTAACATACTTTTGGTGCCACTTTGTCTGGTTTTGGTTTATTTTTTATTATTTAATCCAAGAAATTGATGAAAATGAATATTTCCTAATTTTTTTCCAATGACTTGGTATTGAGGTATTTTGCAGTGAATCTTACAAAAACCACCTTTATATTTTGTAGGTTTTGCTTCTTTTTTTTCAAACTTAATTCATGTATTGTTGAAGAGGAGACATTTTGGAAAACTCAAGATTCTAATTGCTTTAATAGGCTAGTTAATCAGTTTTCTTGCACTTTTTTTTTCTTCTTTTTGGCTTTAATTCGTGACAAGGACCTAAAATTCTCTAAATCTTTAAGGTGTCGTTTTCTCAAAAATGTCATTATATTGCGCATATGTAATATAACCCATTGAATTTTGAATGCAATTGAGATGATCTGTGTGTGTGTCTGCTCATCCAGCCAATGAGTATCATGATGAGATATTGATTTTGTACACTTTTTTGCTTATAAGTATGATGGTTAGTTTTGTGAGAACAAAGTCAGTGTGTTAGTTGTGTGTGATTCAACATAAAATTTCATATCAACCCCCCAATTGTTTTGTTTTATTAATAACAACGTTGTTTTAACATAGCATTACATTTTATGATATTTTTATTAAAAGGAAAAAAAAGCATATTTCATACGGATAACCAGTAGATCTTATCCTCAAGAGAGAGAAAAAGTGCCATTCATCATGGAATTGGCCTAATACAGTTCACTCCGGATAATTGCAACTCGGTTAATCACAACTTTCGGTTAATCGCAACATTTCCCAAGAAACAGAATTAATTCTATATAAAAGTCACTGGTTAATTGCAACAAACTTCAGTTAATCGCAACAAATTTTGGCCCTCAACAAGTGGTAAATTCAAGAAATCAATCAAACAAAATATTAGGATTAAATTTCGTCATGGAAGAAATCATGACATGTTGAAAAATCGAGAGTGAGCGGGATTTAATGCTGCATTCGTGTGTCACTACTTTATTATAGACAAAAGAGGGTGGGGCTTTACGGTATGGGTTTGAGATGTCATCAGTGGCCAGGGGGCTAGGTATAGTTTTTAAAAGAAATAGACACTGACAGTTGTAAAGAGATATCCCTTGTTTTTGGGATTGAGAATTGTGCTTTATGACCAACAAGTTTGTTGAGAGCTTATAGTCTCTCATCACGGCTAATCTCTTTGACTCTTAAAAATGTTGAGAAGAAAAAAGTGAACTTAATCAAATCTAAATAAGATGTCGACTTGCATCAAAGCTGCTTTTGCTTGAAAAAATATATACAGGGCTGCCATGTGGTTTTTATTTCAATCATATTGCTCAGTATGTGGTGGACTAAGAACAATGTTTACAACAACTGGTTTGAGTTTACCATCTACAGTGCAGTCCTGATAATTCGAATTGGGTGGGAAAAGAAAATGACTTCTATTTATCAGAATTCGATTTGTCTCCAAACAAGGGAAATAACTAAACCTGGCTCTTGCTGGTGGTGTTTGGTGGTAAGAAGACCAGCTTCACTGCTTTCAGGTCTGAAATGTCTGGATGAGATGGACAGTTGTCAAGCACTAAGGCCACAGTCCTCCCTTGCAGCAGAAATTTTCTGTCAAGCTTTTGAACCCATGATTCAAATATTTTTCCAGTCATCCAAGCTTTCGAGTTTGCCGTATACTCCACTGGAAGCTTCTTGATGTTGTGAAAGCATCTTGGCTTGGCTGATTTCCCTATCACAGGCAGTGGTAGCTTTTCCGATCCAGACATGCGTGGAGTGGGGTGTGGCCTATGATTGTTCGTGCCGTGTATTGGTCAGCTTTGGTTATCACTGTGTGTTAGATCTATTTATAACCAACCCCCTTTGTTAGCCAGCGGCCAGCAGACCACAAGTTAGTCTTAGTGATGAGAGCGCGAGAAGGAGAGAGGGATGACGCGAGACAGCTGGTCAATTTGGAGAAAGAAGAGAGAGGGCGGGTGGGACGGAGAGGGAACAACACGCCATTACATGCCTCAGGGGTCTAGTTATTATTATTATTAGTCAACTCAGTCATTAAAACGCGTGGGAGTGTGGATACGGAGAACAGGCAGTTCGTTATGACCTTCCAGAGTTTGTTTTTTTAGTGATGGGCAAGCACTTGCACTTCAAATAAAGAGAATAACGACTGTTCGAATTCGAATTAACCATGAATATTTTATATAGAAAAAGAAGAAAATAATTCATTACATCGTATTTTCTTCGATTTAAAAGAAATTCGGTTAATCAGATTTCGAATTATCTGGACTGGACTGTATGTGTAAACGTTCCAATAATGGACTGGAAACTCAAGTTCGGTTAATTGCAACTTCAGTTAATCGCAACATTTTCGCTGATCCCAAGGTGTTGCTATTATCCAGAATGGACTGTATAATGATTACTGTTTTCTCTTTTAAAATCTTGGTGTGTAACTACTAACTACTAAGCATCTTTCTCTGCTGTGTTTGATGTCAGACTCAGAAAAAAAGTTTAATGATTTTAATGTGGTCATTCAAATTTTCCACTTATAATTATAATGTATTATATTTGATGCTGTAAATCATATGCCCCTATATGTCCTAATAAATGCACACTCCTTCAAATTTCCAACCACCTTTTTTTTTTTTCTTGTTTTCATTTTGAAGTTTTGAAGAAACAAAAAGCCAGGAAAACAATAACCATGTTTTGACATGGTGATAGAAAGCACTAATGCCATATACAGTGTGTAGATAAAAATAAAGGAAACAAAACAATCCATATTCGTATCATATTCAAAATCGACACGTATGAGTGCCTAATACTAATACTAATAAACGCACTCTCCCCATGGATCTTTACGCACAATGTGCGTTTATTGAGATATAGGAGGTAAATTGAACAAAGTTTCAGGGTTCTGGATTGTTTTAAATTGATTTTTCAATAATGCAACAAAATGTATGAAATTCAATTTAGTTTCACACTCCATTAGTAGGAAATGGGATCACTGGTTGACATTGACAGGTATCACATATTTAGGCCCCCTGTAGACCCTAGACTTTCCTTGTGAGCTAAGGAGGTCAGGTTAATTGCTGTGTCCTTTATTCATCTCTGTCAGATAATACGGAAGGGGGAATAGTAAAAAAAAAACATGCAAGACATTAAGTACAGTACTCATTATGATCGGGGAACCTCATGTGTAATGTTAGCATGTCTGACTGGTAATCATATCTGAGGTTCAATCCGCAGTCTAGACAAGTGATTTTTTTTTTGATTTTCTTTGTCTGGCACTGTTTCTTATCTATCTACCTTTTCATATTTTAGTCAAATTTTTTTGGAATTGTTTGATTTTCTCAGGCTGGACACATGGATAGATTTGTCAGGTCTATTACTTTTCCTTGTTTGAACAAATCTCATTGTCTTGCTTTTTCTTTAGGCGCTTACAAATGCGTCGAAATTATAATTCTTCTTACTTCTGAGACTAACCCACTCTATATATAATTCCTTATTTTTGGTGTTGAAAAAGTTAACGAGTCTGGCAAAATCTATTAAAACTCATGATAATTTTAAAACCTATATGTCCTAATATTTTATTTCATCCCATTTTATATATGTACTTATGCAAAATTAATTAACACAATGTTACTGCATAGGGGGGAAAATGGCATATTTTAATTTTAACACGAAAATAAATTGATAAATTATCACAGTAATTTTATTTTTTTTCTCAATCGTCTCAAAATGTTATTATTTCGGGGTCTTAAGCTTAAATTGTAAAATTTGAGTTGAAATAAATGCTTTCATTGGCGAGAGTGAGTTTTGCTTCTTCAACTCAAAACAAAACTTAGATTTCTTAAATCTGATTACATTGACATTGACTTTAAACGCAATTTTGTCATCTAGTTCCTTCCGATATGATACCATATTGACACATTAGGTCACTTTTTGTAATTTCTTATGTTGATAATCATGAGTCTATAAAAGTTATTAGGGTAGGGGAGATTTTTTTTTTGAAAGCTTGGTTTGGCTGAATTTCAGTACCTGATGACAGTAATATTTTCAGTCATATGATGACCGACAATACCTTGTATTTTTTGGGTTGTATTTCTGCGTGGCCCTTTGGTATACTGTGTAATTTTATTTCATTATTCTCTTTGACTACTTTTTTACCAGCGATTGTGTGCTTTAAAATCCTCTGATATGACTTTTTTGTGTAAATTAGCATGCCTTTTGTATTTGAAAATAATAAACTGCAACACTTTTTTCTCTGTATATTCCTATTTTTCTGTCCTCTTTTTGTATGTATGTATGTATAGTCGAGATTATTTTTTTCTGGCCCACCTGTCCAGCTGTCAATGGATCTTAAAGTGTCTACTTTGCGATACACGAGCGTCCCATCCAAAGGGTAGCAAAAAATTGTTTTTCCATTTAACACTTTGGAAAAGAGATTAAATGATCCAAACAATGAACGATTCGAATATAAACCCTTCGTCCGCATAAAAATTGTCTAAACGTATAAACAGAATATCGTTTGAGCTCCTTGTTGGATGGAATCTGAATGACACGAAAGCCTAGTTTGCTGACAGGAGCATAGTGGTTGAGCTGCTTGACTCTTAATTGGAAGTTCTTGGGTTCAAAGCCCAACGGGAACCTTTTTTTCCCCTTCTATCTATTTTTTTTTTTTTTTTTATTTCCTTTATATTTTAAAGCTTATTTATTGATTTGTTTATATATTCTTCTTCTTTTTATTATTATCATTCTATCATTTTCTTCGTGTTTTTCTAATTATTATTACTATTATTATTATTATATATTATTATTATTATTATTATTATTATTATATTATTATTATTATTATTATTATTATTATTATTATTACTATTATCTGCCAAATAAACAATATTGTTGTTACAATAGTAAACTTATGAAAGTCATTACAATCATGGGGAAAATTTCTGAGCTACACCTAGCACGACCTAGCAGGTAACATTAATACCTGCCTATTTTAGGTCTCATGATAAAATATGAGCTCATTTTTGCAATGGAAAAACATATATTTTAAGGAACTGTGTTTTCAGTCCACAAGTGGACTGAAAACACGTGTATTCAGTCCACCGGAAATAAAAATATTTAAAACGGACCAATTATCGATAATGACGACATTGATACCTATTCCCCGTAAGGTAGTCATCATCAAAAGTGGATAGCATAACATTTATGGCAATTTGACGGCTTAATAATATCATTTACAGAGTTTTATTTACTCTCGGAAAGTCTTGAGTGAGAGTTGTTCGAAATCGGGAGCCTGAAATTGATCACAATTCTCGATAACCATGGTTGCCCGATAGCCATTGGTCTGGCCAATTTGGCCAAAATTGACCACACAGAGAATAATGTTTCTATAAGTAATCTAAAATTGACATTTGTATCTATTTTTTTAATGTTTCCTAGTCCGTTATAATTTTTATGATTACCAAAACCGATGAGTTTTCCAAGGAGATCATAGTTTAAGTATTGTTTGCCCACGTAAAGTTCTATTTGGTCACTTTTCACATCGATCACTGGCCTCGGGCACGCCTGTGTACTCCCTTGGCAAAAAAAAAATTCTTAATTCTTAATTTTCAAGTTCAACACGTTGCCGCCATTCCTGGTGACTCGAGAGGTTTGATCGACTTTTACTTTTAATTTTGTAAAAAGATGATTTACTTTTACTCACTTTTAAGATTATTATTTTAATTTAGAACACAGTGAGGCGTCAAAATGTATTGCCTTGTGTATTTCTTGTACGTAACAATATGAATCCGGAGAAAAACGAACAAACAAAACAAAAAAAAAAGAAAAGAAAAAGAGAAAATCTTTATAATTTATAGTTATATAGGGAGCGTCAGAGAGAAAAGGGGGGTGGGGGTGGGAGAGATTGGAGATAGAGTATAGATAAATAGATAGATAGAAAGAGAGAGAAGGACTGCTTTGTAGCTACTTGTACTCGATTTTTATTTTTATTTTGGTTCCTATCCTTATTTATAAGGTTACAGCTTGGGACACTTTTGGTGTAGACAATACCGACGTGAGCAGCAAGGAAGACGACTCTACATTCTTTTAAGGACTCTTTTGTTTTTAAAGGTTTGATGGCGCTTATAAAACATTGAGGTCATTTTAGGGCTAGTAGAAAGGAAAAAATGGGAAAGCCAGTCAAAAAAATTACAGTTTTAGAAGACATGATAGACGATGAATAATAGACCAGCCCTACAATTCAAAGGATTTTGAAAGAAAAGGATCTTAGAAGAAGACAAAGTCAAGACTGCCCGAGGGGGGAGGGAGGGGGAAGGCCTCGAAGCACAGCTGTACTCGAGGCCAGTGATCGATGTGAAAAGTGACCAAATAGAACCTTACTTGGGCAAGCAATACTAATACTAATACTCTGATCTTCTTGGAAAATTCCTCTGTTTTGATAATCACAAAAAAAAAAAAAAATTCTAAAGGACTAGGAAAAATTAAAAATAGATGTAAATGTTAATTTTAAATTAATTGTAGAAACATTATTCTCTGTGTGGTCAATTTTGGCCAAATTGGCCAGGCCAATGGCTATCTCGCAGCCACGGTAAGAATCTCGTCAATGTTTGAGTTGATAAATCAGTTTCGAGAATTGAGATCTATTTCAGGCACCCGGTTTCGAACAACTCTCAATCAAGATTTCCTGAGACTGAGAGTAAATAAAACACTGTAAATGATGTTATTCAGCCGTTGAATTGTTATAAATTTTATGCCTGTCCATTTCTGATGATGCCTATAATAGGCTCAGTATCAAAGTTGTCACGATCGATTAAGGTAAGTATAGACTAGACGATCCTTTTAAAATATTTTTATTTCCGGTGGACTGAAAACACAGTTCCATATTTTAAATCCAAAGCAAAATATTGCAACCTTACAACAATGTTTTTAAAAATTCCAGAGAGAGAGAGAGAGAGAGAGAGTTCGTGTATTCGGAGAAAACCCGAGACTGGTAGAATTTGCAAATTTTTTAAATATTATTTGTTGGTTTTTTTTTTTAATAGACAAAATCAATAGAAAACAACAACAAAAAAGAATTCTGCGCTTCCCCTCTCTGGAAAAATACTTGTAAATTTTCCTCATTGTGACAAATTTGCATATTTAATCCGTATTGTTATCCGATTTTTAATGAATGTAGAAACCACAATAGTCAGCTACGCCTCTGGCTTTCAACTATAAAAATGTAACAATTGTTTATGTCAAGTGTGTACAAAGTTTACAATTTGCTGTGTAATTTTGAATTCAGGGTGGCAATGTTAGTGAGTAGTACAAATGATTCTCGTGAAAAGTAAACCCCAAGTCAAGCCTGTGCGGAGTTCAGTGATCATAATCACAACATAATTCACTGTGTATAATACTGTGATAGTAAAACCTCCAAAAGTTCACTCATCCTAGACCCTTCGTTTTTTATATACCGTAAAGAGGAAAAATCCCAAAGTATGGTACTGTAACCAATGAAAAAAAAATCGACTTGCACTAACAATTCTCGTGTTCGAGCCAATGGGCATGATCATGGCGTACTAAAAGAGTCAAGGCCTTGGCGCACGCGTATCGAGCCGAGTTGGTTAAGGCCATTGACTAGCGCTGTGTAGTGTGCAGGTAGTGTGTAAGTCTAGTGTTAGTGAGAATTACTAAAGACCGGTATGCAATGGGCAGTGATGTAAGAGGCGAGTTGTAATTATTTATCTCATCAAACGTGTCGGAGGATGATTTACTAATAAATAGTCTATATTATATTCAAATTATAAATCATGACGAGATAGCAAGTTAAGCTTTGTATAGAAATAAGCGTACACAAAACTTTATTTGAGATGGACTAAAAATACAACAACGAGAGAGAGAGAGAGAGAGAGAGAGAGAGAGAGAGAGAGAGAGAGAGAGAGAGAGAGAGAGAGAGAGAGACCTTTGGGGAATTTTGTTTCTTTTTAACAGTAGTGGGCAGTTTGATAGTCAACACTGAACTTTGATGAGTAACAACGAACATAGTTTTGTGGAAAAGAAGCACCTCAACGTGATGGTGGTGATGGTAGTAGTAGTAGTAGTAGTAGTAGTAGTAGTAGTAGTAGTAGTAGAGTAGTAGTAGTAGTAGTAGTAGTAGTAGTAGTAGTAGTAGTAGTAGTAGCAGTAGTAGTAGTAGTAGTAGTAGTAGTAGTAGTAGTAGTAGTAGTAGTAGTAGTAGTAGTAGTAGTAGTAGTAGTAGTAGTAGCAGTGTTAAAGAGGAAATGATGAAGATAGTTGTGATAATTTTATAGTGAGCAAAAAAATTTATAACGGGAAGAAAAATGTTGGAGAGGGAAGGGGGTAGGTCATACAATGAAAAAGATATTATGTTTGAGAGATAATAAAAGATTGGGGAAGGGACAAATGATGATGGTGATGACAATGATGATAATGATATGTGGTGTCAATGATGATGATGAAGATTGCATCTTACCTTAAATGCGGTGTTAAACAAGCAACAGTGGCGATGTTTTAGTTGGTTACATTGATGTTGATGATAATTTGGCAACTTTTCTTGTTGCTTTACTCTTATTCTCTGATGGAAATGCTAGGCAGTGTCTCTTTAAAATTATACGCTTCAAGAGTTTGAATAACACTAGAGATGCACCGATAGGCGAACTCTGCATTAAGAGAATGGCATGGAACTAGCGAGACTAAAAACTTTTTCCTCGTAAATAAACATTTCACCATAATACAAAATAATGTTCTTGCAAGCTTTCCATGCTGATCTTGAGCTTTGCCGAATACCTCCCCTCCTAAAATGTAAATATATTGTAATAATAAGTTGTATCAAAAAATGAAAGGTCATACTTTTAAATATTACCTGTCTGGTCACACCAGATTCAATTTGTATATGCCTGTAACCACAATATTCTATTCTTAAATCGATTCTATACATGAGCATTGGGCATCCCAGTAATAGGCACTGTAACATAATTACTGTATTATGAAAAGATATTAGATAAATATGGTTTAATGAGATTTACAAGAAATTTAAAGTATGACCTTTATTTTAAGACTTACTGTAAACCTGATTGCAATGATTCTGAAATATTTGTCACTTTAATATTCAAAGCTCCTTCTAGTTTTATCTGATACTTCCTTACTGTCTTAAACAGAATTTTTAAATTATGCCATATTAATATTAAATTATGTCATCAACATTTCAATACTCTACGATTTTATTTTACACTTTTAGATAGGTAAATGTAACCCTGTGACGGACACAATGGCCAGGGTGAATCTATGAAAATGTATTACATATAAATGGTCAAATGGTTACTTATTGTGTTATATTTACTTGATTATTTATTTGTTTATCGTTTCAATTCGGAAAAGTAAGCCCTTGTACTATTCATTAAATATTTATTAATTTAATTAATACATTTTTTTACAACACCAAAAATGTGCATCACTCATGGAGCTGGTATTCCTCATAAATAAAATTACCTCTGTACGTTAATGAAGCTTTGACATAAACTTCATCTGCAATTATAATGCAAGCCCTGCTCCTTTCTTCTTTAGAATTAAAAAAAGACTTAAAAAGTTTGACATCATCAATGTTCTTTGCTGA
>NC_088362.1:33252589-33330313 GCF_034508935.2 Berghia stephanieae
CAGTCAAATGCATAGTCATTGTTTTGGGAGATGATATTTTTTTTCCTTGTAAATCATCTCTCTGTAATGTATTATTGCTATTTTAATGTATAATGTAGGCATTTGAGTGTATTCCTCTTTGTTGGATTTTGTGCTTGTGTCTGGATGAGACTTATAGGTTATCTCAAACTAGGTGCATTGGTGGTATGCTCTTGGAATCTACATCTGATCCCTATTTGTTCCCAGTTCCCCTATGTCTTACTTTTTCTTGGGTGCTTTAATTGTAATTCTAGAACTTTTTACTGTCACATTTTCTTCCTTTTTACTGGCGCTGATATAACCTAAATGTGTTGCAAGCGCCGTAAAACCCTTAAAAACAAAAAACAAAACAAAACTTCTGTTCTCACAAACAGGGATGCCAGATGGCCAGAGTTCTTCGAAGCCAATTTAGACTGCAAAAGTGACCAAATAGAACCTCATGTGGCCAAACACGCCAAACACTCTGACCTCCTTAAAAGACATCGATTTTGATTTTTTTAACGACTCACCTAGGAAAAGACTTGTTTTATTTTTAAAAAAGAAAATTTTAATTAATAATAATATATACGCGATTCTCCGTGTGTCAATTTTGATCATACGCGTGGCCATCTGGCAGCATTACTAATACAATAAATCTGACTTAACGTCTTGACACTTCTTCCTAGTAAAATAGCAGTATTCTACTCGTTGCCTTTCCGTTTCATGCTGCACCTTTTAGATATGTGTGAAATTTGAACGTTTTTGTGTGGGAAATACTACCTTCGTATAGCAGTATCTTAACTGTAGCCATTACTTTAAAGACAGTATTGTCGGAAGAACGGTCGTCCTACTGTTGAGACGGTCAGTTAAGGAATTTCTTTGATAACGTAAAAGTTGTTGAGGTTATGTTATGGCAGCCCAATAATAATCAATGAAAGATGATAACACAGAAGTGACGATTTAATTCGAGTTTATTAAATAAAACTCATGGTGATTTTCATCTGTCTAACATGGACAGGAAAAAAGGCAAAAAGGAAGTGAAAGTAGAATCTATTAATAGGTACATAAACAAAAATATCGTATAATGATAAATTCGCTCTATTATTCATGGTAATTAATCAATGATGGGATCATACTCAACACCCTCCCATGATCTCAGCATTGTGAGCATTTAACAAAATAATTGGTATTCATCAATATATATACCCTACAAGAAATACTAACTTAGCAAAATGGCATCTGTGCTTGTTACTTGTGCAATATAAAAAAAAAATATATCTACCTATACCTATTTACTGAAAAATTTGGAAATTAGTAATACAAATAACAAGCATATCAACAGTTTCATTGAATCAAAACTGTGTTAATTATTGTGTTAATGTCTAAAAGGACTTTAAGACAATACATTATATTTAAATTTAACATAAGTAGTAAATGCACAGAGTGACCATGAATCAAAATAATAATAGTAGTTTGTGATCATGAAGTATATTTGCAACTTTACTTTAAATCTTGAATAAATGATAGTAAAGAGCTAAAATAAAAATGGGATATTTGAAAAAAGGAGATAAATCAAACAAAAGTAAATTAATAGTAGATACTAAAAGTATCATGCATGTTATTTAAATCATTTAGTTTTCTTTATGCAAATGAAAACAATTGGGTTATCTACCCCATAATAGCAGTTTTAAATTCTTGCAATTTGGCCTTAGAAGCAGGTTTTGTAAAAACATCAGCAACATTTGAATCTGTTGGTATGTAATAAACAGACAATCTATTCTCAGATATCTCATTTCTAATGAAATGGTATTTTATATCAATATGCTTTGATCTTTGGTGCTTTACTGGGTTTTGAGCAAGTGCAATAGCTCCTTGATTGTCACAGAAAAGAGTGAATTGATTTTCATTTAGATCTGATATTTCTTTGAGAAAAGATGTCAAATATTTTCCTTCTTGGATAGCTGAAACAAGAGACATGTATTCAGCTTCACAGGTTGATAATGCAACTGTTTGTTGCTTTCTGGATTTCCAGGAAATTAAGGGACCAGTTTCTGAAATTCTATAACAATATCCTGAAATACTTTTTCTGTCCTGGGAAGAGTTAGCCCAGTCAGCATCACAAAAACCAGTAATTCTAAGCGGTTCCCCTGATTTCCTGAAGATCAATTTTTCATTAATTGTACCTTTTAGGTATCTTATTACATGTTTTGCCATTTTCAAGTGACATTGTTTAGCATTAGACATGAATTGAGATAGCCTAGTAACAGTGAATGAAATATCAGGCCTTGTGGCTGTCATGATATAGATAAGAGCACCAACCATAGATTTATACAATCTTAATTCATTGTTATCAAGTGGTTCAGAATGATGTTCATACTCAGATGGTTTCATTTCAGATGGAATGGCTTTAGGCTTACAATCAACCATATTAAATCTTTCAAGTACATTGTTAATGTAAAGGCTTTGGCACATTGTTATTCCCTCATTTGTCTTATCAAACTGAATTCCCAAAAAATATGAAACATTTCCAAGATCTTTCATTTTAAAATCTTCCTGCAAGACATTCTTGACTGAGTCAAGGTGACAGGGTTTAGCTGCAATTAGCAAATCATCTACCCATACTAAAATATAGATCTTTTTGTTTGGATCAAAATAGAAGCATGGATCATTAATTGACCTTACAAAACCTTCATTTGTCAAATGTTCATCAAGAGTGTTGTTCCAGTTTCTGCCTGATTGTTTCAGACCATATAAGCTTTTCTTTAATTTCAAAACATAATTATCACCCTTGACTATGAACCCTTTGGGTTGTTCTATATAGATTTCACAATCTATGGCGCATTGAGATACGCAGCCTTGACATCCATTTGATGGATCTCTAGGTCATTTTGCATGGCAATTTGTGTCAGTATTCTGATTGAACTCAGGCGTGTAGTCGGGGAAAATGTCTCAAAGTAATCAATGCCTTCAACTTGAGCATAACCTTTGGCAACAAACCGTGCCTTGTAAGTTTCTTTCCCTTCCTTGCTTGTTTTTATAGCAAATACCCATCTTCCACCAATGACTTTCCTGTCTTTTGGTAGAGGCACAATTTCAAATGTGTTGTTATCTTTAAGAGATTCCATTTCAGAAGTCATTGCTTCT
Organism: Berghia stephanieae; assembly: GCF_034508935.2. Lineage (NCBI taxonomy): Eukaryota > Metazoa > Mollusca > Gastropoda > Nudibranchia > Aeolidiidae > Berghia > Berghia stephanieae. Next base: position 33,255,731 of record NC_088362.1, read on the forward strand.
TTCCATTTCTCTGCGTTGTCGCCAGAGATGGCTTCACAATAAGATTGTGGTGCATGGCTAAGACTATAACAAAAATGAGTATAGACATGGTTATTCATTTCATCATCACAATAATAATCATTAAGATAATTTGGCTTACGCCTTTCTCTCTTCATGGGTACCCCATCTGAGGATGATGATGCTGATTGGTTGGGTGAATTACAAGAATGTTCAATGTCGTCATTATTTATTTCAATTTCATCAACCGTATCATCATTCTCATATGGTGGTGTCAATGGTTCAATGTAATCAGAATTGTTTTGTGACTTATCAATCAGAACAGTATTTTATTATCATTGTCATCAGTGTTTACACATGGTTTTGAATCAAAAAATTTGACACATCTTACTTTCCTTACTATTTGTTTCTCAGGTAGGTATACAAGATAGGCGGGGCTATCTCGGTCATAACCAACAAAAACGCCTCTTTCTGCTCTTTCTTCCAGTTTCTTTGGGTTTTGGTTCAATGTATAGCAAGTTTGGCCAAAAATGTGCATATTGGATATGTTAGGTTTAATGTTGGTCATGGCCTCAATAGGAGTTCCCCTAACCTTCGGTTAAAACACCTGTTTCTTATATATGCTGAAGTCATAACAGCATAAGTCCAAAGGGACTTTGGTAATTTTGCCTCAATTAGTAAGCATCTTGCCATTGAAAAAAGCGTCCTCCAATTCCTCTCGGCCGTACCGTTCTGGTGAGGACTATGGGGGGCACTTTTCTCATGGCGTATGAAATTATCAACTAAAATTCTTTTAAACTCATTGGAAACAAATTCACCACCGTTGTCACTTCTGATTTTACACACTTTACCATAAGGCCTAATGTCAGATAGAAATTTCTTAAAGGCTTCTGCTGTATCAGACTTTTGCTTAAGAAAATATACCACTGTTAAGCTGGAAAAATCATCTACACAAATGAGTGAATATCTAAAGTCTTGAGCTGCTGGTTCAACAGGACCAGCTAGATCTAAGTGCACAAGTTCTAGGGGCCTTTTTGCCCTGGTATCAGGTTGTCTATTTCGATTATCACACATTTTACCTAAAATGCAAGTTTCACAATCTAGGTTTGGGGATTTATCTCCAGAGATTTTCATTCCATCAACTTTGTTTTCTAAACTTATGATGTCGCGCACATTTGAATGTCCTAAAATACTGTGCCAAACATTGAGGGACTGATTGTTTATTTTTGTTTTCTTCAACATGTTCAGGTAGAATAGATTGTTTCTTTTCTCAATATCAAACGCATGTCCATCCATCTGAACGACTCCTTTGTCTTTTGAAAAATTAACGAATGCACCAGCTTTGGTTGCAGCTGGAATAGAAAATATGTTTTGATCAAACGATGGGATTAAGAGCGCATCTTTTAAAACAATTTCCCTTTTTTGACCTTGCTGATCTTCGAAATACAATTTAGCATCTCCTTGTCCCTGAACAATGTTTTTAGCTTTTGTCCCATCCGCTAGTTGAATGGTATAGGACTCTGGGTTGAACAGCTTGTTAAATCTTATGAACTTTTCACTTTCTTTTACGATATGTGTCGTCGCACCACTGTCAATAAGAATATGATTATTTTCACCACATGATGACTTGCTCAGGTTATTAACGCCGAATGTGAAATGATGATTTTCATAATTAGTATCAGGATCTGTTGTTAGTGACCGTACCGACTGCTGTTTGTTTTCTCGTTTGAATTTGGACCTGCAGTATTTCGTTTCATGTGTATACGAATCACAAAAACTACAAAATTTTGGTTTGTTTGAGTTTGCATGTGGGCGAGGGTTGTTAGGTTGCCACGACTGTGGGCGTGGGTTGTTAGTTTGCCACGACGGTGGGCGTGGGTTGTTATGTTGTTGTCTAGGTTTCTTGAAGCATTCACTGGTATGGTGAGATTTTGTCTTGCAGAATGAACACCAGGTAGAGTGCCTTTGAGGCTGTGGCTCAGCGGCCATTGACATAATTGAAGACGATGTGGTTTTATTATTGTGTAAATTCTCTTGGTCTTCGTAATTTCTGAGAAGAATTTTGAAATCAGCGAAATTTAAATCACTTTCTTTTTGATTTATTACCGCTGTAAACGCTTTGTACTGCGATGGAAGAGCTTTCATGATCATGGCGATCAGAAGACCATCACTTATTATTTCGTTCGCATCGCGTAATTGTGCAGCAATTGTTTCAGCTCTTATCAAAAATCAGTTAAGGATTCCTTTCCAAGTTGTAAACTAGTAAGCTCAGTATAAAGGGTTATAATTCTTGGTTTACCCTTTGGGAGGTAATGTTCCTTTAGAATTTTCAGGGATTTTCTCCCATCATCGGTTGCGTCTCTCATAATGAGGGACAATGAACGATCATCTAAGCATTGGATGAGCTCCGCGAAGCATTCTGCGTTTTTATCCGTATCTGGAGTTTCTTCATTGATGAAGATGTGGTGTAGACCTTTAAGTCTCATAAGACCTAAGAACTTCAGGTGCCACATTTCGAAGTTTCGTTCATCGCCGTTAAAAATTGGTGTTTTGTAGGCTGCCATTGTCTTATATTTTGTTGACATTCGTTTGTTCGGTTATTTTACGTTCAGTATCCTTGTTCGGTTATTTTACCTTCAGTATCCTGGGCCCATAACCTGTTGAGGTTATGTTATGGCAGCCCAATAATAATCAATGAAAGATGATAACACAGAAGTGACGATTTAATTCGAGTTTATTAAATAAAACTCATGGTGATTTTCATCTGTCTAACATGGACAGGAAAAAGGCAAAAAGGAAGTGAAAGTAGAATCTATTAATCGGTACATAAACAAAATATTCGTATAATGATAAATTCGCTCTATTATTCATGGTAATTAATCAATGATGGGATCATACTCAACAAAAGTGACATCACTTCCCCACCCGATGGGGAAACGGTTGGGGGAAAGACGAGAAAGGAATGCCTTTGATTGTCACCGACATCTGCATATCATTAAAGCCTGACGACAGGGATACTGTTATATATGGGGGAAAAAAAAAAACACGAACGGCCCCGCAGGATGCAGTAAGTGGGCAATGATCTGTCCTGTATATGAAGTCCTAGGCTCGAGGTCATTGGTCACATTGCAAAATGTGCTCAAAGTGACCACAGCTATTTTAATAAATATCTAACATCGCGATTGGTCATTTGATTCAGTTTGACACATGGGTATGTTTATAACATTTGTAAACAAAGCAGCGTGTTTACATTTGTTAAGAAATATCCAATAGTTGGAGAGCAAGTGATTGATGACCTGGTTGGACGAAAACATGAATATAGAATTTTTTTTTTTTTTTTTTTTTTTTCGGCGGGAAATCCAAGGTGGCGGACGTGTTTACATTTCTCTCCTGATTCAATCTTCTTGATCTAAATTCTAGAAATATTTAGGCAGTGACAATAGTACTCAATATTATTATTCAATATTGATATTGAATCTTCTCGCTCCCCTCACCAGAAACACAAAACTTGAATGAAATATCGGACATCAAAACTTGTTCATTTTCGAATTAGATTTATGTAATTTCTGCCTTCGAGAGGATTCCGGCTTGTGTGTGTACTTGAGATATCTAGTTGAGATTAGTTAGATACTTATCAGATTGGAGTGAACAACAAGATACAGTGATACAGTACAGCTAAGACTTAGATAGATCTATTCATTTAACAAGTAAGAAGATGAGCTTAAACAGCAGTAGTAGGAAAGGTAGATCTGGCAGTGCCAGTACTAGTAGTGGCAGTAGTAGGAAAGAAAGCCCTGCACCGATGAGTACAAATAAGGCAAAAGCAAAAGCTGAGACTGAGACTTGCGGAAAATGTGAATATGTATGCAAAGAGATTGAGAAATGCTTACAGTGCGAGCTCTGTGACCAGTGGTTTCATACTTTGTGTGAAAAGATAGATGATGACACCTATCAACTGTTGAAGAAAGACTCAGAAAAAGAATGTCCGCTACTGCATTACTACTGCTCTAAGTCCTGCAACAAAGTGGCCTCAAAGTTCTTGGGCAATTTCATGCAGCTTGAAAAGGAAGTAGATAAACTCAGGAAAAAAGTAGAAGACGTAGATAAAAGTGTGAATATCATTCAAAAAGGTGAATTCACAGAGGAGATGATAGAAATAGTGAAATCAACAGCAAAGGATGAGATAGAGGCCTACCCTATGTCTGAGACGAGTGAGATTAAGGAGAGACTCAAGAGAAGTACAGAAGAAAAGTCAGATAGAGTAAGACAAGATATAAATGAAATGAGGAAAATCAATGAAACTGAGGAGAAGAAGCAGGCAATGGTGAAAAAGAACCTGGAACTAGAAGAGGAGAGAAATGAAAGGGCTAAGAGAGTGAAGAATGTAATTATGTATGGCATACCAGAAGCTAAAGATGGCGACAACAAGGAAGATATAAGAAAAGCCCAAATGGTACTCAAAGAGTTGCAGGTTCATGGAAACAAAGACAGCCTCAACCCTATAGAGCAAGTGATCAGATTGGGCAGAAGAGAAGATAGACCAAGACCCATGAAAATAAGTCTGATGTCAACGGATCAGCGTAACACTGCTCTTAGGAACAGCAAACAGTTGAAAGACCACAAACGGGAATGCTTACAAAAGGTGTATATTGGAGCTGACCAAACAATTATGCAAAGAGAGCAGGCCAAGGAGTTAAGAGAGGAGCTGAAGAGAAGACGAGAAGCAGGGGAAGATGTAGTCATATATAGAAAAGGGTCATTTTCAGGGAAAAGTTTAGTGAACAAATAAGAAAGAGAGACAGCGATGTTGGAGGAAATGACTGGGACTGGGATGAGGAATGACTATATTGGAAACGTGTCAGTCCAATTGCCCAAAATGTTTCTGAGCAAGGACTCGAAGACAACAAGAAAATTCAAAAAAGAGAAGTACCAGTGAATGATAAGGAGGGGCAGCACGTGAATATGAAAAATACCCTGAAGTTCATGTACACGAACGCAGACAGTGTAATGAATAAGAGAGAGGAGCTAAAGGCTATGGCAGAAGAAGAAGATCCAGATGTAATAGCAATAACAGAAGCTAAGCCAAAGAATGCAACAACACACCCAACCATAGCAGAGTTAGGTATTGAGGGATACACTATAATAGCTAGCAGAGATTTTGAAACTTCCGGCAGAGGAGTATACTTATTGGTGAGAGAGAACCTCAAGGTTAACCCCATAGAGGAACTCACAGATCACGACTTTAGGGAGAGCGCTTGGTGCTCGATTGGAGTAACTGGACAAAGTCAGATACTAGTAGGAGTGATTTATCGGAGCCCAAATAGCACAGGAGAAAATAATGAGAGAATGTTGGAGATGATAAGGAGAGCATCACAAAAAAAGCATTCAGAGATAATTATTATGGGAGACTTCAACATGCCGGAACTGGAGTGGAAAGGGATGGACGAACCAAAAGAGGGAAGCCTGGAGGAAAGTTTCATAGAAACCATTGAAGATTGCTACCTACAACAGATAATAAAAGAACCCACGAGACAGAGAAAAAACCAAAAGCCCAACGTATTGGACTTGATATTGATGGAGGAAGAAAATGACATAATCGACCTAAGACTGAGCCACCCACTGGGAAAAAGCGACCATGCGACCATATTCCTAAAACTGAGGGCGACTGTAGATGAAAAACTGACACTCAGATATAGGAAGGCTGATCTAGAGAGTATGAAAGAGGAACTGGGCATATCAAATGGGAGGAAATACTAATCGAGGACACCGTAGGAAATAACTGGAGTAGATTTACCAGAGTACTTAACCAATGCTTCGAGAAAAACATCCCGAAAAGCAGAGAGAACCGGGTTGGGAGAAGAAATCAACCTTGGATGACGCAGGAAGTGAGAGAGGCATTACGGAAGAAGAAGGCAGTAAATAGAAGATACTCTAGAAGCAAAAAGGAAGAGGATTGGGACAAATACAAAAGAGTGAGAAACGCAACTACTAAAATAGTCCGACAAGCGCATCAAAAGTATGAGAACAAGATAGCAGAGGAAACGAAAGAAAATCCTAAAGTATTCTGGAGTTATGTAAACAGTAAAATGAAGACAAGACAGGGAACCTGTGACATAAAAAAAAGAAGATGGCACTTGGGCATCTGAAGATGAAGACAAGGCAGAGGTGCTAAATCTCTTCTTTGCAAGTGTCTTTACAGTGGAGAACCAGAAAAACTTGCCAGATATTGCTAAAAGAAGTAATATAGATACTACACAATGGCCGATTACTGAAGAGAGAGTAATGAAGAGACTACAAAACCTAAAGGAGAGTAAATCACCTGGACCTGACAAACTTCATCCTTACATCCTAAAAAACTTAGCAGAGCAGCTAGTAGAACCCCTAACCAAGATATTTAACCAGTCGATGAAAGAAGGAAGACTACCAAGGGAATGGAAAGAAGCTAACGTCACAGCCATATTCAAGAAGGGAGACAGAAAAAATCCAGAAAACTACAGACCAGTGAGCCTGACATCTGTCGTCTGCAAGCTCATGGAACAGCTGATTAGAGAAGAAATGGTTGATCATATGACCAAGAACAAACTATTCAGCAAAGATCAACATGGTTTCATGGCGGGAAGGTCTACAGTAACAAACCTACTTGAAACAATGGATGACTGGACGAGAGACCTGGAATTAGGCAACAATTTAGATGTCATATACCTCGACTTCAGAAAGGCATTTGACAAAGTTCCACACTGGCGCCTAATCAGGAAATTGGAACAGTATCAAATTAATGATCAGACAGTCAAATGGGTCCGAGATTTCCTCAAAGATAGAAGACAAAAAGTGATAGTGAATGGAACAGCATCAACAGAGAGACTGGTAACAAGTGGAGTTCCACAAGGAAGTGTACTGGGACCAGTTCTCTTCCTGATTTATATCAATGACTTGCCAGACAATCTATCATCTAAATGTAAAATCTTTGCCGATGATACTAAGCTCTATGGAGTAGCTAATACAGAAGAAGAAAGAAACACCTTACAACAAGATTTGAAAAAGCTTGAAGAATGGTCCGAAATATGGCAGATGGAGTTCAATGTAGATAAATGTGCAGTTCTTCACCTAGGAAAAAACAACAGAGAAGCAAACTATATAATGAAAGAAAAACCCCTGCAGAAATCCAATGGGGAAAAAGACCTAGGAGTATTTATTGATAGGAAGCTAAACTTCAAGAAGCAAATTAAAGATGTTCAATCTAAAGCTAGTAAAACACTCGGAATAGTGAAAAGAAATTTCAAGAATCTGAAAACAAAACACATGACTACCATCTACAAGACTATGGTTAGATCAAAGCTGGAATATGCTAACTGCATATGGTATCCGAAGTTTGAGGGAGACAAAGACTGTTTGGAAAGAGTGCAAAGGAGAGCAACAAAACTTATCACACACCTGAAAGACAAAACATACTGTGAGAGATTGAAAGAATTAAATCTCCCGACCTTAGATTACAGGAGAAGAAGGGGAGATATGATCCAAACATATAAAATAGTAAAGGGAATAGACAGGGTAGAGGCAGGATTCCTTAAACCAAACAAGAACATTCAGACACGAGGAAACAGCAAGAAACTGAAAAAAGAACGTTTTAAAACAAATGAAAGAAGGAACTTTTTTTCATCTAGAATTGTAAATAACTGGAATAAACTACAAGAAACCACAGTATCAGCAAAAAATTTGAATAAATTCAAAGCAGAGTTGGAGATAAGCAACACCCTAGGAAACAAGTTCAATTATAAAAATTGGTCCAATCATTAATAGATGAGGAGGAGCGAAGGAGACTACACCAAGTCTAAAAGCTCTATACAGAGGTATCCAGGTAGGTATCCAGGTATAGCTCGCTCCTCGCTCCCATTATCATTAAAATCCATCAGAGGGTTGTGGAGATATTCGCGTCAACGCGTGCGCACGGACAATAGATAGTATGCGCTTGAGCTTGGCTAAGAAGTTCACAACATTGCCATCATTGCCACTGACCAACACACAAAATTTAGTGTAATCATGAACTTTTATAGTCTGGTTAATACAGTTTAGTGAGTATTACTCATAAACGTGGATGAAAAATAACAATAACAAAGACCAGATAGAGTGACGTCAACTTCATTCTATCAATAAAACTTGAGTCAAACTGAAACATTTGTAAAAAGGACACAAATATTAATAAATCAAAAACAAAGAGAAGAGAAGTCATAATAATATAAGGGAACAAAACCAATGAACCAAAAAAAAAAAAAAAAAAAAAAAAAGCACCAACAACAAACAAATAAAACAAAACAAGTTACTGATAGGCTTTATTCAACCACGAGAATAACGAGTTCTTGAACGCCAATCACCTTGTACCAACTTGGCATTTTAGATGCTTCTGTCGATCATATTTTTACTGCTTTTTTTTCCTTTATAAATATATTTATTTCATCCAATCCTCCCAAAAGATAATTATAATTAACGTTCTTTTACTTATAAACTGCTGTATTAAATTGCACCAAAGCAACATTTAAGGGGAAAGGTGATATATTTGGCTTTATTTACATATAAAATAAATATTATTTTATATATTAAATTTTAGAAATATGGTATCAAAAACATCTGGTAAAAAGTTGCCGCGCGAGGGCTTGTAGCAGACGACAAGTCGTCAGTCGACAGAAAGACGGAAAGATTATAATTATGGATCTCGTGGGACAAAAAATTACTTATTTCTGTATTTTTCGTCTAGACTATTTAGCTTGACCAACATTTGCAACGTAAGTAACTATATTAGCTAATGATTCAATTTTCACTATAATTGAGACTTCTCCAAAATTAAGGATGTGTATAATAATTTATCGACAGGCGACAGTAGCGCGTAATCGTAAAATCACCGGACGTATCGTGTTAGAGAGTTTTTTAGTCCAGTTGGTTAGAATAGTTTGCATATATCTAGACTGTGTCATTCCTGTGTTTACTAGAAAATCAAATCGAAAAAAATGCCACCTAACTGAATATCAAAAAAATGTCTGGACGTGTATTGTGTTATAGTGTTTCTAGGTGTTAAATTATACCTTTTTGTGTTAGCTTTATTTAATTTTTGTTTTTTGTTTTTCTTTTTCCTTTCCTTTTTATTTCTTAGCCGTTAGGGAACTTCAGTGTTGACTAGTTCGGTAGAATGTGCTTACCTGTGCCAAAAATTTAAAACAACTGGATGGCGTAAGTAAACGGAAGACCTCCCAATAAACACCAGTGTTTATTCCCCATATCCCCGCCCTACACCCGTACCCCCACCTTTTGTACCCCATTGTGATGGAGCATCTCATTTCCTCCCAACTTCCTTTGACCCCAACCTAGCGCCCCCCCCCTTTTTTTTTTTTCCTCCCTTTAAACGTTTGTTAAACTCCACTTGCTTTACCCCTTACTAAGCAAGTAAGTCCATACCTAACCACCCTCTAGCCCCCCCCCCCCCCCCCCTTTTTTAAAATTAAAAAAAAATATATATATAAATATCACCACAAGAGGGGAAATATCCCTCTATGAATTTTGTATTTACACCTCTTCTTCTCTCTCCCTCTCTTTCCGGGCCTCCATGGCAGTTCACCCCAACGTAGTTGTGGTGAAACTATCCGCAGAGGATCTCAAATTCAATGGGCCTCATCCCCCAAATACGGTTGAGGTATTCTTAAAAGGACCTGAAACGAACCAGGCCAACCACCTAAAAATCAAGCTGGCCCTCAATAATATGGGGGTCAGTATGGACGATATTGCGGGAGTCTACCGTTTCATGGACGCCCGCAAATACTACGTCACCTTCCAAAAAGGAAGGGAGTCAAGAGGTGGAGAAACTGCACGGCGTAGTGCACCCCCACCCAACCCTAAAAATAAACCTCCACATCAGGGATGTAAACAAATCCCTGGTGTCGGGGGTATTGAAATGGGTGGCTCCCTCCGTCAAGGAAGGCAGCCTCACCAGGGCCCTCGCCCCCTTCGTTAAGCCCGGCACCATCGTTGTCTGCAAACCCAGACGGGACGAGCTGGACTCGTACACATTCCGTCTGGAGAAGATAGATGGGGTAGAAATACCCCACTATCTAAAATTTGAGGTAGGTGGCGCCTTCCACCACGTAAAAGTGCACATTCCTGGGCGTGTACCGGCATGATCCACATGCTACAATGTGGGGCATCCCTTCTAGTTGTGCCCCACTAGAGCACGGTACACACCAGGAGTGATTTCGGCACGAGATCCCACTATCCCTCCTCCTATTCCATCTTCATCTTCACCTATTGTTTCTATCACGCCTTCCGGCAACCCCCTGCCGGACGCACCGTCCCAATCCCAAGAACCTTGGAACCAGGTGGTGAAAAAGGGGAAGAAACACTCCAACACACAAAAAAACAACACACCAAATACACCACAACCCACAAGCTACACCACTAAACCACAGACACCAAACATAAACCCACAAAACCCACAAGACAACACTCCAAAAGATACCAACACAACAAAAACTGCACCGAGTAAACAACCAGAACAGGAACCACACAACTCCCCATACACACCAAAACGAATGTCATCCATGACAAATCTACACCAACACATCACACCAACACCACCAGTAATAATCCCTTTAGAAAGGGCAACATCCCCCCCACCCCCATCCACACCCCCCAACCCCAATAACAAACCCACAAACTCTCCCCAAAAAAATAAAACCACACCATCGCCCTTCAGAGCACACACTTCACTCACACGTTCACCACCTGGGGCTTGCCCAAGAGCAAGGAAAAGTCACAGAACACACCACCCAATACCTACACAAACACAAGCATACACACCACACCAAAGGAGCTCTTCCCTCAAGAGGAAGACTCCACCCATCCAAAACATTGAGAGAGAAAGGTCACTGCCCAGACCACCACGACACATGGGAGACGCACCCCACAATATTTAAACAAAACAATACACACACTAAACCCTAGACATGCAGCCTACAGACCACACGTATATACCTACATACATACGCAACTCTAGATACAATAAACACACCACCTCTAGAGAACAAGCAAAATCATACACTAAAAACAAACCATACAAAATAAAAACAACCTAAAAAGAGGATGACCTCCCACCATTGACAATCATAACACTCAACATCAGAGGTATGAGACAGAAAATACAAGACATAAAAAATTTAATAAGGAAACAAAGACCAGACTTCCTACTGTTACAAGAAACGAACATACATGACAAATACACACAAGAACGAACACTTTTCGAACTTAAACCAGAAGTTAAAAGTATATTTTGGACAATCGACAAGAAAAAAAGAAACTTTAGAGGAGTAGCCATAATAAAAATCTCCGACAATTGGACTGTCACCCAACACGACCATGACAACACAGGATGAATAGGGAAAATAGACGTGACTCAAGACGGCTACAAATTCCAAATTTACAACATCTACGGACCTGCCTCAAGAACAGACGAAAAAAAGACAACTTTCCTAGACTTAGAGAAAAGAATGGAAATAAACCCATCAACACCCATCATCCGAGCAGGGGATTTCAATAACACAATACACCCCTGCGACACAACCCACCATAGAACATAACAGTCATAGACAAACAAATACTACAACGCATTATAGAAAAACACAATTCTAACAGATACATAAAGAGAAACATTCCCACTCGGAAAAGAAACTTTTAAATCAACTACAAACACAGGATCCAGACTTGACAAAATATACATATCCAAAACAACTCCAATATCAGAAATTAAACACTTAGAAAACACACTGGACTACACAGACCACAAGGCTGTCTACAACCAGTACGGCACCCAAATTACAAGACCCAAACAAAAAAGTGCCTACTGGAAATTCAACAACAGTCTCCTGCAGGACTGGACACAAACAACAACATCCGTGAATGGTGGGATACCATCAAACAGACCATACAAACCCCAACACAAATGATAGGGAAAAAAATACAACACAAAACCAACAGAAAGGAAACAAAGTACAAAACAATCATCGACATTGACAGGGCGAGTGACAACAAAACAGAAACACACACAACAACATGTTACAAATGCCATAAATAAACTGAAAGCAATAGAACAAAAAAATACAGTGGCCACAAAGTAAGAAGCACATACAAAACGCGCAATGACTACACAGAACTAAATGACACAATAGCAAGAATAGAAAACAAATTACACAACAGACGAAAAATAGACAAAATCAGAACCACAGATGGGTCAATAACAAAAAATGAGACCGACATCCTTACGACCTATGATTTTTACAAACAACTGTACACAAGTGGCAAAATATCAACAGACATACAAGACCACTACACCGATTTCACAAAGAAGCTGACAGAATCCACCAACATCACCAGATCTGTTCGCAAGTGAACCAAACATTCAAAGACCTACAAAACAACCCTTCCCACACTCCATCCCTCAGGCTACACACATCCCTCCCCCCACATGTAACCCGTCCACCTTCTCCACCTAACTCCCTCCCCTACACCCCAGGAACTCTATACTCTTCCCTCCCTAGAAACCTTGTAACCCCCCCCCCCCCCCCCCCCCCCCCCACTCCCATAGCAAAACTCCAAATTTCAAGACACAGACACCAGAATCATTCACAAGCAAGCGGAACATCCAAAGAACACCACCGGACAGATCTTATAAAACAGCATTGACTTCTCCAACAAAAACATAAATACAAGAAGAAACGCCATCTTCCTGTTACCACCATCACAGCCATCCTATCTAAAGACAACTTCCTCTCTGGATAGGAAGAGAAAACCATCACCTCTGGAGGAAGGTAATGGAAAAGTTCAATGTTGGCCACCACACCATAAAGCAGCACAAGCATGAAGGTAAAAGCAAACTTAACACCCACATACAGATATATAGACAAATCTCCATAGGCAAAACATTCACATACAAAGACCACACATCCCAAAATCACCCAACATCACTACAAACACAGGACATGACCTACACTCACACACATACATATACACACACCCACAACCATATACATACCGACTTATAAAGCAACTCACCATGAACAACCAACATTATAACATGCATTCACCCATAACCACAATACAACACAACAAACACAATAACTTCACACAAAACACACGCACAATGACAGACAAACAACTGACAGAATTGATAAAACATACACAAACAGGAATGAAAAACGATCAACCAATAAAGCATGAGTCAAATACAAAGATTTAGCCATCCTAACACTAACATCAAAGGATGAAGAAACAAAACAAACTACATTCTTGACTTTATCAAACAAACAAACCACTGACTTCATACTTTTACAAGAAACAAACATACCTGACAAACATACACAAAAACAAATAGAAACTAAACTACACTAAAAAAATATTCTGGACAACAGACAAACAGAAACGAAATGATACTCATGCAACATTAGTGACAGATGGAGCATAGGTCACCACGAATTTGACCAAACAGGAAGACTAGGGATGATAGATATACGAAAACACAGTAGTCAATACCACTTATATAACATTTATGGACCAGCTAATAAAAATGGCGACGAAGAATAAAAGAATAACACCAACAAATACAGAACACATTGCAAGCACATTATCATTCACAGACACAAAGCAATATATGCAGTTTGGCCAACCACAAAAGAAAAGAAAACAAATGCGCATACTGGAAATTTAACATTAATTTACTAATAATGATGGCATAGATTTATAGTGCGCCAAACATTCCTTCATCTGGAGGGCTGGGGCGCATAAAAGAGATTAAGCCCTAACACAGTACACGAACAACGCTAATTATACACATAATCAGAAGAAAGCCTTTCTGAATAAGAATGTCTTCAATCGATGCTTGAAATTCTCAAATGAAGACAAATGTATCTCAAGTGTTGGCAAATTCCACAACCTTTGACCAGAATGCACTAGGGAGTCCCGATAACTCAGTTGATAGAGCACTCGCTTCACATGCAAAGGGACCGAGATTGATCCCGGGTGCATTCAATATTTCCCCCCCCCCCCCCCCCTCCCTAGCCACCCAGCAGTGAATGAGTAGCTGAGTCAGTTAGATTTGGTGGGAAAGCAATTTCTATTCTCCGTTTCACGCTATAGAAACTGGGATGGGCATAATGGCTCTGAAGGACTACTTTGACCTGAACTAAAAATAGCACTTGAAACAGGGAAACTAAGGGTTGCGGAACAAACTATATGAGTATTTTGACAGGACTTCCTAAGTTTCACACCACTTTATAATACATAATATAAGCACACGTAACCGCGCGCACCAGAATGCACATAAACATACAGAGAGGAAAAATGTCATAACTTGAATTATTGAATATAAATCGTATGCGAACATTTAAACAATAATGGCAAATGAAGGGATATTATATGCCGTGAGAATTCTGATGTAACACATGTATATCTTACAAAATCCAATGTTAAGTTATTGTGCATACTTGTATATTAGCCTAAATAATTTTAGTGTTATAAAAAAATTATATTGTATATTTAGTTGGATGTTTTATTTAACATAGTGAGCATCTCATAAGATGAGATTTTAATTTCTTTTTAAAAGATGACTGCGAATCCACAACCCCGCTCCTAACACTAAATGGTAAAGAATTCCAGACAGCGGGAGCAGCATGAATAAATGCACGATCAGCAAAGGTCTTAGATCCTTTTTTAGGAACACATAATCGTAATTGAGAGTTGGATCTTAAAAGAGTGAGAGGGTGAGTAAATATTGATCAAATCTGATAAACAGGGAGCCAATGGAAAGTCTAAAACAAAGGTGTGACATGATCACTTTTTTCTTCTTCAAAACTAATTTTGCCTCGTGCGGCAATATGATCTAGTGGTATGACACTCGTTTAGGTATCGGAAGGTCCTGGGGTCAATCCTCACTCAACGCATAGTTTGAGTCCTTGGAAAAGGCTCTTTACTCACATTCTCTCACTGTACTCGGGTGTAAAATATGTACCTGGCCATTTACAGTGTTGTCTCTGTCCTAAAAATTGTAATATCGCCTAACAGGCGTCATGTTAAGTGTTGCTGTTGTCCAGGGATCCCTTGTAAAGTGCTTTGAGCATGTTCAGTGGATATTGCACAATATAAAAGCTCAATAAGGCACTACAGTTTGCTGATTATTTGGAATATTAAACATGAGCATGTTACAGTAATCAAGTCTAGAAAACATCATAGAAGAAATGAGGGTTTGAATAGGTTTTTGAGCTAAAAAATTAGCCAATTGTGAAATTCTTCTTTTCTCGGTGTATATATTCTTACATAAATTATCTATATGGCAATGCATAGAAAGGGTAGAGTCAAAGTAAACACCCAGATTTCTAGCTCTGTCAGTAAAATACTTTTTCATTTTCAATTGTAATATTTTTATATTCTTTTTATAATTTTTTTAGGGCCATACAAAATTTCTGGGTTTTTTTCTTCGTTCATTTTGAGTCTATTTATTGTCATCCAGTTTTTTCAGATCTTCTATACAAATTTACTGGTTTTTAATTAACAAATGTAATTCAGACGGATGGACAGAGCTATACAACTGGGTGTTGTAGGGAAAATATGGTAGCTGACCTCATGCTTTTTTTTTTTAATTCTTCCCAATGGTTGTGTATAGAGATTATAAAGGAGTGGGCCTAGACGGAACTTTGGGGTACTCCATAATTTAACGTTTGTGGCTTCGATTTTATTTTGTCTATCAGGACTGGTTGTGTATGACGTCAATGTATGACTTGAACCATTTTAGGGCATTATCTCTAATATGGGGAAGGACTGTGTCACTTTGATGTTAACCAAAAACTAGTCATTCAGAGCCATACGACCCATGGAGCCTGATTTTACCCTGGTTTCTGTATCATTAGATGAACAGTGACAATTGCTTACAACCATTGTGATAGGATGATAGTCTATCACAAACTACCAGTGATCAGATTTGATCCAATGAGACAAATACCTAATCACTTATGGCTTCTGGGTGTCCAGAAAAAATCACTGCACCCGAGATTTAGGGCTAACCCACACCAGAGACTGACTCTGACGACCCAGCACTGCCATCCTCTACCATCAGGCATAGACAAAATACTAAGAATAAAGATAAGAGCCACTAGTTCTACCTTGTTCTGGTCTTTGTAGCAAACTCATAGTTAGCATGACTTTTCTTTTTGATTTTAATATATTTGAAAATTTACCAAAACAGATGCCGACAGACTGTCTTGGTTCCCCACAATTAGTCTTGAGAAATATATGGCAAATCTTCGGTCTTTGCAAGATTTCTTAGGAACCTCCTACTGCAATGCAACACTGAAAACCTTGGAAACCGTGACCACTAGATGGCGATGGATAGGGCATGTCCTCAAAATGATTCAATACCAAAGGTTACTCGTTGCGGGATATCCAAAGGCAAAAGAAAAAGAGGCAGGCCAAAGCAGACATAGCTATGGACAGTTTAGGAGGAGATAGAATGTAAGATGAGTCCTTGGGAGCTCTGTGTCAATTGGCTGTGACCAGTGACAGAAAGTGGAGATCTTCAGTGCTAACCTACACGTCAGTGGGCTCAGAAGACAGTAAGGTTTTTTTGTTTTGTTTTTGTTTTGTTTTGTCCTTTGAACACAGTAAAGAGTAGAGAATGATTAAAATTCGATTTTGTATTTTACCATTTTTCTGGCATTCAGAAAGCCTCATAATTGGGTGGGGTTCCTGGCCTCCCATAGTGGGCAGGGTGGTACTTACTGTGTCTTCTATCCCTTTATATATGTTTTCCATTTGCCTTCTGTCTTTGTCTTGGAATGAAATTGCTTGGTTTTCTCCTGGCCCTGGACGTCCTTGGCTGGGAGGGAAAGAGTCAAATTCATAGTTAATGTTTTGGGAGTTATTTTTTTCCCTTGTAAATCATCTCTCTGTTATGTATTGTTATATATGTTATTTTGAATGTATAATGTAAACATTCGAGTGTATTCCTCATTGTTAAATCCTGTTCCTCTGTCTGGATGAGACTTATAGGTTATTTCAAAGTGCTTGTACATTGATGGGATTCTACATCTGGTTCCTATTCAAACCAATTACACTTTTTCTTACTTTTTCTTGGGTGCTTTAATTGTAATTCTAGAATTTGATTATCCCATTTTCTTTCTTTTGTACTGACGCCAATATGCCCTAAATGTGTTGCAAACCACACAAAAACAAAGCCTCCTAGTCACTACACAGGGGCTTTAAGACTTGAAATAATGTCACGTCATTATTCTCCTGTGATGCATCAAAGATTGTATGTTTGATTAGCAATTTAAGTATCGAGTGCTCTTTAGGTTTAGATCTGGAGGTCTCAAACTCTAAGAAAAAAGATATCATTTGGACTGTATTTTTCTAAAGGTACAACCAACCACTTACATTCTAGCTGAATATCAAAATGTCTGGACGTGGCAAAGGAGTATATAATGGAGTATAATTTAGTTCTTTTTGTGTTTGTGTTAGTGTTAGTGTAGGTTGTTTGTAGAATGTGCCCCTTCTGCGTACATACATAGGTTTTGTTTTTTCTTTTAATATTATTTCAAATATTTTGTGAGCATCGTTCAACATCTAGCAAGAGCTGGATGGCATAAACGGAAGCCTGCTGGTAAAATCAGGTAGTGTATTATTCCCATCTTACTGCCCTACACCCACAACCCCATTCCCTTGTGTCCCTTAAGGGGGGACCTGTAGTCAAAAATCCATTTTTGATTGTAATGCTAATATTGCTATTCCCTTGTTATTTTAAGGTGGTAGGAGGTCTAATTTGATGATTAACACCAAAAAAAGCCAAAAAAAAATTTTTTTTTAGACATAGTGAGAAAAAATAGGCTAAAAATAGACCAAAAATCCCAAAATTTCTTACAGTAATGCAGCCAAAACCAACGAATAGATCTCTTCCAAATTCACACACAATGTTTCTTACAACAAGAGCTATACCATGACGTGAAGGTTTAGCAATAGTCCTGAAAATAAATTTTTAAGAATTTTTTTTCGATTTCGGCTGAAAATTTGGCGCGGAATTACAGTAAAAATTCGATTTAAAAATTCATAAAACTGCTCAATTTTAGTTTACCCCAAAACCCCTACGTCATGGTACAAAACACATTATAAAAAGATTCTGACCAAATTTGAAGACAATCTGATGGAAAATGATCCAGATATGAATGTTAGAAAATCAGAAAATGACGCAAAATGGAGATTTGAGAAAACGCAAAATTTGTCTTTAATTTGATAATAAAGTTAATTTTGCAGACAAGCAAAGGAAAACATCCATCAAAATTTCAAAGTATATTCAATATGGAACAAGAAAACAGTTAAATTTTGTACATTTATCAAATTCTGAAAAAATTATGATCGATTCGCTAACCCATACCCCTAAGAAAAAATTTGCGGAAAAATTGAATGATATCAGTTTTTTACAAAAAAATTAATTTAGCGATCAAATATGCTTTATATTTATAAAATTCATCAATTAAATCTCATAAACTAATAATGTGATGTATAATTTGATGTTAAACACCCAAAAAAAACTCAGAATTTTTTAAATAAAATTTTTAAGGGGCATTATAGGCTAAAATTAGACGTAAAACCCTAAAATTTCTAACATAGATGCACCAAAAACTAGCATATAAATTTCTTTCAAATTTAAACACAATGTTTCTCACATAAATAGCTATATCGTGATGGAAGAATTTATCAATAGTCTGGAAAATAACATTTTTAGAATTTTTATTTGATTTTGACTGAAAATTTGGCGCGTATCGACAGAAAAAAATGAGTTTAAAAATTTATAAAATTGCTAAATATTAATTTACCCCCAAAAACTTCCATCATGATGTAAAAGACATCATAGAAAAGATTCTGAATAAATTTGAAGATGATCTAAAGGAAAATGGATAAGATAGGATTGCTAGAAAATCAGAAAATGACATAAATCGGAAATTTGAGAAAGCGCAAACTTTTTTAATAATTTGACATTGAGACTGATTTTGCAGGCAAGTAAAAGAAATGATCCATCAAACTTTCAAAATATGACCATTATAGGACAAGAAAACAAGAAAACTTTAAAAATTTATAATCGATTCGCTAACGCATACCCCTAAAAAAAAAAATACTATAAAATTCAATTTTTTCCGTATTCAGAGATAAAATAATTTTGAGGTCAAATATGATTTATATCTTATGAATTCATTATTGTAATCACAAAAACTAATTATTTACTGTATACAATAGATTATAAAGAGATTTCTAGATATATTAAAAAGTCTCGAAATATGATTTTGTAAAATATGATATGGCGCGCTACCCTCATTTTTCAATGCTGCTTGAGAGACAAGTCATATAAAATTAGATATCTAGTCAATTTTAACTGCAAAATCAATTCTATTTTAGACAATAAAACAGCTAAATGATGCAAATAGATATAGCTCAGAATAAAAAGCAATTTGCTTTCCCGAGCCCCTTGGAAATAAATTCCTTTCGCCTCAATGCAGGAAAAATCAACACCACTTGTTTGCCACCGCTTTTTTAGTACCGTAGTTCCACAAAGAGGGTTGATCTTGCTCTGGTTGGTAAAAAAAAAAAGAGATATTTGATTAGCAATTTTTGGAAATACATTATAAGTCATTGACATAAAATGCATCTGTCAAAGAAAGACCAAAAATAAAATGGTCATCATTCACACCAACACAGTTGAAATTTCATTGTTTTTACATCCACAGAACAGAACTCTTGGCGACAAACAATTTTCTGTTATTAAGTTAATATATTCAGTAGTAATTCATTTCAAATGATGTTTTATCATTTTCATTTAGAAAAATGAGTATTTACTTTATTGATCATTAATCAAAAATGTAAAGGCGCTATGTAGATTTGGAAACATTACTAACCAGTGTCAAAAAGTACATGCAGACACTCTGCTGTGCTGGCCCAGATGATGGTTTGCTGGTTGATCAGTTTGCCACAGGAGGGCCTCAACACACCTTTCCAGAATAGCCCTTGAGCCAGCATCTTTATTTATTGTCAGGACACCAGTACAGTCAACTGAATTCTTTCATGTTAGCTGTCGATGAAAACAAAAAATTAAATTAAATTCACTGCAGTGAAAATGGCACATATGCCAATGCCATTGCTAAAGTTTAAAACAACAACAACAACAATAATAATAATAATAATCATAATATAATAATAATAATAATAATAATAATAATAATAATAATAATAATAATAATAATAATAATAATAATAATAATAATAATAAAATAAATAATTTGGAAAAAAAAAATTATCTAACACTGTCATTATCATTATCCTAGACATTTCAAACACTACTAAAACTGCTACCACTACAGACCTTATCATTATCTATCATATAGATATTTACTCTCCCTATCACTATCTCTCGAACATAACATTCCATACCCAATTTTCCGATATAAATCCCCCCCCCCCCCCCCCCCCCCCTCCAAAGAAAAAAAATTGAAAAGTGTGGACGATGTATGCAGTATCAGCCAAAATAAAGATAATTACAATAACTGAATGAAAAGTATTTTTTTTTAAAGGGTCCTGAGACTGAGAATGTCTTTTCTTCTTGTGAGTCGCACGAACTTCACGAACCCTCTTGAGTCTTGACAGTCTTGATCTTGACAAATTTGGAAACATATTGACTGGGAATCGAACCTTGAAACATCTGATCAGGTCTAGGTTTTATCGCCTGACATGGAGGGCTGATTTTGTTTGGAGAGGGAGGGGGGGGGGAGTAGTATTTTATTATTGTTTGGCCCTGTTATTTTTCATAAAATAAACTTGCGATAACAACGAGTGTGTCAGCTGATGCACAGTCGAACAAACACACAATCTCACAAGGCATGTTTAGTTATAAAAATAAGTAATAAATTAAAATGTGGTGTATTTCTTATGCTTACCTTGTAAACTGAGTATTCTGTGACTTGAATAGAGTGAAGAATTACCAAAGTTCATCAAAATCAACTTGTAATGCGATGAGTGAGGTCCAAAAGCGAATGAATTCATAATATTGTAAACAAAGGCAGGGTCAGTCAGGGAGCGGCCATTGACGCTATCGTGGTGCATTGTGGGTCACTATTGCCACGTTCGAGGATAAATTTAGATCGGAATCATGTTTTGTTACTAAATTTAGACGCACCGTGACCTGACCTCTCAAATCAACCAATGAGAGCTCGTGACATTGTATAAATGGTATTCACTATTTGACCTTGTGATAATTCATGTTTATAATCATGATGTCGATGTTGCCAGATTGAAAAAGAGAAATGGCTAAGCTTTCCATCGATATGCGCCATGACCGGGTGGATAGGCTTTGAATAGCTGTTGTCAAGACCCAAACATTTGACAATATAGACCTTTAGAAAATAAAACGTGGATACCTACGTTATAAAACTGCATCAAAAACACGTTTTTAATTGAAAATATGAAATTGTCTTTATATTTTAGGATTCTAGAATAATTAAACTACCTGAAAAGTGGACTAGCCCAATTTGGCCGAAAAAATGTTTTTTAACCAAAAATGACTACAGGTCCCCCCTTAAACGTATATATTTATGACATAGTGTTTCTTTTTTATTATCGCCCTACCCCTGGTCAAAACTGCTAAAAAAACAATTTGGAAAAAAAAGATCCACCCCTTGCCAACCTTCCCAGACCAAAAGCTATTGAGGAGGACATATTCCGAGAATGTCCAGCCTCATCTTCACCTACTCCTACTGCTCCCACGCCTCATCCTCCTACCCCTACAATCCCAACCTCTATGAACGTCTCAACTACAACAACCCACACCCCATCTCCTCAGGTCACTCCACTACACCCACGACCCCACCAACCCCCCCCCACGTAACCCATCCTCCTTCATCTAAACCCATCTCCCCGTCACCCCCCTCACACCTCAGCACCTCTACAACACCCCCTAGACCCCCCGTAACCTTAAAAATCCATAGCAAAGCATCAACATCTCCAGATCCCTTCACCAGCAGACCAATCATCCCAAGAAAAAACCTACAAATTAGCACCGACAACAACACAAGCAAAATTAACAAGAAGACATTCCATTTCATTGATACCTCCTCCCTCTCACCATCCCCCCCCCCCCCTCACAACTCAGTACCTCCACAACCCCTCCTAGACACCCCCTCCACCCTGTAACCCTAAAAATCCACTCCCACAGCAAACCACCGACATCACCAGACCCGTTCACCAGCAGACCTATCATTCCAAGAACACCTGGAGAGAACATACAAATCAGCCCTGACAACACCAATAAAAAGAAGACACTCAATATCACTGATACCTCCACCACAACCTATCTACTTAAAAAGAATTTCCTCTTGTACAGAAAGAGGAAACCATCACCCTTAGAAGACGGTAATAGGAAAATGCGTTGGCCACCACACCACAAAGCAGCGCAACCATAATATTATAAGCAACGAACAAAATAACCACACATACAGACATGTAGGTATATCTCCTTAGACAAACAACAAACTCTTTCACATACAGACACAGCATACACCACAATAGACTAACACCACCACAAACACACACACACACAAACACAAACATATATATATATATAATTGCCGCAAGTAAGTAACCTAACATGAACAAGCAACATTACTTTGCATTCACCCTCAACCACAATACAACATAATACACACTATAACTTCAGGCAAGACACACTTGAACAATGACAAACAGACAGAACTTAACACACACACGCACACACACACAAACATACATTAGAATGAACAAGGATCAAATGACAAAACACACGCCATATATAGACTTGGCCATACTAACACTAAATATAAAAGGATTAAGAAACAAAACAAGCAACATCGTCAACATTATCATGCAAACAAAAAACAAACCACTAGATTTCATACTGTTACAAGAGACAAACGTACACGACAAACATGCACAAAAACAAATAGAAACAAAACTACATCCACACGTTAAAAACATATTCTGGACAACAGACAAAAAGAAACGGCATTCACGCGGCGTAGCCATACTCAACATTAGCGACAGATGGAAAACAAATCACCACGAATTCAACCATACAGGAAGACTAGGGATGATAGACATACAAAAACATGACGCCCAATATCACTTATTCAGCATATATGGACCAGCTAAAAACGACGAAAATTTCTATACAATACTAACAGATTGGATCGAAAGAAACACTCAAAAATAATAATTGCAGGGGATTTCAACGTGACCATAGACCCAAATGACAGCTCGACAGATGAAACATGGAGATAAAAACAGAATCGGTAATGCTCTCATACTTATGGCATGGCTAACACAGATTATTTTAATGATCATTCAGTGTTGACTCTAATAAGTCTGCAGACTTGTCTATTGAAGGATTTGGCAACACAATTAGTACAAGTGCGTTATTTACCCAGGCATTATACTCGCTTGTTATTTAGCCTACGGGTATGATCGTCCGGAATCAGGACAAGCATCCAAAAATATTTTCAATTGAGGTTAGAATACCATACTTGAGTCAAATTCTCAGGGACAATCAATTGACTTGGTGATGAAATATTTGCTTTCTGGCTTATGCAAAGCACAGCCATCTTGTGCGATTGGGTCTTTTTTGTATTATATGACTCAATAGACAGTCCTCCGTTACCCGATTGTTGACAAGATTTTATTTGGCAAGACATTATTTATCTTTACATTTTCTTTACGAAGTGGCAAATAAATAAACTAAGATTGGCCATGACGGTTGGCTGCCTTATTTAAGTGGTTGCAAGCATAAGTTCGACTGAACTTGGTTTCATCCTGGCCCAGAAGGAAGCAGTCAGATAATATAGTATTAGTTTTGGGATATAATGTCTTTTCTTGTAAACTATGTCTTATGTACTTTTATAGTTTTTATTTTGTATATTGTAAAAACATGTGAGTGTATTTCTTTTAATAATGGAATCTCGTGCTTGTGTCTGGATGGGACTTTTTGTTGATCTCAAACTTACGTGGTTTATTTGTGCTTGGAATCTACATCTATTCCCGATTTGAACCAATCCCCTTTGACACTATATCTTGAGTGCTTTTAATTGTAAATCTATAATTTTTAACTCTGATTTTCTTCCTTTTTACTGGCACCGAAATGACGAAGTTTCACAAGTACCATAAAACCTTTAAAAGCAAACTTATCTTTGTACATTATAGATTTTATTCAAAACCAACTGCTTGTTTCCATCAAGAGCATCTTTTTCACCTTAAGTCTGCAAACTGTACCCATTTTAAAGGTTTCTTGTATACTAACTGCAAATGAGTTTGTAATATAAGACAACAGCTTTTTTTAACAAAACATTTACGTAAAAGATGTGTGCATAAAATTTTTGTGAAAAGACATGTTCGTCCAAAAAGGCCTGGCTTAAGAACCCTTAAAAACATATTTATAAGCTGCAAAGTCTACAAATAAAAGTACCTTTTTTTAATGTCCCAATTTGTAAGCAGCTTACTTTGAAGTTCGTGTTTTTTTAGATAGGTAATCACAATATAGAGAATAATTATTGCTCTTCTATTATCTTTCAGATGATGCCCACATATCATATTCAAAATGAGTCTACCTATATTCAGTGCGAGATTAGCTACTCTGACACATTTGTGAAGCTTTTTCAAGACTTGCTGTCTCAATGAACCAACAGGTTGTGAGGATAACCAATATCTAACTAACAAGCTCAATCAATTTATTTTTCATAGAATTTGATCATCTTTTATCCTGATGAAAAATTTGAAATATTATAATTTATACACACAAATTGTATTTTGAATCCATGACACATATGAGGTAAAAAATTCAACTGCTTCCACCACGTGGGGGAATTAGGGACATGGGCAAGAGGTTTAGGAAAGGGACATGGGGTTTTTATGTCAAGACATGCTACGATGTAGCTGTAAACAGTTTAGTTTTAAAATATATTTTTTAAAAAGAGCCAACAAAAGATTGTCTTGATCTGTTTTAAAACTGATATATTCCCTAAAGTAGGTGCTGTATCAAATTGATTGCAGGCTTTCCACCAATCACATGTAGAGAACATAATACAAATTAACATTACAAAGAATCTTAAAATCATTGCAAATTTTGACTGATGGATTAATTTGATTTAAAACAGGTGTTTTGTGGCCTGTTCCATTTTATTTTATAGGTAACATTTATGTGGATAAGATCTGCGGGCACAGTGTGCCTTTTGCATCTTTTGGTCTGGGAACTTGAACTATTATTGACAATTCAAAAACTGAGAAATCTAGGATTCTTCATTAACAAACACCGTACGATGAACGATCATGTTTCAAAATTATGCCAAGTCGTTAATTATTGTATAAAATGTATTAGTAGAATTAGAAACCTCATGGATGAAAAATGTACGAAACTGGTAATGTACATACTTGCCATGTCTCACTTTTGACATCTGGCGCCAGTTTGTCTAGACTGACGTCATTAAAATGGGAGTGTCACCAAAATTCATGCAACTGAGCACAGGTGTCAAAATATGACACAAAGCATGATGGGGATTTTGTCATGGATCCACCATTTGACCTGAGCTTTTATTAGAGGAAAATATTTGACACGGCAAAATCAGCGGAACATTTCTTAGGAAATCCCAAAATCCCAGAATTCTGCGGAAACAGATTTAATAGTACTTGACTTTTCAAAAGCCATTGATACAGTACCTCACAAACGACTTCTTCAGAAATTAGAAAACTACGGAATACATTTGAAAATTATACAGGCCATCTTGAACTCAACTTTCGGCTCGACAGACAACAAATGTAGTTGTTTCAAAACAGGGATAAATTTTTCCGCGATTGCCACTTGGTTTATTAAAATAGGGTTGGTGGCAATATAAACAGTGTCCGTTGATTAAAACTGTTGGTTATGGTGAGGTGGTAAAATGTGTGTCAGATCGATAAAAGTAAAATGTCTTCGTTAACATATTGAAATACTTAGTTGTTTGATAAAAATGGATAAAATATACACCGGGATGCGTACAGAAGATTCACAATAACACCAATATAAAATCCATAAAAAAGAAATGAATATATCCAGGGGAATTTCATAAAAGAGTAGAGCACACAAGCCATGCGAGGTGTGTTACACAATGCATATTGTATATAATATATTGTTGATATTTGTCCTTGTTTAATTTCATTTTGTCTATGATTCTGTTTGCTGACACATCTACAATTTCTTTGACGTGTCTTTTGTTTTGTGTTTGTTTTTCAATGTTTTGGATGATTAGTTCTAGTATATTGTTGTTTGTCCTTAGTTTTTGACTTCATCTAACTTCTGTCCATTTCAAAAGTTTTAGATCTTGGGAGGTTGGCAATGCTTGGCTTAGCTTGAATTCCTTCTAAAATATATTTTTTCTGTATTTTTTCCAACACCATGAAGGCATGTTAAAGATTCTTCATTGTTTAGAACAATGAACTTTCTCAGGTCAGCGAACCAGTAAACACCTAACACTGTCCAAATTCCTTTGAAGATGGGCTATGACTTGGCACCGACGGCGATATTGCTTGCATCCACATGGACGTGCTCAGGCGCTGATTCATTATAATATACTATCCCATTAAACACACTTAAAAATGAAATCCACCATTGTAATTCAAGATGAAATGAATATGACAAAATTATTTTATGCTGCTGCTGCTTTAGAGGCTTAATTATGTCCAGGACACGACGTAGAAAAATCTCCCTCCACGAATTGCCTGGCATGCGTAGTTCAATGAGCCTTCGAGACTCTGTAGCTGCTGTTTGTTGGCACGTTTTTTCTTTTTGAATGCATTGAGCTGCTGCCTTAAACGAATTATTTTTTCCTCGCCTAATTCGACAGTGCTGTTAGAAGTATTGATTGTTAATCCAAGAAACAATGTTTTGGGTCGGTCCCACAACTTTATTATAACTAATATAAAATCCAAGTTCACGAAGTAGCTACATAAGTGTAAGCATCCAATATTTACATTCCTCATACGTTGGGGTAGTGATAAAAGAAATCATCTAAATAAGCTACAACCCCATTGCATCCTTTACGATTCATGATTCGTTTAATAGCTTGTGATAGCGGTGAAAATGTCCTGGACCTTTAGTGCTACCAAATGGTAACCTAGAATCAAATAGGAAGGTGGGGTGACTGTCACCCTCAAACGTCCAATGAATACCAGTGGCTACGTAATTTTCTGGATGTATAGGCACTGATCTATAAGCTGCTTGGAGGTCGATTTTTGCACAGTAGAAAAATGGTTTGGCTAATTTGCATGCATCACGAACGGTTTGAAATTTGGTGCTTTCTGGTAGAGAATAATCATTAATAGCTTCTCCTACTGGTCTACTGCCGTCATGAATTAGTCGAATATTTCCATCCTCTTTCGGGATTGCAGCAAGAGCACTAGTAACTGTTGGCTGTTTAGATGCTACAACATAATGACCTTGAGCTATTTGATTCTTTAATTCCTTCTCCACTAATGTTTTAAAACGAAAGGAAGAATAATGGTTATTTTCTATCACATTTTTTAGTTGACTATCTTTTTCAATAATTCGAAATAATCCATGCTCTACTCCGTCTAAAATGAAATCTTTATCTTTATCGCACTCTAACATTTTCCTCCAGGAATTTAATTTACTACTAATGGATGCTTTATTACCTAAAAATTCACATTGGTGGGGATTGATAGGAGGAAAGGGGCTTAACACTAATGGGCTTTCCTTACTACTATTTGTCTGCTGCTGTGTATCCTATGCTGAATTGACACCCACATGGTGATCTCTGCCTCCATGCTCTTTGACTGCCACACAAGCTACATACGTGGTTAAATCGGCATGTTGTGCCATATGTACAGGCACCTCTGTTGAATTGTCGACAGACCTCCTTGTTGCTGAACTGAAGGGTATTGGGTCCACGAGACGATTCCCAGTGGTTTTTTTGTCGTTTGAGGAGTGTGATCACGAAGCACTACTGTCGCCAGGTGAGGGGCGTCTGTCCCCCATATGAAGTTGTCCACTGACTGTCGCTGATGATATTCGTCGTCGAAGATGAGAACTGACTGCCATGTGTATCTCATGGCAAGTTCACCCACCATCTCTGTGTATTTGATGTATTGATGTACATCAAAATTTGGCGATAATCCTATCAACTTAGCCAAAATCCTTGCATTTGCTATCCACATGGCTGGCGAAACCTTGTCTAGTTTCACTTTCGCGTTTATGCGAAGGCTAACACTCTCTGTGATAACTTCCTCGTCGGTAACCAGCGAGGGAGAAATAAAATCAACAATTTTAATGTAGGTACTCCTACCTGAGACACTCGACTCTTCAGAAGGTTTGATTCTTACAGCACCAAGGAGGCTAGATAGGCCTCCATCATCATTCGAAGACGCACACATAGGTCCCTTGCCTTGAAGACATTGCAGGTTTTTGACTGCCATCTTTAGAATGGCTTTGTGTCCTTTTTTAATATCTAATTCACCAATATCGCTGTCCGTGGCACAAAGAAGGGCTGCCAAACTGTCGAACCCCTCTTCAACCAAAACATTAGCAACTCCATTTGGAAAGTCTTTAGCGAAATCAACAAATGTAAAATCCATGGCAATTATAAAGGTAATAAAGATTGAAAAAGAAATTAAACAATGTATAGAAAAAGTTGATGCTGCTGCTGCTGCTATATTACAAATGATACCTAATGCAATTCTCACCTACTAACACCCTTCCTTTCCCCCATCCCGCCCCATCCCTCCAATTCAACACTGTACTCATTGTCCTCACTTTCGACCCCCATACTTCACACATACCGACACACACACATACGCACACACACACACACATACGCACACACACACATACTCACACATACGTGTATTCGGCCTTAAATGAGGTCTGTGTCATTCAAACGCACAATGAGGCCCTATAGAAAGAACTGCTTTAAACAGTTTTTATAAGACGTTCTGGCAAGAAGCAATCATCCACAAGATGACTGCAACTTTAAATTTGAGTTAAATATTATTTGAAGCTTTATATTGCCACGAATCAAAATGGGGACATGTGGCCAAAGGAGGTCCAATGATGGGTAATGTGTAACCAGTGTGTATGTGGAATGAGGCCTTATGATTTGTGTGAGAACAGATTGAGGTCATAGAATAAAAAAACCCATGACCATAACTTGGTAACTAAGACTCATGAGAGTTGGAGCTTATTCCAGTTTGGGTAAGAATGAAGTAAGACACCAATGATGCATTACTCTCAATAGGATTCAGGATGCTAGTATTATCGCAGAGACACTTTCCCCCAACAAAACCGGTACTTGTTACACCTAGGTTGAATGGAGCAATCAGTAAATTTTCTTGAAAAATTGCAATGGACTTAGCCAGGTTCGAATTTGGACCGCTTGATCCATAGTCCAATCACCTGCCCATTAGCCCCATAAGTACAATGCATCTCATATTAAGCGATATGGTAATGAATAGTAGATGAAGATTAAAGAAAAAGGATTTTTAAAAAAATCAAATGAAACCAATGCCAGCTCAACATGCCTTCTCTCTGTGCCTTTCTGGCACTGATTTGCCTTTAGCTAACTTGTACAAATTATTAATAGTAGTTATAGAGGTTCAAATCCAATACATGCACAAATTTGCTTCCAGACAGGTAAGAGTCGTATTGAATCAGGACCACATCAGCACAATGCATCTTGTACAAGCCGAGCTGGATCTAACCAAACTCCAGTAGCACTGTTTGTTCTTTTGATAAAAACTTCAAACAGCTCTCAAATTTATTTGCAATTTTTGTGAAGAGAACTGAAATACCCATTTTGTTTTTCTATAATCCAGCTACAAAATCTCCCCATGAGCAATATGGGAGCAGGCACTGATAAAACATGTGCAATTGGTGGATTTGTATGGGACAGTGCGATACAACCCTACTGATTGCATACAACCTCCATCCAATTAAACGTGACCTCTCCAGGCATGGTGCACTGTATGAAACAAACTTAAAACGCCATCATGAATCATAGACGTGTGACAAAACAAACCACAATGAAACATTTTAAAAATTGCCACAACTGTTGAATAATTATCAAAAGGCAAGAATAAATTTTAAATGAAACTTTATTAAACACGTTTCGATTGACTTTGTATTAATTACAATTACGTTGATTGGGAATGTTCACGAAACTAAATTAAATAAGTGTTGTCATGTTTATCATGAACCAAGAAAATTTCACTTGATTGTTAGTGATATACAACCAACCAAATAATATTTCGAGGGTTCAAATCATAGATAATTTTAGTAGCTTTGAATGCCGATTCATGATGTATAAAGATCAAATATAAAAGAAAAATACACAACAAAAATTATAAGCTACATGTAAGCATAACAAGTAAGTTTATGGGGAATATAGGATCCTGTGTTCACCTGTGTTCCTCTTTAGGATCAGGATAGAATACATTTAATAATAACATTTAAGGTTGATGAAAGAATGAGTAAAAATAAAACTAATACTAACCAGAAAAGGGTATGATAAAAGTCTGATGGACGAATGAAAGCTACTACTTTAGGTAAAAAATAAATTCAAGTTTAAAATGAGTAACACTGAATTGGATTTATATATCAAGTAACAGCATTAACCATGGCGGTAAGGGTTAGAGGCCAGGGGGAAAATAAATTAAAAAATGATCCTTTTTGAGTTCATCCCATCACACAGAAAGTGCATTGAATTACATTTATCTAAATCATACAAATCATTTAAAAAGTGAAGAAATGTAGGCATCATGATTCATATTTTAACAAATAACATTTTTAAGGTTTTCAACCAATTTTTCAAATACAATCTATATAATCATAACAAAAACATTTGTGAAAAAAAAATATGATGGTGATGATGATGATGATGATAATGGTATATCACTTTTATTTACTATTCATGTACTCAGATTAATTTTCTATTTTAACTTGATTAGAAATCTTCGGTACTTTATTTCTTGTTGCCATCAATTCCCTTCCATATTTATTGAGAATTCTAAAACATAGCATTTCCAACCTTTTCACAGTGTTAAATTCAGTACTTTTCATAAGTCGTAAGAAATTGTGAATATTAGGATTACCGATTAATCAACATTGAATTAGACAACATATATTTCTTTCATTCACATTCGAGGAAAAACTAACAGACAGTGATATTCATATTCTTGTTTGTTTGTTTGTGGGTTTAACGGCGCTTTCAACACAAATTAGGTTATATAAGAGCCAATATCCATATTCAATAATCCCACAAAGCTCACATATATACTTTTTTCTCTAACTTATTTTTACCCCATCTCCCTCGTTCTATTAGAAACAAATGCAAACTTGTTTGTTTATCCAACCCCTGAAAATACCGTATATTGCAGTGTAGTGGTCAACTGTGCACTAAACCTTAAGTACCATTTAAAGGACAAGGTCAAGTGCAAGTTGGAGATTACTATGGAACAGGAAAAATAGACAAGCAGGTGTTCAGCCCACTGTATCCTTCCTTCACTGGCTCCATGAGTAAATACACTCAACAGTATTAATCATACAAGGCCAATGAACAAGTTAATGTAGCCTATTTAGCCTCTCCCTAATGCCAACTTACTAAGTCTAATTTTTGTGATAGAAATACGGTGAGACATGTTCACCATATTCAAGTATTCTTCATATTTAAATTATGACCTGATGTTCTTGAAAAGTTTAAATGAACCTGTAATTGCCACCTCTTCATTCCATTCTTGTATATAC
This sequence comes from Berghia stephanieae, assembly GCF_034508935.2. Lineage (NCBI taxonomy): Eukaryota > Metazoa > Mollusca > Gastropoda > Nudibranchia > Aeolidiidae > Berghia > Berghia stephanieae. The sequence continues at coordinate 33,287,598 of NC_088362.1, forward strand.
ATGCCTTGTATTCTTTGTAAAGAGACAAGAACAAATCAACATGTTTTACACTTTGTAATTCCCAATAAATCCCCAGACCACAATGGTACAATAAAGTTTTTACTAGACTAGCCCAGGTGACTGCATTTGGATTACAAACAGTCATTTTTAACAATTCATCATATATAAAATTATTAACAAAAGAGAGCATTTATACAACACAATATCCACTAAACGTGCTCAAAGCACTTTACAATCGGTCCCCAGCCACAACAACACTCAACACAAAGGGCGAGTCATGCAGCATATTAGACTCGAACATTAGTTTTCGGGACATTGACAACATTGTTAACAGCGAGATACTCATTTTACACCAGAGTATGATGAGAAAATGGGATTTAAGCGCTTTTTCCAATCAAGGACTCAACTACTCAATGGGGTTTGAATCCATGACTTCAGTTAACACTGGATCAGAAGTCGTGTTGCTAACCTCTAGACCACATAGCAATACAAATTATCATGTAAAGGAAATAATTTTAAAAGTACTCATGTCACCACAAAAGTTATGTGTGATAGTGCAAATATAAAACACAATCGTCCATTAAAAACACTATTGAATAAAAACTATGTTTGAGTTTCATAACAATCATCCATTAGCTAAAAAAAATCTTCTTTAGCAACAGGCAATTTTATAGACAGACATGTTCAGCCATCGTAAGAGTCATTGATATCTGAAAGATATCATGTACACAATATTTCTTATATCAAGAGGAGGTTAAAAAAGAAAGTGACAACAATTTTTATATGGATTTGATATAATCAATCATGTAGGTTACTGTTATTTTTGGACTAATACTTTCCTACAGATTTTTTTGTTTCGTTGTAACAGAATCCTTAACATTTCGCCATGACCTTGCATTTAGACATTGTTCTTGATTTATTGCTCTTTCAATATCTGCTTTACCGGGTACTTTTTTCATTCTTATGAATACCGAAAGGTGTTAAAGAACTGCATGTCTTTCTGCTTGTGTCCATTTATGCCTTTTCCCACTTTTTCTCGTATCAGAGGAATTCTCATTCAATCCCACACGTTCATATCTGTCTACAATAGCGTATGGCTCCTTGATCTCACTTGGCCCTAATTCTTGTGTCTTTTTGGCATTTCTCCACTTCTTCATCCATATCTGACTCTCCTGAGCTACTGTTGTTATCTGGTTCCAATTCAAAATTTCCTTCCAGTGAGTAGTCCTCCACAGAAGTGCTTTTCCCAGCGTTGATTTTCATAAGTATTTTTGCCACTTTGGCCTTTTGGAGAATGTCATGAGGTAAGCGATAAAAATCGCGGTGAACGCGGATATCATGTCCCAGAAATTGAGCTAACTGGTCTTGTTCAGTGTCAGAAATTTCTAAAGCTTGGGATATGGTTGTAACTTGTTTTCTTAAAGACGTCCAGGTAAAAATATGTGGATTGGAAACACCAGCTTCAATTGCCATAACTCTAATGACATCGCTTCCACAATATGGCCTCTCTCCATTTGGAGTAGCGAAGAGGTATTTGCTCTTTATTGATAATCTATCTCTTTCCCTCATGATGGTGTCAATCTTGGTCAACATTGAGTGTGTCAGTAGTACAGCTACCCGGCGATTGAATTTGCCTCTGATTTCTATGCGAGTGGCTGTTTGAACAAGTCTTCTTTCTGTTTCTGTAAGAGATTGAATGATCTCATCATCAACGGGTTCCTGATTTTTTTTGCCCATTTCTAAATTCTCTAGAGTCAAACGCTGAACCTCACCACCTCTTTTTCTGTTGAAAAGAGAAATTTCACACAAAGCTCTTTTGCTACAGAGGGATAATCACCCACTTTTAGATTCTTAACATAACTGTACAGTTTTTCTACATCCTGACAACAAGGGAGTAGTTGGGGGCTGTTGAACTTCCTTCTTTCTAGTGATTGGCTTGCTGATGATGAAATGTGATCACACCAGTTTCCAGTGAAAAGGGATAAAAAATTATCAGCATTATCTTTCTGCATTTGGTCACTCTTTTGGATGGCATGTGACTTCAGTATGAATGCACATTTCTTTACAGAGAATCCGAGCTTGAGAGCAAGGGAACCCTTCCCAAATGAATGTGTTTCATCCGAATACTCTGCAACACTGCGGACAGATTCGACAAGGGTGTCAAAGTTTTTCACAAGGAGAGCATCTGTGAGGGATTTAATATTTCCATTTGACCAATCTTCTAAATCTATTACGAGTCGCGCAAGATCTCTCATTCTACCACTAATATGGCCAGCAGTGTGCTCTTCAACATCACGTTTGTGGTATGTTCGCTCTCCAAATGCAATAATCAATGCATCGCTTTTTGCCTTCGGGGATATCGAGTCATCTTTCATCTTTAGTAAGACATTTTGCCACAAGGACTTTGAAACATTCTTTGGTACAGGTAACATAAGACTCCCTTGCCTATAGGCCCGTCTAGGTTTTCTTGTACAGCGGGTTAAGGAATGAGCTGCTACTTTCTATTTGCGATATAAGCCTATACAAGTGGGACAGGGAACAAGTGCATCAACTTGTACATTTTTTCCTTGATATTTTGGAATCAATATACCTTCTCCTTTTTCCAATACATCAAAGTTATGTTTGTAATCTCCTTCTTTTATTATCTTCACCCAAGCTTTCCTTCTCTCATTAGACCCTTTTGGCAATGACAATATTTGGCCAACAGATAACTCATTTTTGTGCTTCATTTCTAAATGTCTAGCCATTTTGATAATCTGTTTATCACAATAAAAACATGAATGATATTTACTCCATTTCTTAAATTGTGGCTGTATATCAATCGGTGGAGCGTTCGTGTTTGTTGTGAACAGCATGGGATACTGAGGGCTTGCACTTCCAGAAGAGGAGCAAGAATCGCTGATGCGTTGATCCACCGGGTAGCTGAGAAATAAGAAGAAATAGAACAATTATAATGTGGCTGGATAAAAATGGAGTGCGATTTTCTTATTTTTCTCAGTCCACTCATGAAAAGATACAATTTACATGAACATTTCAATGAATTTACACTCTAGCCAAAAGCAGTCAGTTAGGTCGGCAATTTTTTATCTTCATTTTTTCACCCCATCCACCCACCATCACAATGGATTCCACACATGTTGGACCTCTATTTGAAAATGTCCTCATTGTGTGGCTTGTGTAACCTATGGATGTCCTCATTTTGACGCCTTTACAAGAGCACAAACACACACATGCAAATAAAAAAGAAAAGAAAAGATAAAAAACATTACCACACAAAGCAAACGTCTACAAAGACCAGAGATAAAGAAAAGACGTGTATCATAATAAGACAGAAATAAGTAAGCCAAATGGTTATGTCACTCGCCTTTGGTCCTTGAGGGCAGGGGTTCGAATCCCACAGTGGAATTTTTTTCTCAAAACCAGAGTTTTCACGGCTGTATCCCATAGTTCTATCGCACACATACTTTAAATCGGAGGTGTCGCCTTTTATATAACTTATTCTGTGTTTAAAGGGGCGTTAAAAAAATACCCTTTTTTTTAAGATAAATAACAATATAAAGTCAATTTCACATTCAAGCACACTTTTCTCTCCTCACAAACACCGTGCTTGAATCCGGCATCTATTGTAGTAGTTGTAATAATAGTGGTCGAAGTGGAACCACGTCTCATCAATTGGAATAGTCAAGCCATATTGAACATGATGGGTGAACGGATGGGTGACAAAAAACTTGTCTCCCAGAAATTATTGTCAGGGCGTTGTGTCCTTTAAATGCAATAGCTCACTCAACTCAGGTGTAAATGAGTACCTGGCAGTTAAGACAGCTCTGCCTTTGTCCCATTACATTGTAACGCACCTAACAGGTCGCCTGTCTTGTCCTATGTGTTACATGTTTGCTGTTTATTGGGGAAAGTGAATTGTCATTGTAAAGTGCTTAGACCGTAGATAAGCGCTTTATAAATGCAACCTTTTTTATTCTTTTTACCATACTTTGTTTTCATAGGAGATCAGTTAAAATGAGATCTCAATTATAATGAGACATTTTGATTGGAATGGAGGTCACAATGCTTAATACGAAATGTTTGGGAACAAGAAATTACCTCAGATTAACCGTCTTTCCAGATTATTCACTATAGACAATACAATAGAGAAATAGGTTGGGTTTGTTTTTTTTGCATTCGGATTAACCCACAGTTTTGGACTAGCCTTTCCGGAGCTTATGTATATATTTAATTTTTATTTACTTAGCAATATAATTAACACTGGACTAAGAATTTTCAAATCCCCATTTGCCTACCTTGAACTTTTATTTGATATCTCTTCGTCTGAAAGTTTAATGTCTTCTTCATCGGTGGAATTGGGCTCCCTGGAAGAAAATGGTTTCATATATATATATAATAATAATAATCTGTATTTGTTCCTTTACAGAACAATTGAACAAATAAAATATTTAAAAAAATAAAAAAAAAAAATTGCTACATAAAAAAAGAAGAAAAAAGAAGGAACAGGTACCACAGAACATATAATTTATTCTAACAGCTTCCTGGAAACTTACACAATATTCATGGTAGTGTAGTACTCTCACCATATTCACATCTGTGATGAATGTCGTAATAAATGTTAAGTGTCTCAAAAGGTCACACCGACCAGACGGAAAATCACATATTGCTCATGGTCATTAGTCTGACCACTAACCATCAAAATTATTATCAATATCAATATTATAGTCAACGTGATTTCTCTTAGTAATTAAAAAATGTTGAATCATTCCAGGATAGTAGATAATTAATTTTCAAGAAATAATGAGGTTAGCAATCCCAATTATTTTACTTTTAAAACATACCATTCACTAGAGGAACTATCAGTGAAAGGATTTCTGATAGAATCAGGGTCACTCGGGTCAAGTTCTGCTTCTGGTTTTAAGATGTCGTGTTTCCTGTTTACTTCATTATCTTCATCCTCTTTCGGAGATTCTGATACTTTGTTGTCTCTTTGTGATTTTCTGTGTATGAAATATCAAAACCCAGTGATTAGGTCTACCATTACAAATGATAAGACGAGATGAGCAAAGACTCATTAAAAGTAAGTGACGATAACAGCAACAATGATAATATTAAAGGTAAAAGTTAAAGCATTTTTGTTGACAATGGTGATGATGGTCATGATCAGAGTGTGAGTTCAGTGACTGTAGGTAGTGGTGACAGAGAAAAGGTTAGTGACAGTGATGGAGAACGTTATGGTCAAGTGGTGTTCTTACTTAACTTATTTATATTAATAAGACATCAAGTTGGGGTTTTTTTTACATGACTTGATACAAGAAAGCGAGCACACAGGAAAATTTCTATCAATGCATTATTTAATTATATATCAATTGGAACTGTTTCAGTGTTCACTGCCAACTTAGTTTCCAGCCTGTTATAACCCCCACCCGAGACACAACAATGTAGATCGAAGTAAGCGCGTCATGACCAGATCTAAACATTGACTTATATTCTTACAACTACACATTTGTTTCAAATTTTACAATAGATGCTGACACAATAAGGATATATTGCCATAGAATATTTAATCCGAAAGAAAAACTAATGACACGGTTGGTATTTTTCTTCAATAGTCAAAAAAGAGCACAAGTACAAGGCACAGTCACAACTTTGTCGAAGTCGAAACTGTGTTTACATGAAAGTCTGAAAGAAAGTTATGAAGAATAATTAGTGTGACTACTAAGTAATAAAAACAAAATACTATAATTTAATATCTTACCTTTCATTTAATTGCTGCAAATGCGAAAAAAAAGTTCTTGAAAGTCAAACGTTTAGTAGACATGTTGATTTTAGAACCTCGCAAACTTTTTCCAGGAAATCGAAACTAGAACAATCGGAACTGCTATTACTACCTAAACTCTTATTTGATTGGCTGAAATCAGCCAATCAAATAAAGCATTTCAAAAGATGACACGAGAATAGGATTCCACAGTCTGACGTCACGTCCGCCTAGCAACGAATCGGCTGGCTCTAAACAAAAAAAATCCGTGCTTGGTCCAGGCAAGGAATAATTGGAAAATCGCTCAAAAAAACAATTTTTATCTTAAATATGGTCCAGTATTTTGTACCAGATTGTCTACACCAGTCAGAGAGTCACTCCTGCAAGTTTTACAGATTTCCAAATGGACAGGCAGACAAAAAATTGAAGAAAAAGTGGACCACTTTAGTCAGGTAAGCACGCACGCCTCGTCGAACATTTGATAGAGTTCGTAGTCCAGATCTAGGTCAAGTTCTAGCTTACGTAGACCTATATTTTATGATTAAAGTGTACAATTGCACGAAATTATAAATAAAAATACATTCCAAACTAGGTTTTTATTGAAGTTGAAGCAAAAATGATATCTCAATCGTTTTGATGTTAAGGCTGATAAACTGAATGAGAGTTAAGTTCTACTGATAAGTGATAATTTTTTTAAAAGGAGAACAAGAAGAAAGAGAATAAAATATTTGTTAAAATCTTACTTTAAACTCGATACCTTTATGGCAAAATGAAAATAAATAAATAAAATAACGCAACCTCTCCCCCCCCCCCCCTCCCCTCACGCAGATCTCTATCTCTCTCTCTCTCTCTCTCTCTCTCTCTCTCTCTCTCTCTCTCTCTCTCTCACACACACACACACACACACACAAACACACATACTTTCCTCTTTTTTTTTGGAAAGTTTCTCTGATTCTCTGCCATGCCTCCCCTCCCCGACAGCCGAGGTGGCAACTCTGTGTGAACAAAGCAAGATGGCGGCAGGGACCTCTCTCCTTTACCTGTGCCCGATTGTTGACACTCCAAAGTTTCCATCACCGCACTGTCCAGTACAGTACTGACTGAAATAAAGAGAAAACGCAAGTCTTGCCACACTCAACCCCAAGATCAACTTTAACTGTGTAAATTTAAGAATTCTTATTTTTATATATACCTAGTCAAAATCATCAAAAGAAGTAATGAGGAAGTGCGACATTTTGCTGAATGTGCGATTTCATAAAAGACAGGCGAGAGACCCACCAGTAACCTAGTCTCTTGCACACCTTTGATTTATCATGCATTGAGCTGGTGTCAAACAAGATAGTCTAAAACAAAGTACTTATCAAATTAAATAATATACCCAATATGCCCAACAGAATTATTGTTTTTTTTTTAATCTTTTCATTTCAGGTGAAAGGACAAAAGATCCAACATCATCATCAAGAGTGTGTTCTTGTCACTTCAGAGATGGTGACAAAGCCAACCTCCCTGAATTGTTTGACAGAAATAAAAATAAATTGTTTCCATCAGAGCCAGAAAGAAAGAAAAGAAAAGTGACACAAGGAATTCCCACCCCATCTCAATTGGCACCAACATCAAGAAGTCCACCACCACCACCACCACCACTACCACCACCACCACCACCACCACCACCACCATCATCATCATCATCATCACCATCATCATCATCATCATCATCATCATCATCATCATCATCATCATCATCATCATCAGCTCAACTCTCTTCATCATCATCACAAAGTCCCACCTTTAAAAAAACCAGATTCCTCATCATCATTATTTTCCTCCTCATCATCATCCTCATTATCTTCTCCCTCATCATCATCTCAACTCTCGTCACCATCATCACAGGATTCCATCTTTTAAAAAAAACAGATTGTAGAACAAGTGAGGATATTTTAAATAGAACAACAAATTTAATTCAAGAACAAAAAATTACAGACAAAAATAAGGAAATAGCTAGCTTTAAAAAACCCAACTAAGTTAGATTCAACGCACTTACACTGTTTCAAGCCTTACAGAAAAAGTTCTTCGAATGGAGACAGGTGTACATTCTTTTAAAATATTTAATATTATTATTCAATATGTTGAGTGCTTTAGAGGTAACATTATTTATTATAGTAGATGGGAAGTTCAGGAAGAGACAGTTGCATTAAAAGACCAAATTTTCATTATTACACTTATGAAACTTAGACAGAACTACGCTAACCTTCATATTTCACAATTGTTTAGCGTTAGTGAAAGTACTATAACAAATATTATACAAACTTTTATTCATGTTTTACATAAGCCATACGCTTCTCTTTGAAAATGTTATGAAGGTTACATGCCCTTCTAGACATAAAAATAAACTATCAGCTCCATCATCATTTTTAAGATTTCCAAATTGCAGAATGATCATTGATTGTACAGATGACCAAATTGCTATTCCTAAAGAAATGGATAAACAACGGTTAACTTATTCTTCTTATAGGTCCATGAATTCTGTTAAAGCTCTTGTTGGTCTAAGTCCAAATGGTGTGATAAATTTTATTTCTAAACATGATCCAGGGTCTGTCTCGGATAAGGTCATTGTACAAAATTGTGGATTACTAAAACTTTTAATTTTAAGCCCTGGAGAATTAATTTTAGCAGATAAAGGTAATAAAGGTAAAACCCCATCCTGATTCAAGATATTTTACCTCAAGGAGTAACTGTAAATATCCCTCCCTTTTTACATAATAAATTTACTGAAAATGAGATTTTATTAACAAAAGAAATTGCTTCATGTAGAATTCATGTTGAGAGGGCTAATGAAAGACTGAAAAATGTTAACATCCTCTCATATATTCCAACCATGTTAAGAGAAACATCTGATATTATTTTTCAATTTGTTGCAGCACTTGTCAATCCCCAGTCTCCTCTTATTAAGGAGATTGCATTTTGTTAGCTTTGCCATTTATTTTGTACAACACACATATTTTGTTCATCATCATCAAATCACCATTCAAAATAATGGTTTTGTAGGTCCATACATGATTTTACATGATAAACATGACAAATTATGGCATTGTTGTATCAATGTATGCTCAATGTCATTAACATTGTTAAATAAAACCACACAAATTAGTTTTGGACTGAATCAACCCAAGGCATCATCAAGATAGATCTGTGGAAGTAAAAGAATAAAAGATTCAAATTTAGAGCTGCGACCATGCTCAATAGGCAAAAAACAAACAAACTAATAAAACGTCTGTTGTGGTCTTGTGGTATGACACTCGCTTTCAGATCAGAGGGTCCTGGGTTTGGGCCTCGCTCGGCACATAGTTGAGTCCTTGGAGAAGGCTCTTTACTCACAATCTCTCACCGTACTCAGGTGTCAAATGAGTACCTGGCGTTGTCTCTGTCCGAAAAAATTGTAATATCGCCCAACAGGCATCATGTCCCGTCTTACATGTTAAATGTTGCTGTTGGCCAGGGACCCCTTGTAAAGCACTTTGAGCACATTTAGTGGATATTACGCTGTATAAAAACTCAATTAAAAAAACAAATTAAGTGATTCTTTCATTCATCTTGCTTTGTTGATAAGGGGGAAACCCGAAACGTCCATTTTATCTGTTTTCGTATATTAAATTGAAGTTCACATTCAATTTCACAATGTTATTGATTTCTTCGAGTTTCAAGCAGCAACATTTACATTACACCTTAACCCAATAGGAAGTTTAGTTTACCGTGACTAACACTGGTCTAAATAAATCCTTTATTCATCCCATAGAGGAAATTTATCTCTAGGGTCTATTCCCAGGGAAGACTGGAATAACCACGGTGCAGCGCCGCAAATTGAGCTAGGGCGAGGTGACTTGCTCAAGGCCACACAGCGCAGCGGCGGGTGAACGAACTCGGTACCTTTCGGGTACGAAGCAAAAACCGTACCGCTGATCCACGCTGCCCCACATGAAGTATGATAAAATGTCTAGCGTGATTGGTGATTGTGATGCTTATATAAGTATTATAATAAAGGTTACAACACGATACTAAATAGTATGTAGTAGACTATAGTCAATAGCAACGAAAATTAGCGAAGCAAGACTAAGACCTCAAAGACTCAAAGTCCGTGGTCCATAAGATAAAAACACAATAATTCAATGACTCCCTCTCTCTCTCCCTAACTAAAATCGAACGTAAACAGTTAAATCTTTCCATTGGATATACTAAATCTGCCTAAACTCAAAGTAAACTGATTATTGTCCAACAGTAGTTTTACGGAGATGTGAGATTTTGAGAGTGAGAATGAGAAGACGAAATGACTTACCTTCACAGAATACTCTTTATTCTTCATGCTGGCTTGAACTTTGCCGAACATCAAGCCATCTGAGTAAGTGAAAGTCAAAACAGGACCTGACTGATGATGATTTTCACCTCGCGAGACACTTTTATGCTCATTGGAGAAGTATTTCATAAGGGCGGTGATGGAAATAGAGTTCGTGTCAGCCATTTTTCTCGACTGTTTAGAGCCAGCCGGTTTGTTGCCATGCGTTGCTGCGCAGGATTACGTCAAGACTTAGGAAGCCTATGACTTGCTCATGAGCCCGTGGGTTGTGTGTGAAAATAAGATCAAAATATGTGTATAATGGGCTATACACACGTTACCAATGAAGTGGACAAAATGAGGTCTTCGTTTTATTTCCACTTCAGGTCCTCATTCTAGACATTACATAGACCATAGAGGTCTTTAAAAAATGAGGTCCAAAATGTTGGACCTCTATTTGAAAATGTCCTCATTGTGTGGCTTGTGTAACCTATGGATGTCCTCATTTTGACGCCTTTACAAGAGCACACACACACACATACTCACACACACACACACACACACACACATACTTGCCCACCTACCCACCCTGTACCCATCCAAGATGAATGACAGTATTATTATCATAGTATGTATCAAGTATCTCATTCATTCCGCCTAATCCTTGCCCACCCACCCACCTACACCAGCTTACATTGCCGTTTAAATTAACCTTAGCCTCATTCTGTCCTCCGAGATTCATGACTTTGGTCTTGTTAATATTTAGTTTGGCACCACTTGCGAGGCCGAAATTTTTGAGAGTTTCTAAAAGTTTGTGTATGCTAGGTATATCTCTCGGAATCAGGGTTGCATCATCAGCATACGCGATGAGTTTTTTGTTGGCTTTTCCAGGAATTCTGGTGCCTTTAATTTTCGGGTTTCTCCTAATTTTTTCCAAAACGGTTTCAAGACATAAGATGTATAGTTGGGCCGAGAGAGGGCAACCCTGTCGTACTGACCGACCGATTTGGAAGGGATCAAGATATTTTTTGATTGACTATTACACAGCTGGAGGGGTTGTTGTATAGTATTTTTATCCATATTCTGTAATAAGGGCCTATGTTGTTGTGTTCTAATATTTTGTGTAAGAAGCTATGTTCTAATCTATCGAAAGCTTTCTCTTGATCGATGGACAAAATGTATGCATGTGTGTGTGTCTGTTTTACATATCCTATGTCTCTGATGAAGTTTGTGTGCTGCTCTATTGTTCTGTTTTTTATGCTACATGTTTGTTCTTTGTCTATCAATTGGGGTAGGTAAGTTTTGATTTTGTTGCTTAAAGTTTTTGCTATAATTTTGTAGTCGGTGTTTAGGAGGGATATGGGTCTGTATTGTTTGACGTCTGTTGTGTTGCTTTCTTTGGGTATGAGGGTTATGTATGATATCTTTTGGCTGTTCGTTAATTGTCCTTCTTTGTGTATTTCTTTAGTCAGTTCTAGGAGGGGTTTTTTAAGGAGAGGGAAGAAACTTTTGTAGAATTCTACTGTTAGTCCATCAGGGCCTGGGGATTTGTTTGTGTTCATGTTGTCTAGGCTGTGTTGTAGGTCTTCTATTGTGATCTCTGTAACTAATTGTTCTTTCTGTTCGTCTGTCAGCTTCTTTGTATAATCGGTGTAGTGGTCTTGTATATCTTTTGATATTTCGCCACTTGTTTATAGTTGTTTGTAAAAATTGTAGAAGGTCTTAAGGGTTTCTGTCTCGTTTTTTGTTATTTGCCCATCTGTTGTTCTGATTTTGTCTATATGTCGTCTGTGTAGTTCGTTTTCTATTCGCGCTATTGTGTCGTTTAAATCAGTGTAGTCGTTGCATGTATTGTATGTGCTTCTTACTTTGTTGTGGCCTCTGAATTTTCTTTGTTCAATTTCGTTCAGTTTTTCTATTGCTTTAGTAACATGTGGTTGTGTTTGTATTTCTGTTTTGTTGTCACGCGCCCTGTCAATGTTGATGATTGTTTTGTACTTTGTTTCCTTTCTGTTGGTTTTGTCTTGTATTTTTTTCCCTATCATTTGTGTTAGCGTTTGTATGGTCTGTTTGAGGGTGTCCCACCATTCTCGGATGTTGTCATTTGGTATATTGTCCATATAGTCTAATATGATGTCGGTCATGTATTGTATGTAATAATGGTCCTGCAGGAGACTGTTGTTGAATTTCCAGTAGGCACTTTTTTGTTTGGGTCTTGTAATTTTGGTGCCGTACTGGGCGTAGACAGCTTTGTGGTCTGTGTAGTCTAGTGTGATCTCTAGGTGTTTAATTTCTGATATTGGGGTTGTTTTGGATATGTATATTTTGTCGAGTCTGGATCCTGTGTTTGCGAGTGATTTAAAGGTGGTTTCTTTCCCGAGTGGGAATGTTTCTCTGTATGTATCTGTTAGATTGTGTTTTTTCTAAAATTCGTTGTAGTATTTGTTTGTCTATGACTGTTTGTTGTGTTCTATGGTGAGTTGTGTCGTGGGGGTGTAGTGTGTTATTAAATCCCCTGCTAGGATGATGGGTGTTGATGGGTTTATTTCCATTCTTTTCTCTAAGTCTAGGAAAGTTGTCTTTTTTTCGTCTGTTTTTGAGGCAGGTCCGTAGATGTTGTAAATTTGGAATTTGTAGCCGTCTTGAGTCACGTCTATTTTCCCTATTCGTCCTGTGTTGTCATGGTCGTGTTGGGTGACAGTCCAATTGTCGGAGGTTTTTATTATGGCTACTCCTCTACAGTTTCTTTTTTTCTTGTCGATTGTCCAAAATATATTTTTAACTTCTGGTTTAAGTTTGAAAAGTGTTCGTTCTTGTATGTATTTGTCATGTATGTTCGTTTCTTGTAACAGTAGGAAGTCTGGTCTGTGGTTCCTTATTAAATTTTTAATGTCTTGTATTTTCTGTCTCATACCTCTGATGTTTAATGTTATGATTGTCGATGGTGGGAAGTCATCCTCAATTGTGTTGGAAGAGACCTAAAGCAACAAACAAACAAACAAAAAAATCATCCTCTTTGTAGGTTGTTTTTATTTTGTATGGTTGGTTTTTAGTGTATGATGTTGCTTGTTCTCTAGAGGTGGTGTGTTTGTTGTATCTAGAGTTGCGTATGTATGTATGTAGGTATATACGCGTGGTCTGTAAGGCTGCATGTCTGGGTTTAATGTGTGTATTGTTTTGTTTAAATATTGGGTTGTGTGTCTCCCATGTGTCGTGGTGGTCTGGGCAGTGTCCTTTCTCTCTCAATGTTTTGGATGGGTGGAGTCTTCCTCTTGAGGGAAGAGCTCCTTTGGTGTGGTGTGTATGTTTGTGTAGGTATTGGGTGGTGTGTTCTGTGACTTTACCTTGCTCTTGGGCCAGCCCCAGGTGGTGAACGTGTGAGTGAAGTGTGTGCTCTGAAGGGCGATGGTGTGGTTGTATTTTTTTGGGGAGAGTTTGTGTGTTTGTTATTGGGGTTGGGGGGTGTGGATGGGGGTGGGGGGGATGTTGCCCTTTCTAAAGGGATTATTACTGGTGGTGTTGGTGTGATGTGTTGGTGTAGATTTGGCATGGATGACATTCGTTTTGGTGTGTATGGGGAGTTGTGTGGTTCCTGTTCTGGTTGTTTACTCGGTGCAGTTTTTGTTGTGTTGGTATTTTTTGGAGTGTTGTCTTTTGTGGGTTTTGTGGGTTTATGTTCGGTGTCTGTGGTTAAGTGGTGTGGCTTGTGGGTTGTGGTGTATTTGGTGTGTTGGAGTGTTTCTTTCCCTTTTTCACCACCTGGTTCCAAGGTTCTTGGGACGGTGCGTCCGGCAGGGGGTTGCCGGAAGGCGTGATAGGAACAGTAGGTGAAGATGGAATAGGAGGAGGGATAGTGGGCTCTTGTGCCGAAATCACTCCTGGTATGTACCGTGCTCTAGTGGGGCACAAGTAGAAGGGATGCCCCACATTATAGCATGTGGAGCATGCTGGCACACGCCCAGGAATGTGCACTTTCACATGGTGGAAGGCGCCACCCACCTCAAATTTTAGATAGTGGGGTATTTCTACCCCATCTATCTTTTCCAGACGGAACGTGTACGAGTCTAGTTCGTCCCATCTGGGTTTGCCGACAACGATGGTGCCGGGCTTAGCGAAGGGGGCGAGAACCCTGGTGAGGCCGCCTTCCTTGACGGAGGGAGCCACCCATTTCAATACCCCCGACACCAGGGATTTGTTTACATCCCTGATGTGGAGGTTTATTTTTAGGGTTGGGTGGGGGTGCACAACGCCATGCAGTTTCTCCACATCTGACTCCCTTCCTTCTTTGAAGGTGACGTAGTATTTGCGGGCGTCCATGAAACGGTAGACTCCCGCAATATCGTCCATATTGGCCCCCATATTATTGAGGGCCAGTTTAATTTTCAGATGGTTGGCCTGGTTGGTTTCAGGTCCTTTTATGAATACCTCAACCGTATTTGGGGGATGAGGTCCATTGAATTTGAGATCCTCTGCGGATAGTTTCACCACAACTACGTTGGGGTGAACCGCCATGTAGGCCCGGAAAGAGAAAGAGTGGGAAGAAGAGGTACAAATACAAATTCGTAGAGGGATATTTCCCCTCTTGTGGTAATATTTTTTTTTAAAAGGGTGGGGGGGGGGGGGGGTTAGAGGATTGTTGTTAGATATGGACTTACTAGCTTAGTAAGGGGTAAAGCAAGTGGAATTTAACAAACCCTTGAAGGGAGAAAAAAAAAAAAAAGGGAAGGGGGTAGGTTGGGGTCAACGGAAGTTAGGAGGAAATGAGATGCTCCATCACAATGAGGTACAAAAGGTGGGGTTACGGATGTAGGGCGGGGATATGGTGAATAAGCAGTGGTGTTTATTGGAAGATCTTCCGTTTACTTACGCCATCCAGTTGTACGTTTTGGAAGGAGGTCGGATGAATAGTATTCACGGAAGGTGAACAAAATGGAGAGACCGAAAATATAAAAAATAAAAATTCAGTTTTAAATTATTAGCACAGGGAAGCACATGCTAACAAACTAGTCTAACACTGAAGTTCCCTAACGGCTAAGAAATAAAAAGGAAAAGAAAGAGTAAAAAAAAAAAAAAAAAAAAGGCTAACACAAATAGGACTAATTTTACACCTAAAAACACTATAACACTGTTGGAAGCCTGGGGTCTATCAGTTTGCCTGATCGATAGCTTTAGAATTGAAGTTTTTGAGTATATTAAAGGTGGGAAACATATTAGTGGAAGGTTAGGTTTAGGTCGAGTTTGTTTTTGTTTCCATTGGCGAATTGCTGGGTACAAGGACCAATCGGCTTACAGGATTATTTATTTGTCTTTGATTGATTGTAATTCTTTGGGTATTTGTACAATATGGGGACATATATGAGTGATAATGAAGGTGGTTATCTTGGTTTTTAAGGGAACCTTGGATTAATTGTTAGTAACCTTGCTCCCTAAGGAGTCCAAGGGTGCCCACTCACTTTCCTGCTCTCTGGCTGAGCATCGTTGGCTGCTTATCTACTGTGCATGTGGTCTTTCACTGTGCAGCATTGGGTATTGTATTACACTATGAATGCGTTTAAGGTTATGTTATCTTTTGAACTAGAGTCTTGACTGGAAAGGTGGGGCTAAGGAGTACAAAGTATTGTACGTTTTAAATATTTCTTATAAGTTGCCTTGACCGATCCTGGCTGCATACGTGGTGTCTGTGACAATCTAGGCACCGCAGCACAGCTTTTTCGGATGAGCCAGGACCATACCCCTCCGGCATTCTGCGCGGCATACGCATTGTCCCGCGCCGCCATTTCGCTGGACCGTTGCGCCTAGTTCGCCGAGGCGCATCGGAAGTTCTTTATTTTATTTATTTATTTCTATCACATGTACACTCGGGTATTGTGGCCTTTTTAATATTTACTTTGGCACCACTTGCGAGGCCGAAATTGTTGAAAGTTTCTAAAATTTTATGTATGCTAGGCATATCTCTCGGAAACAGTTGTATCATCTGCATACGCGATGAGTTTTTTGTTGGCTTTTCCGGGGATTCTGGTGCCTTTCGAGTTCCTAATTTTTTCTAAAACAGTTTCAAGACATAAAATGTATAGTTGGGCTATTGTTCAACGATGCTCACAAAATATTTGAAATATTAATATTAAAGAAAAAAACCCAACAAAACCTATGTATGAACACAGGACACATTCTATACACAACCTACCCTAACACTAACACAAAAATAACTAAATTATACTACAGAAACGGGAACGAAAGTCCCTCCACAAAGTCCTCTTCCGTAAGCTCCAAATCGATCATAGTATTTTCTGTCTCATACCTCTGATGTTTAGTGTTATGATTGTCAATGGTGGGAAGTCATCCTCTTTGTAGGTTGTTTTTATTTTGTATTGTTGGTTTTTAGTGTATGATGTTGCTTGTTCTCTAGAGGTGGTGTGTTTGTTGTATCTAGAGGTGCTTATGTATGTGGGTATATATGTGTGGTTAGTGGGCAGCATGTCTGGGTTTAATGTATGTATTTTGTTTAAATGTTGGGGTTTATGTCTCCCATGTGTCGTGGTGGTCTGGGGAGTGACCTTTCTCTCTATATATTATGGATGAGTGGAGTCTTCCTCTTAAATGAAGAGGAGCTCCTTTAGTGTGGTGTGTTTGTTTGTGTCGGTCTTGGGTGATGTGTTCTTTGACTTCTCCTCGCTCTTGGGCCAGCCCCAGGTGGTGATCATGTAAGTGAAGTGTGTGTTCTGAAGGGTGATGGTTGTGTGGTTGTATTTTTGGGGGGAGAGTTTGTGAGTTTGTTATTGGGGTTGGGGGTGTGGATGGGGATGGAGGGGATGTTGCCCTTTCTAAAGGGATTAGATTATTACTGGTTGTGGTGGTGTGATGTGTCGGTGGAGATTTGGCATGGATGGCAATCGTTTTGGTGTGTGTGGGGAGTTGTGTGATTCCTGTTCTAGTTGTTTACTCGGTGCATCTTTTGTTGTGTTGGTATTATTTGGAGTGTTGTCTTGTTGGTTTATGTTTGGTGTCTGTAGTTTTGTGGTGTGGCTTGTGGGTTGTGATGTATTTGGTGTGTTGGAGTGTTTCTTTCCCTTTTTCACCACCTGGTTCCAAGGTTCTTCGGACAGTGCATCCGGTAGGGGGTTGCCGGAAGGCGTGATGGTAGGTGAAGATGGAATTGGAGGAGGGATAGTGGGGTCTTGTGCCAAAATCACTCCTGGTGCGTACTGTGCCCTAGTGGGGCACAAGTAGAAGGGATGCCCGCATTATAACATGTAGAGCATGCTGGCACACGCCCAGGAATGTGCACTTTTACATGGTGGAAGGCGCCACCCACCTCAAATTTTAGTGAGGTATTTCTACCCCATCTATCTTCTCCAAACGGAAAGTGTAAGAGTCCAGTTCGTCCCGTCTAGATCTGCCGACAACGATGGTGAAGGGGGCGAGAGCCCTGGTGAGGCCGCCTTCCTTGACGGAGGGAGCCACCCATTTTAATACCCCCGACACCAGGGATTTGTTTACATCCCTGATGTGGAGGTTTATTTTTAGGATTGGGTGGGGGTGCACTACGCCGTGTAGTTTCCCCACCTCTGACTCCCTTCCTTCCTTGAATGTGACGTAGTATTTGGGGGCGTCCATGAAACGGTAGACTCCCGTAATATCGTCCATATTGACTCCCATATTGTTGAGGGCCAGCTTAACTTTTAGGTGGTTAGCCTGGTTTGTTTCAGGATCTTTGATGAAGACCTCAACTGTATTCGGGGGATGAGGCCCATTGAATTTTAAATCC
Organism: Berghia stephanieae; assembly: GCF_034508935.2. Taxonomy (NCBI): domain Eukaryota; kingdom Metazoa; phylum Mollusca; class Gastropoda; order Nudibranchia; family Aeolidiidae; genus Berghia; species Berghia stephanieae. The sequence goes on from NC_088362.1 coordinate 33,305,448, forward strand.
TCTGCGGATAGTTTCACAACTACGTTGGGGTGAATTGCTCCCGCCATGGAGGTTTACTTACGCCATCCAGTTCTTTATAGGGTTGAAAAGGGTTTTAAATAGTATTCACAGATCCAATGGACTAATGTACTAACGTAACAAAAAAGGAAAACAAAAAAAAAAAGAAAAAAATTAAACACAGGAATGGCACATTCTATACACGAAATATAACAAACTGATCTAACACTATGTCTTTTGCTTTTTCTGATATGTTGTTTTTATGCAGGTTGTGAAAGGTTTGGATGAGGTTGGTCTTGGTTAATCCAGTTTCGAGTGCTACATGCATATCGTTCTGTTGGTATGACTGCTTTGTATATTTGCTTGCTGGTGTGATTTTTCCCTAATGGGTTGCTGTTTTAATTTTGTTGTAGAAATCTGGGGGCTGTGATCCGCTGAAATGGGGAAATGTGTGGTTCAGTTTCGTAAATTTGGTTATATGCATTCCTAAGTAGTATGTTCCTATTGGATATGTTCCTTTGTGTTGTACTATGTTGTCAATGTATTTTAATCTTGCGGTTTGTAGTTTTATTTGGATGTTGTGTAATCCTACTCCTATGTGTATTGGTAGTGTTAGTGTCTTGTAGCTGATGTTTTGTTTGGTTGTTTGGAGTATGTATTTCTTTATTGCGGTTTTAATCTGTTTTATTACTTCGTAAGGAGGTGTAAAGATTTTTAATTGATATATTATTTTTGGTATTATGTAGGTGTTTGCTATTTTGGCTCGTTCAAAGATTGATGTTTGTATATATTGGTATTTATATAATTTTCTTATTTATGTTGTTGGATGTCTTTCCAGTCTTTGTCTGTTTTCTTGTTTGTTTTTCTGTATGTTATACCTAAAATCTTAATGTTCTCTACTCATTCTAATTCATTATTTTCTTGTTTTTTATTTTTTGTAGTGTTGGTTAGATTACCTATTTTCATTATTTTGGATTTTTTTATATTGATTTTTGACCCACTGCCCTCTCCAAAATGTTAAAATTTTTCTAATATTCTATTGATGCTTTTCCTATCCCTTGGAAAGAAAGTTGTCATCTACGTAGGCTATCAATTTTTTATTTGTAATACCAGGTAGTTATGTACCTGTAATCATGGGGTCTTTCCTTACACTTTCTAAAAAAATTTCTAAACACAGTGTATTAAGTATGGCTGAACGGGGGCATCTTTGATGGACGGACCTGCCTATTTGAAATGGTGTTGATATATCTTGGTTTATGATGACACAGCTCTCTGGTTCTTTATAAATGATTTCAACCCTGTTTTGAAAGTATTCTTTTTTATTCTCTAGTAGTGTTTTATGTATGTAACTGTGTTGTAGCCTGTCAAATGCCTTTTCTTGGTCAATTGACAGTATGTGTGTTGTCGTGTCTGTTTGTAGGGTATATTCTATGATGTCTCTTATGTTGTGTCTATTTTGTTCTATGTTTTTGCCTGGTATGGCGCATGTTTGTTCAGGGTTGATCAGTGTTGGGAGAACTGGTTTTATTTTTGTAGCTAGTGTTTTTGTCAGAATTTTGTAATCTGTATTTAATAGTGAAATGGGTCGATAATCTTTCATGTTTGTTATTTTTATTTGTCTTAGGTATTAGTGTAATGTATGAGGTGATTGTGATCTGCTAAGTCTTTTTTGTTTATACGCTTCTTCTAAAACGATTTTTAGAGCTGGGCCGAGATGGGGAGGGGGGGGGGGGGGGGGGGGGGAGAAGAATTGATAAAATTCAACGGTTAAACCATCAGGGCCAGGGGTTTTGTTTTTGTTCATGTTTTTGATTGTGTGTTTGATGTCTGCTAGAGGTATTGGTGTGTTTAATGTTTCTCGTTGGTCTTCTGGTAGTTTTTTTGCGTGTTTTGTATATTATTCTTCTATTTTTGCATTTGTTCATATTCGTAAAGTTGTGTAAAATTGGGTGAATGCTTTTTGGATTTCTGTTTCGTCTGTTGTTGTGTTCCCTGACATGTCTATTATTTCATTTGATGTTTTTTTTGTTTTGTGTTTGCGTTTCTATGTTTTGTATTGATTGTTCAAGTGTAATGTTTGAGTTTGTCCTTAATTTGTAGCTACATCTAATTTTACATCCTTGCAGTCTTGTCTGTTCTATGTTGTCTAGTTTGTCTTGAATGTCAAGTATTTGGTCATTGTCTAGATGTCCAATTTTTTCGCCTTCTAATATGTGTTTGTATTCTTTTTATTTTTGCCTTAATTGTTTTTGTATTGCCGTTGCTATTGCTATTGTCACTGTCTTTACTGCCATTTTTATTGTTTCCCACCAGTCTATGTCGTTTTCTGGTAAGATATTAGTGTATTCTTGTAGGATAATGTTCATGTAACTGGTGCAGTATTTATTTTCGAGCGGGTGGTTGGATGGGAGCATCACCCTTGAATCATATACCTATGATGTTCGCATGGGTGTACGATCCGATAGTGATGTCGTTTCTTCTTCTCTTTACTAGCCTATCCTGCTTCTTTGGTTTGTGATTGTATTTTTGACAGGGGATATTTTTTTTCCTGTAAATCCTCTGCCTGTTTGTTCTTGGTTATTTATAATTTAGCTTATGATATCTTTAGGTTATGATTTTGATTGACATTTGTACTATTTTTGTTGGATTGCTTGTTTTTTTGTTTCAGCGGTCTCTCATATAACCTCAATTGTGTTGGAAGAGACCTAAAGCAACAAACAAACAAAAAAACAAAAAAAATTTATTTTCGAGTAGTTTATTGTTTAATTTCCAGTACGCGCATTTGTTTCTTTTTCTTTTGTCCAAATTGTGTATACACGGCTTTGTGGTCTTGTGAATGTTAATGTACTTGCAATGTGTTCTGTTTGTGTTGGTGTTATTGTTTTGTGGCTCAGTATTCTATCTAATCTTTTCCTATTGTATATTGTTGTGAATGTCGTTTCTTTTCCCAGGGGTGATATTGTCCTATAGGCGTCTATTGAATTAAATTTTTGTGTTATTTGTCTGACTTTTTCATTGTTTTTTTATCTCCATGTCTCGTCTGTCGAACTGTCATTTGCGTCTATGGTCGCGTTGAAATCTCCTGCAATTATTATTGTTAAGTGTTTGTTTCTTTCTATCCAGTCTGTTAGTATTGCATAGAAATTTTCATCATTGTTTTTGGCAGGTCCATATATGTTGTATAAGTGATATTGTGCGTCATGTTCTTGTATGTCTATCATCCCTAGTATGGTCGAATTCGTGGTGATGTATTTTCCATCTGTCACTAATCTTAAGTATGGCTACACCGCGTGACTCGTTTCTGTTTGTTGTCCAGAATATTATTTACATGTGGGTATAGTTTTGTTTTTATTTGTTTCTGTGTATGTTTGTCGTGTACGTTTGTTCCTTGTAACAGTATGAAGTCAAGTGGTTTGTTTTTTGTTTGTGTGGTAATGGTGACGATGTTGCTTGTTTTGTTCCTTAATTCTCTTATATTTATGGCCAAGTCTTTGTCTTTTGGCTTTTCTTCTCCACGCCATGAAGGCGTATCAAAGATTCTTTGTTGTTTAGAACTACAAAGACTTTTCTGTGGTTGTTGCTTTTTGGTAGTTTTAACCGTTTGCCAACCTTCCCTATCAGATGAGGGAGAAGTTGAAGGGGAGTGGGGAGAAGAGGGTGAAGGAGGGCTGGTAGATGGTGGTGCCGGCTGCGGCTGTTGCTGGGGTTCCCTATTACATCGTTTTGGAGCCCAAGAGGGTTCCTTCGCATGCAACGGAAGAACGGGTGTCCTTCCATCCCACAGGTGGGGCACACAGGGACTCTGCCAGGGAGAAGTACTCCTATCTTATGGAGTTTGCCCTCTATCACTACACGAATGTAGTGGTGCACTTCTGTCCCTTTGTCTTTTGGTTCTAGGCGAAAGGACCTCGTGCCCAATTCGCCTGGCCGACCCTTTCCAATGAAGAGAGTGCCGGGCTTCGCCAGAGGGGCGAACGCTCTAATCAAGGCTTTGTTTTTCAGCCTTAGAGGCACGAATCGCATAGTCCCTGCAATGAGAGCCTGACAGACATCTCGAAAAAACAATGAGACCTCTGCCATACGGCTTTTCTTTTCCACGCCATGTAGGCGTATCAAAGATTCTTACGCTGTACCCAGAGCCATCAAGGCTGGCTATGACTTCAAGGAGGACTGGTGATAAAAGAGAAAGTTAATATTGCAATTGTATTATATAAATATCTATATATTTATGACTTGCTATGATCTCCAATTTGATGGTCATGTGGTTTACCCAGTGGACATCCATGTTTTCACTATCCAATTTACTTCCTTTTTACTGATATGACCAAAAGGTGTTGCAAGCGCCGTCAAACTCTTAAATACAAAAATATGTACTACCCATTCTAGTTGGTTGTTTTCTTGTACTTCCTCTATCTCCGTTATTCTTTATTTTTTGACATTTACTTTTGCCCCACTGCCCTCTCCGAAATATATAATTTTTTCTAATATTGTTAATGCTCTTTCTGTGAGCTCTAAGTGAATTATCTTGACGGTGAGCTTACCATCACCAACATCTACCACAACAGAAGAGAAAAAAAAAACAGAAAAAAGGGGGGAGAGATGGGGAATGAGAGAGGAGTTCCTTCTTGGGCATTGGAAGAACGGGTGTCCTTCCATCCCACATGTGGGGCATGCAGAGATCCGTCCTGGAAGAAGTACTCCTTGTGGAGTTTACCCTCTATGACTACCTCTACTTCTTCATTTTTAGATTCAAAGCAAAATTATCTAGTGCCCAATTCGCCTGGCCATCTCCAAATGGAGAGGGAACTGGGTTTCGCCAAAGGGGCGAATGCTCTAAAGCATCATTTTTTAGCTTAAGCAGAACAAACTGCATGGTTTCCGCAATAAAAGCTTGGCAAAATGTCTCCATGTTTCTAAGTCATGGAAGCTTCGTTGTTTAGAACAATTTTTTTCGGTCGGTGAACCAGTAAACCACACTAATGCTTTCCAAATTCCCTTGAAGATGGGCTACGAATAGTCATGTGCAAACCTTGGTGGATGTGGCCCCTTTTACAAAAAATCTCCGTGTTTGCTGAGGAACAAACCACATGGCCCTGCAATAAGAGCCTGGCTTATATCTCGAAAATAAGGTTTGTCATATGGCTTTTTCTTTCTATGCCATGGAGGTGTATTAAGGATTCTTTGTTAAATTATCAGTCACCATAGTCCGGGATTTTGGGATTTTCTCAAATGTTCCACTGATTTTGCCCTGTCGAAACATGTTCCTCTTATAAAAGCTCAGGTCAAGTGGTGGATCTGTGAAAACATGTCTTGTGTCATATTTTGGCACATATGCTCAGTTGCATGAAATTTGGTGACACTCCCATTTTTATGGCGTCAATCTAGGCAAATTGGCGCCAGATGTCAAAAGTGAGACAAGGCAATTGATGGTCAAATGGGAGGGGGTAAATGAGTCTAGATTTTATTTGTAAGTGGGTCAAGATGGGAAGTAGTTATAGGTCTGTTTTAAAAGATAGTTATTATAACTTAGTTTACTCTTTTTATCTTTATTACATTGTTTTACAATTTTGATTTATTACAGATACTTGTCTTTATTTGTAAGATCCGTAACCACTGGGCCACCGTAACAAAGATAAAACAAGTGAAAACAAATACTTTCAGTTTAGGCCTTTTTACCAGAAGTTAATTTTAAATCTCTTGAGCAGAATTTTTTTTTTTTAAATCGTTATAAGGAAAGGACAATGCATTAAAAATGTGCATAAATTAAGTTGTATCTCTATTATTAAGAATTGATGTACAACAGAAGTAGATGGTCTACAAAACTATATTTTATGTTATGATTTTGAGTTTGACCAATGGACCGATAGACCGATACATTTTCCTCCTTTTTGACAAATTGTCATTATCATCACTGCTAATTTATTTTGTGTGTGTTTGCGTGTGTGTGTGTGTGCGCGCGCGTGTGTGTGTGTGGTGTACCTACTGCGATTATGTCCTTTAAATGTCTTAATAATAAAAATGGAATAAAAAATTAGTTGATTTTCTTTTTTTTTTCTTTGCAAAACCCAACCATTTTGGGTGAGGTCCTTTAACCTCCCATAGTGGGCAGAGAGGCACTTACTGTGCCTTCTATATCCCTCTATATTTGTTTTCCAACTTGCTTTCCTGGGTGGGGTTCCTGACCTACCATAGTGGGCAGGGGGGGGGGGTGCCTTCTATGTGCCTTCTATCCCCCTATATTTGTTATCCAACTTGCTTTCCGTCTTTGTCTTGAGATGGGGTTACTTGGATTTGTTTAGGCCCTCTGGGTGGGGTTTTTGACCTCCCATAATGGGCAGGAAGGTACTTCTTGTGTCTTCTATCCCCCCATATCTGTTTTCCAATTTACTTTCTGTCTTTGTCTTGGAATGAGATTACTTTGTTTTGCAGCTGGGAGGGAAACAGTCAAATGTATAGTTAGTTATGGGAGATGACATTTTTTCCCTTGTAAATCATCTCTCTGTTATGCAATGTATTATTTTTTCTTTTACAATATATATATATATATATATATATAATATATATATATATATATATATATAAACATTTGACAGATATTAAGATTGTTTGACTTCTACAACGTTGTTATCGAGGGTTGCTCTCATCAGGAAGTGAAAGTGTAGATTGTTGTGAAAACACAACAATCTACACTTTCACTTCCACTTCCTGATGAGAGCAACGCTCGATAACAACACTGTAGAAGTCAAACAATCTTAATATCTGTCAAATGTTTATAAATAGCTCCTTTTATACTAAAGCTGAGCACTATTATTTCCTGGTTTTTGTTTTTATAATTTATATATATATATATATATATATATATATATATATTATAATGTATATATATATATATATGTGTATATATATATATATATATATATATATATATATATATATATATATATATATATATATATATATATATATTATATATATATATATATATATATATTATTGTAAACAATTGTGTTCCTCTTGTGTGGGAAATGTGCTTGTGTCTGGATGAGAAATTTAGTGATCTCAAACCAAGTACACTGATGATAGTGTGCTCTTGGAATATGCATCTGTCCCCTATTTGAACCAATTCCCCTTTGTCTTGCTTATTCTTTGAGTGCTTTGATTGTAATTCTAGAACTTTTTACTATTTGAGTGTGCTCCTCTTAGTAGGGACCTGTACTTTTGTCTGGTTATCTCAAACCAAGTACACTGGTAGTGTGCTCTTGGAATCTACAGATGTTCCCTATTTTACCTAATTCCCCTTTGTCTTACTTATTTTTGGGTGCTTCAATTGTAATTCTAGAACTTTTTACTGTCCCATTTTCTTCCTTTTTACTGGTGCTGAGATGACCGAAATGTCTTGCAAGCGCCGTAAAACCCTTAAAACAAACAATAATGAATTGTAAACAGTTGAGGTGCTCCTCTTAATGGGGACTTACTTGTGTCTGGGTGAGACAGCTAGGTAATCTCAAACCAAGTACACTGATACTGATAGTGTGCTCTTGGAATCTACATATGTTCCCTATTTAAACTAATTCCTCTTTGTCTTACTTTTTTATTTTTTATTTTTTGATTGCTTCAATTGTAATTCTAGAACTTTTTACTATCCTATTTTCTTCCTTTTTACTGGTGCTGAAATAACCTCTATGTTATGCACTGTTATATAATTATATATACTTATAATGGTTTATAAATATTAAGTGTATTCGTCTTAGTGGGATCCTGTGCGTGTATCTGGATGAAACTTAGTTGTTCTCTAAGTGCACTGTTAGTGTGCTCTTGGAATCTACATCTGTTCACTTTTTGAACCATTCCCCTTAGTCTTATACGATTGTGTGCTTTCAATCGCAAATCTAGATTTTTTTACTATCCCATTTTCTTCCTTTTTATTGGCTCTGAAATGACCTAAATTATGTATCGCCAGCGCGGTAAAACCCTTAACAGAAACAAAACCCAACCAGATTTAAATTTATTGATAGGAAGAGGTTCCCTTTGGAACAGGAAAAGGTTTGTACTACACTGCCCATGGGCTGCAGCTACTGGAATTCAACTAAGAATGGGGATTGCTTTGTGTTCCTTGATCGGTGTTTCTTTATATGTCCATATCCTTGCTTTGCTATCCTATCTCCCTTTATTATTATCATTTGTCTTTTCCATGTGACCCGGGCGGAGTCCTTTGACCTCCCATGGTGGGCAGGAAGTCACGCTTGCTTCTATCCCCTTATATGGACGTTTTTTTTTTTTTTTTTTTTTTTTTTTTTTTGTCCCATTATATTATATATTTCGCTTTCGGATTCTTTGGTATAGATGCTAAAAATTGAGAAATTTGGTCCATAAATGAATAAACTACAGTTATTTATATACTCCACACATGTTCAAAATGGCCTGTCGGTTGACAAAAATATAATTTTTTAAAGTGTTGTTGAATCATACAGCAATATTTTTTTCCTCCTATCCCTGCTTCATTTTAAAGAAATACCATATTGATTTATATTTATTAAGTTTTAATCTTTAAAAAGGTCATTTTAATGTCAGTTTTGGGAATCAATCTTTGTCGGTGACATTTGACTCACTCCTGTAACGGTAATCAATTTCGCCTAGTTTTTCTTCCATAAAATATATTCATTCAACTGTCAACATAAATACAACAAGACATCCTTCCCCTCACATGCTGAAAGAAAAACAAGAACGTGCAGCCATCTATTTTTCATCTACCAGCTTGAACTTATATCAAAATGATGAGTTTTTACCATGACCCTCACCTCACTCCTGTAACGGGCTTTTTCTCATTAAAATTTTGAGAATTTTCAAAATCATTTTAAACATCCTTTAATCAGTGAATTTTAGTGCTTGCTTAGTCAAAATAATTGATTTATTACAATTCCTGTAGTGTCAAGTAACATATATTCTTCAGATTTTCATTCCTGTAACGCTCTCCTGTAACGGTGAACTGTGTTACAGGAGTGAGTCAACTGTTACACGAGTGAGATGAGATGCAGACTTAAAATGGTTTAAAGTAAATTACGTCTTTGTGTTCTTTCCTTCTTTATTAATGTTGTATTTAAAAAAAAACCCTTTGCAATGTATAGTGAACATTTAAGTGGGAAGAGAAGATATCAACAATAAGCGAGAGAGTCGGAAGTATAATTGACAAGGATGGAGGAACGGAAGCAGAGGTGAAAGCATGGATATGAAAGGCACAGGCTGCATTCACATCCTTGAACCGAGTTTGGAGAACTAAAGATATCTCCCTTCGACTAAAGTTAAGACTTTTCAACTCAAACGTGAAGTCTGTCCTACTGTATGGATGTGAAACTTGGAATGCATCACAGGCATGTATAAGGAGGATACAGGTTTTCGTAAGCAGGTGCATGCGTAGACTACTCAGAATAAAATGGATAGATAGGATTTAAAATGAAGAAGTATGGAAAAGAACACAGCAGAAACCAGTGGGAGAGGAAATAGGAAGAAGACGGTGGAGGTGGATTGGACACACCCTTAGAAAGAATGATTCCACTATAACAAAGAAAGTATTGGACTGGAACACTCAGGGCAGAAGATCAAGGGGAAGGCTACGAGTAACATGAATTAAAGAAGCTGATATGCAGAGAAGTGATAACACATGGAACGAGATAAAAAAAAAAAAGTTAGGTCATGAAAGAAAAGGATGGAAACTGTCTGTGGCCTAGACCCTGACCCATGGTGAAAAAGGCAATGATGATGATGAAGCTAGAGAGTTGGTTCTGTTGTTAACTCAACTCTATCTTCGTGCAAAAACCACCAGATATACAAAAGAAGGCATGCAGGAGGAGATACAATTCATGTAAATAAGACCAGAAGAAAATTGATCAATTAAACTCCTGCTCAATCTCAAACTTTAACCAGCTATTGAAGTATTAAATATGCGTTTTGGCAACCCGATCATGTTGTGCCTTTTATTCCATTTCAAATTTCAATAAGTAAAAGTTAATTTTGTCGAATAAGCTGTTGCGGTTGCAGTTGACGTAGCAAAATCCTTTTGCTTTGTTTTGTTTTGTTCGATTGAAAAAAAAAGTGGTTTTTAGGGAACTTTGAGTGCGTATAAAGAGGAAAGCAGTAGAAATATCAAATAAATATAAAAGAGTAAGAGAGGTGAGTGTGGGGGAGAAAAGTGGATTTATAAAAGAGCATGAGAGAGAGAGAGAGAGAGAGAGAGAGAGAGAGAGAGAGAGAGAGAGAGAGAGAGAGAGAGATTCATAAAATCTGGTCGGAAATCCTGATTCGTTTGGGGCTAGTGTTGGTCCATGTATTCATGTTTTTAGATTTATCTAACGCATATTTGTTTCTATTCTGGTTAACTTCTGACAATAAAAATGCCTTATGGAATCATTAGATAATAAATAAGAACTTTGTCAGCCTTTGTAGCGTTCCATAATGATATTAATTTAAGGGGCGGTTTGGGTCTAATTATTAGGAAAATCCTTCAAAAAATTGATTTTGAGATTTTGGTGGAAAATAATATTTTATTATCTTAGAAATAATATAATTGAAGTCCAAATTCTTAAAGTAGACTATAAAGGCATGAAAAACACAAAAATGGTACAGGTAGTAAGAAAAGTGTGAAAAACGGGAAGCCATTTTGCTATTTTCTCATTATGTAATTTTTCTAAGGGTATGGGAAACTGTGTCAAATGTTTCTCAGAATCTATTCAATGAAATTGTCTGAAAATTTCCAGTTATTACAGAGATAATGTATTATGTCACCATAGAGAGATTTTTTTGATAAGATATGTGAATTTTAAATTATAATCCTAAATCTGAATTTTTTACATCAATTTTGTCATAACATTTTGATTCTCAACTTTGTAATCGTCTAATAAAAATTCCATAAGCTAAAGCCGTAAAATCTCTCTATGGTGACACACTATAGTACAATGTTGACAAGAGGGAAGAATATGGAGGTCATTCTTTCATTAGTTTTTGTGGAACGTTTGCCACAATATTGTTATATTTTTTTATGTCAGACCCCCAAATTAGATCGCAAAATGGGAATCAACGCAGATAATTAAAATTTTTCACCATAAATGTCGATTTTTAACCTATATTGACCATACAGAATGATCAAAACTGACCAATATAGGCAATTAAATGTCTTCTATCCCCCTATATCTGCTCTCTGTCTTTGTCTTGGGATGAGATTACTTAGTTTTGTCCTTGCCCTGGCCGAATACCCTAGGGAAACAGTCGAATGTACATTTTGAGTTTTGGAAGATGAGTTTTTTTTGTCTTGTAAATCATCTCTCTGTTATGCACTTTATTATGTATTGTCTACATATTATATATGATTTGTAAACATTTGAGTGTGTTCCTCTTAATGGGGACCTGTGCTTGAGTCTGGGGGAGACGTTTAGATGATCTCAAACTAAGAACACTGATAATGTGCGCTTGGAATCTACAGATGTTCCCTATTTAAACCTAATCCCCTTTGTCTTCCTTTTCTTGGATGCTTTAATTGTAATTCTAGAACTTTTTACCATCCCATTATTTTCCTTTTTACTAGCGTTGATATAACCTAAATGTGTTGCAAGCGCCGTAAGACCCTTAAAAACAGGATCCTGTGCTGGTGTCTGGATGAGACTTTAAGGTGATCTCAAACTAAGTACATTGATGGTATGCTCTTGGATTCTACATCTGTTCCCTATTTGAACCAATTCCCCTTTGTTTTACTTTTTCTTGGGTCCTTTGATTGTAAATCTAGAACATTTTGACTAATCCATTTTATTCTTTTTACTGGCGCTGAAATGACCTAAATGTGTCGCAAGTTCCATAAAACCTTTTTTTTTAAAAAATATTAAATGCATTGAGCATGGTAAATCTGTGGAAAAGCGCATTGAACTCCTACACCGGCTAGACCACTCCGATCCCAAAATGAAGACTGATTAATGTTCGTTAGCTGAAAAATCGTTTCTCTGTCGGGACCCCAAAAGAATGGAACAAATTAGATAAAGAAATCAAAGATGCTCCCGAGCTCAGTAATTTTTGGAAACTTTTGAATTCAGGCAGGCTTTTGAAAGCCAATAGTATTTGTGTTTTGTTACCTATTGTCTTTGTCCTATTGTCTTTGTATGTGTAGCACCTTAGAGCACTTGTGAATTCTGCGAGCTGTACAAATTGATTATTACATGATGATGGCGGTAATGGTAATGATCATTATTATGATGTTCGTGATTAAAATATTTTGTGATAAATCTCCTCCTCCTCCTCCTCCTCCTCCTCCTCCTTCTTCTTCTTCTTCTTCTTCTTCTTCTTCTTCTTCTTCTTCTTCTTCTCCGGTCTGAAAATGGCAACTTGATCTTGTCTTTTAAATGCCTCATGGGGTCACTTTTCATATATTCTGGTTGCTTCTTGTTCCACGAGGCTTTGGCCTTGATCTGGATATGGGTTTTGATCTCACAAATTTCATACTTGTTTTCTTCTTGAGGCTCCGAAAACTCGAGCGATACGCATTCACCTCCACTAACATGATGTCAAAATTGAACGATAATATAAGATTGTGATAATGAAGATTATGAGGATTTGTATTATTCTTGTGATGACCAAAATAGAGGTTTGGACTTTGATTGATGATGAAGACGATCACGGTGGTGATGTTGAATTTCTGCTCTTTCTAATCCATCTATCTATTTGGGCTTGGAGTAATATTGGTTTAATGTTTTGATGGCCATTGGGACAAATGTAAATTTGTGTCGATTCGTGCGGTATTTCGACTCTCTGTATCGTTTCCCTGATAGAAGTAGAGTAAATTCGCTATGGAGTGGATGCCTTCGTGTATGATGATGCTGGAGGCTTTTGTTTCGACAACAACGGTTGAGTATGACCCAGGTTTTCTAGTTTCTTCTTGTATTTGTTAATCCATATTTTTGTCCGTCTGGTTTATTTTCGCGTGTTCAAAATGTTCAGACAATTTTTTCACTAGACATTTACTGGCCTGCCAATTACTGTTAGAAGAGAGAGAGAGAGAGAGAGAGAGAGAGAGAGAGAGAGAGAGAGAGAGAGAGAGAGAGAGAGCATGAGCTCGGCCTAGCGTAGCTATCTGTTGCTAATAACAAGAAATAAAGTGAGTAGGAAAGTTCCAGAAGAGAACAAAGAATAAAAACTTCACGGCGGCAATGTGGGCTCGAACCCGCGACCTTACTGGTACGACAACTCCGCCTGGCCAGGGAGATCGTGACTCTACCGTATCTGTTGCCTTTAGCTGTAGGCTAACTGAGTGTAATATAGCCTAATACATAACAAATTAGGCTCTTAAAAGTCCTGCTATAGGAATCCTTAAATTTTGTTAAACCAAAGAGGGAGGAAAATGGGGATTTTAAAGGCTCCTGTTATAATCGGGTGTTTGTTATATCCCCATCTGTTATTCTGAGGTTCGACTGTATGTGTAACCTTAAACGTTTATAGTCTGATTTATATAATTCAGTTAGTGGGAAATGATCATTAAAAAAGGCTATCTTTTAAAAAAACAAGAATAAAGCGGTGAGTGAAATCAATTTCGTTCCTTCTATAAGTTCGTGAGAAGTAATCACCAAATGGCTGTCTAAAAACAATAAAGAGCTGAATAGGAAGGGGAAGATTTTTATTATTGATTGATTTATTTGTTTACTCGCATGTGTATTTATTCCTTGGTTTGTCTGAGCCCAAAGCAGTAGTGCTGTTTATTGGGTTTGCAAAGCTTCAGCTCGAAGCGAAAAAAAGAAGAAAAAATGCGAAAGTATTCTCCCACTGCGGACTTTTTATTTCTGCAGTCCGCGCTCTGAAGCGAAAAAAAAAGGAAAAACGCGAAAGTATTCTCCCAATGCGGACTTTTTATTTCTGCAGTCCGCGCTCTCAATCGGAAAAAAAAAAAAAAAAAAAAAAAAGGTCTTTTTAGTCCAATCTATTTGTCAGCTCCTTCCGTGCAACCCAGCATTTTTGGGCTGCCCTGGCCGGGGGGATAGGTAGTTGAACTGAAACGGAAAGGTGACGATGTTGGATGTTGGGAATGGGGAATGGAATAATGGAATAGTTGCTTTTGCTTTTTATGGGTGGGTTGGATCTTTTGTCATGCCTTTATTTATTCAATTTGTGGGTAATTGAGCGGCGTTTGCCAACCTGTATGGGTGAGTGTACTTTCCTAAATCCGACCATTGCTTTGATTTTCATCCGCCATTAGGGTTAGTCATGAGTCTTAGTAAAGTTGCTGGGGTGTTTGTATTTGCTATTAGGGTTAGTTGAAGGTACTAGGTGTTTTTTTTTTTTTTTTTTTTTTTTTTTCTCTTAGGGTTAGTCATAAGTCTTAGTAAAGGTGCTGGGGTGTTTGTATTTGCTATTAGGGTTAGTTGAAGGTACTATTTTTTTTTTGTTTTTTTTTTTTCTCTTAGGGTTAGTTGAGGGAATATCTGGGTTGTTTCCCTTAGCACGAGGAGCTTTTGGAAGGCCTCCCCTTTTTGGATAGCTTGATGTTCTCCATTTAAGAAACCACAAGATAAGGCCAGGCATACCTACGACGACTAGCCTACTACTACAACTGCCGTCAGAGCATCATCCCTACCACCGTTACTACAACCAAGACACAACCACCACCACCACCACCACCACCACATCATCATCATCATCATCATCATCATCATCATCATCGTCATCATCATCATCATCATCATCCCTACCACCATTACGACAACCACTGCCGCCACCTCATAATCCCTAGGACTACAACCACTACCATTACATCACCATCCTTACCACAACTGCTACCACGACCATCACTACTACAGCCACCACCACCACCACCACCACCACCACCACCACCACCACCACCGCCACCATCACCACCACCTCATCATCATCATTGTGTTACCTCTAGTGCCATTGCAACCATAAACCCTAATACTCTCTTTGCGTCAGACGTTTTGTCGTCTGCTAAGACCTTACTATTGCCCAATGTATCCATAACATGTTCCTGAAATTTGAAATTGAGTGTAGGCATGCATCCGATGTTAAGATGGAATATTCATATACACACCCACACGCACACAAAATCTGTACTCGTGGTCTAACACTCCCCTGCAGACAAGTTGGTGTCCCATTCCAACAGAAACTAACCTTCAACTTCAATGCCAATTTAGTTGTGGGCGGCCCATCTCTGTGATAGATGCTCAGCATAAGGTGAGAGTACCCGACACGATTCAACACAACCGTCGCCTTAAACCGATATTCTAGGCTACAAAAAGAAGAAAAAAAAAGCCAACAAAAAAATTTGGTCACTCGCAGGCGATTCAGAAGTTCAGAACACCACACCTGTGTTGACAAGGACAGTGCCAATGCGGAAAGATAAAGGGTAGCATAGTATAACCGAGACTTCAATTGAGGTATTATTTCGTCTAGAAACTAAGACACTTCAGTCAACCGTAATGTATGTCAACGTACTCATAAGCCGTCCTATCTCCCTAACTTCAAACGGTCTAACCGGTACTTACAGTTAGAATTGGAATATACAGAGCAGTGTTAATAGCCATTCTAAAAAACCTGGTAGGTATCTGGAAGGAAAAGCATGCCACATACACAATCATAAAACTAAAAGCACTCGAGAGTGCCAGAAAGTGCAAATGCGATGTTACGTTGGGAGCCAATGGGGAAGAGTGGTGGTTGTCCTGAAAAGGACAGTTGTGTTGGGAGCAGAAAGACTGGCTGCTGGAGGTGAGCTTAGTTCTTTCCTGGTGCTTTGCCGGTCTTCTTGGGCAAGAGGACGGCTTGGATGTTTGGCAGAACACCACCCTGAGCAATGGTGACTCCGGACAGAAGCTTGTTCAACTCCTCGTCATTGCGGATGGCGAGCTGGAGATGACGGGGGATGATCCTGGTCTTCTTGTTGTCACGGGCAGCATTGCCTGCCAACTCGAGAACTTCAGCAGCGAGGTACTCAAGAACAGCTGCCAAGTAGACTGGGGCACCAGCACCAACGCGCTCGGCGTAGTTGCCTTTCCTCAAGAGTCTGTGAATTCTGCCAACTGGGAACTGGAGTCCAGCGCGAGAAGAGCGGGACTTGGACTTGCCCTTAACTTTTCCACCTTTGCCACGGCCAGACATGATTGTTTATTGTAAGTGGTTGGGTGTACTTTAAAAAAATACAGTGACTCGTGAAACGCGCCGAATGACTATTTATACGAAATCGGGCAGAGATGAATTTGCCAAACCGCTCGACCAATCAACCGTTGAGAAAATGCATACTTCTCTCCGATTGGCTCGTCCCTTCGCTTTTCATCCGGTATTTTTCATATAAATGGTTTTCGCGCCGTTCATTCCAGGGTTGCCAGTTTGGCATTTTAAATGCCAGATTCCAAAAATCTGGCATTTTTGAAAACCGTTTGGCATTAGAAAAATCATTTGGCATTTGGCATTTTCATTTGGCATTTTCTTTTCTTGTATATTATACTTCAAATGACACCTTTTCTTAATTATTTCTAAACGCGTAAAAACAAATCTCTTCACATCGCAAAACTTTGCTATTAAAACTGTGATGGATATTGTTTCTAATTTTTTTCTCTATAACTTCTTTGGACTCTGCACTTGAACCAGATTCAACAAAAAACATCATAAGAAACACGAAACAGTAAGTTTTCTTAATTGTCAATAATTATTTAACTGTTTACGTATTTACCTTTCATGTTAATGTATTTCTTTTTCATTCTTAAAATCCAACCGTGGTGTAGTGGTTTAGCACTTCACTTAGTAGTCAGTAGGTAAAAAATTACCCCAACAGGAAATTTAGTATAATTAAAAAAAAAAAAGAAAAAGAAAAGAAAACACGCAAGCCACCAGGATATGATAGTAAATTGTCTATCAAAAGTGAGTAGTTTTCTTAGTGGGGGTGGGAGTCAACAGACTTTGGCATCTTTTTGAGTGTTTTGGCATTTTTTGAGTCTTCTCCTGGCATTTTGTTGAAAAATAATCTGGCAACCCTGGTTCATTCTTCTACTAGTTTCACTAGAAAATCAAATCGGAAAAAATGCCACCCAAAGGAGGAGTTTCTGCCAAAGGCGCCAAAAAAGCCGGCAAGGCAAAGGCCGTTCGCACCGGCGACAAGAAGAGGAAGCGCAGGAGGAAGGAAAGTTACAGCTAGTGCTGGGTCGAGTTTGAAACGATCAAATCGAGCGGGTTTTCGATCGAGTCCTCTAAAATCGAGTCGGTTTCGGGCGGGTTTCGAGTCAGTGACGTCATCGAGCAGTGATTCGTTTGAAAAAAAAAAAAACACGAGCAACTCGTTTGCCACAGGAAACTTCACATACCCCTCCCTCTCTTATGTCTGTGGCTGGCTTGACTGCAGCTGGTTATGATGGGGGCTGCCAGATGGCCAAGTTCAAAATTGGTTACTAAGAAACGCTTTTCTATTATTATTCATTAAAAATAAAATATTTTGTTTAAAAAAAATGAAAAGATAAGTTTATCCAACTGTAGTCGATTGTTTTGTTAATCAAAACAAATGAGTTTTTCAAGGGAGTCAGAATGCTTGTGGTGTTTGGCTATTTGGGGTCTATTTGACTACTTGGTACTTGGGCAAGAAGAAATCTGGCTGTCTGGCAGCCTTGATTATGATCGTTCGTCGCATCACACACACATACACACACACACACACAAACACACACACACACACACGCCATCAAACAGTTGTTGATAGTGAAGGGTTGAGACCCCCCCCCCCCCCTCCCACCACCATCATCCCGCTGTCACCTTAACATTTCATATTTATGTCGCGCCAAAAGTTGTCGGCCGCCCCCACCTCCCATAATTTGTCACTGGTCGTCATCGCCTCTTGTGTGTGCGGGAAAGGTCGTGCCTTTCATTTCATTATTTGAAAAATAAATGAACAAGAATGGTGTGTTTTTATTAGGTAGGTAGATAATAATAATATTTAGCAGGTTCCACACCCAGACACACACGGATTGCCCGGACACGATGATAACGATGCCGACGACAATGGATGACGATGATGATGATGATGATGATTATCGTGTTTCTGTTTAAAAAATGAAATACTTTAGCAGGTTCCACCCCCACCCTCCACACGGATAGACCGGACCCGAAGATGATGATTGTGGTTTTGCTGGCTGTTACGGCTGTGATGAGGATGATGATAATGATGATGATGATGATGACGATGGCGCAGATGGTGATTATTTGTTCGGTCGCTCAGTGGTACGGTGTCTCTTGTCACAAAATCAAGCCTTGTCAATGGCCGGATGAGTGACAGTGATTGTTGAAAATTGTGATCCAGACGTTAAGTCCGTGTGTCAGGCACTTGACTCAGGTGTGAATGTATTCTTATCTTATAAGCAATGACGGGTATTGTAAAGAGCTTTAATACAAAAAGACTCCAAACAGCGATCGGTACCTACTGTACGAAATGGATGTATGGTCGATATGGCGTGCCGGAGGAATAAATTAAATTAAATATTGTGAAGTTCATTGAGCATGGTAAATCCTTGGAAATGCGCTTTGAACTAATACACCTGCTAGACAACTCCGATTCCAATATAAACGACTGATTAATATTCCCATATATAAACTATAGTTAGCTGAAAATCTTTCTTTGTCGGGACTCCAAAAGTATGGAACGAATTAGACAAAGAAATCAAAGGGTCTTTTAGGAGCACTGATTGATTTTAGATTGATTATTACATTGAAATGTGTTGATATTTATTTTATCCATTATTATTAGGGTGGTGGTGGTGGTGGTGGTGATGATGATGATCCCGCTGATATGATGGTGATGATAAATAAATTAAACATAATTCCCTTTATTCATCCCATAGGGGAGATTCGTCTTTCGGGTCTATTCTAAGGGAAGACTGGAATAACCCAAGCGATAGCCGCAGTGCAGCGCCGCAAATTTAGTTAGGGCAAGGTGACTTGCTCAAGACCACTCAGCGGCGGGTGATCGAACTCGGTACCTTTCGGGTGCCTACCAAAGACCGTACCGCTGCCCCTGATGATGATGATGATGATGATGATGATGATGATGATGATGATGATGATGATGATGATGATGATGATGATGATGGGAACTAACAAAGAATACACAGGCATCTAAAATCGTCTCAAGCTCACAACTCGCCTGATCGTTTTACGATCGAGTAATCGTTTTACTAACTCGCTCTTCCGGCATTGAGATCGAGCACTGACTCGTGGCTTGGCGCTCGATCGTCGATCGAGTAAAAGCGATCAAATAACCCAACACTAATCTACATCTACAAGGTGTTGAAACAGGTCCACCCCGACACTGGTATCTCTTCTAAGGCCATGTCAATCATGAACTCTTTTGTGAATGACATCTTCGAGCGCATCTCCGCCGAAGCCAGCCGCCTGGCTCACTACAACAAGAGGAGCACCATCACCTCCCGAGAGATCCAGACCGCTGTCCGTCTCTTGCTCCCCGGTGAACTTGCCAAGCACGCTGTCAGTGAAGGCACCAAGGCTGTCACCAAATACACCACCAGCAAGTAAATTGCTCGATGCCCCTCCCCTTCACACCGGCCCTTTTCAGGGCCCCACACTTATTCCCGTTTGACTACCCGGTTTTCAACGCATCACCCCCCTGTATTACTTTTTTCATTTCCTACTTTACGAAATTCTTTGTGTACAGACTTATGCGTGGCTTCGTTTTAGAATGAAAAGATAGAGACGACGAGTTAGTTTTCGTGTCACGTTACAGCAAGCTTTTATATAGCGCAATACCCGCTAAGCGTGCTCAAAGCGCTTTACAAGGGATCCCAAGGCAATAGCAATGCATGAAAAGTATGGCGAGACATGCTGTAACACCCTTGACTCTTTGATCTTTGACTGCAACGGCATCCCTTCACTAACATTGTGCAATTCGAATGTGAAGGCTCTGGTCACAAAATCAATGTGGTTTCCACGTCCATTTTATTTTCATTATCAGTGTATATTATCATCAGAAAAATATTTCTAAAGATGTTAATACATTTTTTTTCAAAAGTCTATAGTTTCGGGTAAATTCGCCGCACATCACTATCATCACAATCATACAATAATTATTCCAAAGACGATTTTTTTGTGTGTAATAGAAGCTGTGCGTTAGCACTGAAATCTAAGTTAAAGAAAAGTAAATAATAAATATGTTAAGTGGGTATAAAAACCAGAAACCAGTCGTCTCGGGTATGGATGGGCAGCAGGCTATTATGATTATGATCTTGTGACCGGCATTGTAATGTGCCCCCGCGAAGGCCCTATACATACATCATCGCACTCGATACAAGTGCCGATAAATATGTGTTAAATGGAAATGGAAATTGTTCCTTATATTGCCTTGTAGCGAGAAAAACTAAGTACAACATCTCGCGGCGAAGTTACCCGACAACAGTGGCAGTTTTAAAAGGACTCTTGTGAATAAAATACAACATAGCCCTACGTAAACACTTCATGAAAATATAATTAAATTGACCAGGTAAACTTATTGTCAGTGGTTGTGTTGCCCAATTGGCAAATTAGCCTCTCACGGCAGACCAGGAGTGAAAAAACGGCGAAATCACCCGATTTTACCCTACTGCTCAGATTAAAGTATTTGTTCCGTAAATCAAAATATCCATTCAGTACAGAATTGCTTCAAAACACGTGTCATATTGAAGAAAGATAAGATTGTGATGCGTTTGTAATCAGTCGGTAGTCAACCGGGAAATTGTGAGGGTGGCCCTGAAAAGGGCCGTTTGGGTGGATGGGGTGCAGGGCTAGATGAGGAGAGATCTATCCACCGAATCCGTACAGAGTACGTCCCTGGCGTTTCAAGGCGTAGACAACGTCCATAGCAGTGACGGTCTTCCTCTTGGCATGCTCAGTGTAGGTGACAGCATCTCTGATCACGTTCTCAAGGAAAACTTTGAGTACGCCTCTGGTCTCTTCGTAGATGAGTCCGGAGATACGTTTCACACCACCTCTACGAGCGAGACGACGGATGGCGGGCTTGGTGATACCCTGGATGTTGTCACGAAGGACTTTACGATGACGCTTGGCGCCACCCTTTCCCAATCCTTTTCCTCCTTTGCCACGTCCAGACATTTTTTTTTTTTTTTAGACCCAGGCTATCCTATCTAATGACCCTCTTAATTAGTAAAAATTGTATTTGTTAGGTTAATTATTATGTGTTTAGTAGTAGTAGCAGTAGGAAGGCTTTGGCATTAACTGCTTCTGTATCGTACGTTACGATAATAATTTAATTTTTTTTTTTTTTTTTTTTTTTTTTTTTTTTTTTTTTTTTTTTTATAAATGAAATAATGGTTGAAATATTAATGTTGCCTAACGCGTTCATGGAGGGTGGGGGGTTAATTGGGTAGTTGGTCAGTTAGAGGTTATATTGGGTTGGTGGGTTGTAATAAATTTTGTTATTTTTTGTTTTTTTTTTTAGATGATTTAAATTGACAATTAAATAGCTGTTCATGGTTGGATGTGGAGAGTAGATAAAATGTGTTGCGATTGGTGGATGACAGAGATCCTGTACCAATCGGTTTATTGATGATTCAGGGCAGTTTGTAATGTTGTTTAGATAAATTGTCTGGGACTGACAGACGTTTAGTAGGGGAGGGGGGGGGGTGTTGGATTCTGAGGGTTTTGATTGGTGGGAGTTGAAAGGCTGCAGCCTATCAGCTGATCGGAATATTCGAACTTCTGTAAAATGGGGTTATTGTGGAAATGAGTTTAGGTTTAGGTTTTAGGTTGGATGGGGGGGGGGGGGGGGGGGGGGGGGGGGGGGGGAGGTTTCTGAATTGCTTCTGTTGTTGGGATGGTGAATACACGGGTCAAACGTCTTGTGGGTTTATTAATTGTTGTGGTCGGTTGATGTTCTTGGGCTATTGCTAAATTGTGGGAGTAGATTGGAACTGGTGATGAAGGTGGTTATGCTTTTAAAAGGAAAACTTTTGATTAATTTGTTAGTAACCTATTCCCTTGCTCCCTTAGGAGTCCAAGGGTGGCCACCCACTTTCCCGCTCTCTAGCCGAGCGTCATTCGCTGCTTCAACTACTGTGCACGTGGTCTTTCCCTATGCAGCATTGGTTATTTTATTATTCTATGAATATAGTTAATTTTTCGATAAGGTTAGAATCGTGGGGGGGGGGGGGGGGGGCAGTTGTGACTGTGGGTGTACAAGGTGTACGTTTTAATATTATAAATATTGTAAATATTCTTCTTTCCGAGTCGGCCCCGACTGATCTCATCTGCATACATGTTGTCCACTGCAGTCTAGACGCCGCAGCGCAATTGTTTCAGCCGCGCTTCAGGCGGGTTGGGCGGGACTAGACCCCTCCGGCATGCTGCGCGGCACACACATTGCCCGCGCCGTCTCTGCCGTGGGCCGTTGCGCCGAGTTCGCCGGGGCCGCATCGGAAAAAAAAAAAAAAAAAAAAGGGGGATTATATCTTACTAAACACTTGTGTCACGTCCTTTCCTTGGAGGTTTGTTATTGTTATTTTGTTGAGTTTAGTATAAGTAGGGAATTTTTAGGTGGGGGGGGGGGGGGGGTGTTGTTTTGTATGTTAGTATTAGTATCATTAATTATTAGATGGTTTTATCTGCCACATGATCTTTTAGAGCCGAAATAGGGTCTGTGTTCTCTACTCTAGCTATATTTTTGCAATCAGATAAATAAAAATACAAAAAGGGTGGTACTCTGCATTTTTCCTTGGCGAGATCTTCTGTCGTTTATGTTGGTATTCTTTTCCGTCTCCGTTTGTATCGGGTGATGGGAAGGGGGCTGTCTGTATTATCTATCTAGATGTGGGGTAGGATTGGATGTACTGTGTGGGGGAGGGGGGGGGGGATGGGGTAGAAACAAAGGAAAAGGTTAGAATTAGTTATATACAGAATGGTTCTGATTATATTATTCCGGAGGCCGAAGAGTTAGGAGAAGGATGATCGATTCATCGGGTTGTGTATCATTATCAATGCTGAGAGAGAAAGGGGGGGGGGGGGGTAAGAATAGACATGGACGCACCTCGTT
This sequence comes from Berghia stephanieae, assembly GCF_034508935.2. Taxonomy (NCBI): domain Eukaryota; kingdom Metazoa; phylum Mollusca; class Gastropoda; order Nudibranchia; family Aeolidiidae; genus Berghia; species Berghia stephanieae. The sequence continues at coordinate 33,328,501 of NC_088362.1, forward strand.
GTTTGTAACTAGGTTGTTTGGCAGTGAAGTTGGTGAAAAAGTTATGGCTATATCAGTGTGGTAGAGGGGGCGAAAGGGGAAGTTAATATAGAAAAGGATAATACTACAGCAAAAGTAAGGGAAGGAGGAATAACTAAATACTAGGGGAAGGAATATATAATAGTAAGTGATCAGTCAGGTAAATGATCGATAATAGAGGTGTAAATAATATATGTATAAATAAAGTTTGTAAAGCTAGCTAGGGGGGGGGGGGGGGGCGGAGGGGAGGGGTAGGGTCAGGTTGTGGGTGTGGTGCAGAGAGTTGAAATGTCTCGGTGGAAGGTCATCTATCTGAATTGTGCTATTAGGTCGGTATATTTGTTCCATCTTGTTTCTCTCTCTTTATCTTTGTATTTCTTTTGTATTATGTTAAGAAATATTAATGACATGTCGGTATTAGTGGTGTTTTGTCTGTGTACTTGACCCATCCATGCAGTCCAAATCGCTTGTCTTGCTGCTGCTAGGATGTGTATGTTTATTTCATGTGTTGCATTGTCAGTTTTGGGGATGATATTATGTCTAAATGCTATTTCTGTATGTATGGGTTGTCGTATTGTTTTTTGTATTGTGTTTATTGTGGCTCTAATCAGTGTTTTTGTTTTAATGCAGTTTGTGAAAATGTGTACATTTTGTGTTGGACAAAGCGCTCGGCATAAGGCGCATCTGGGCGTGTTGTTTGTTGGTAAGGCGTTGAACATCAGTCTGTATGTTATATGCTTACTGTATCTAGAAGTATCATGTTTATGTAAGTTTTCTGAGGCCACTCTCATGTTATCTAATGTTAGTCCTGATGCGTGCATTAGGTCTTGTTCTCTGCGTTTGTTTGGTGTGTTTATTGTTCTGTATATCTGTTTACTGTCTAATTGTTTATTTATTGTGTCTGGGTATTTGTTTACTAGTCCTACGCATTCTTTGTAAAAAGGAGGGAGTGTCTTACCTCCGAAATGGGGGAGTGTGTGGTCGATCTTTTTAAATTGTGTTAGTCGTGTCCCTAAGTAGTATGACCCGAATTTATTTCCTGTCGATTCTTGTATTATTTTGTCTATATATCTGATCCTAGTTGTGTCTAAGGTTCTTTTAATACATTTTAGTCCTGTGCCGCCTGATTCTGTGGGAAGTGTGAGTATTTCGTGTGGAATGGGTTTTGCGTCTTGTAGTATAAATGTGTCTATGCGTCTTTCTAATTTCTTTATTGTGGTGAACGGAGGTTTGAAGATTTTGATGTAGTATAAGATTTTTGGAATAATGTAGGTGTTCACTATCCTGGTTCTATCGAATATATTGGCTTTGATGTATGTGTATGAATGTAGTTTCTTGTCTATATTGTGTACAATTCCACTCCAGATGTGTTTCGGTGTGTGTGTCTTTGACAGTACGTTATTCCGAGGATTTTAATTTGGTTAACCCATTGCATGTCGGGTATCTGGGCTTTTTCGGTTTCTAAGGGTTCGGGACCGAGATTCATGATTTTGGTCTTTTTAATATTTAGTTTGGCACCACTAGCGAGGCCGAAATTTTTGAAAGTTTCTAAAATTTTGTGTATGCTAGGTATATCACTCGGAATTAGGGTTGCATCATCGGCATACGCGATGAGTTTTTTGTTGGCTTTTCCGGGAATTCTGGTGCCTTTAATTTTCGGGTTTCTCCTAATTTTTTCCAAAACGGTTTCGAGACATAAGATGTATAGTTGGGCCGAGAGAGGGCAACCCTGTCGTACTGACCGACCGATTTTGAAGGGATCAGATACTTTTTGATTGACTATTACACAGCTGGA